>NC_142162.1:24952574-25260195 GCF_024610735.1 Ursus americanus | reverse complement strand
GCTATGAGCCTGCTTCTTCCTCTCCCACTTCCCCTGCTTGTGTTCCCTCTCTCGCTGGCTGTCTCTATCTCTGTTGAATAAATAAATAAAATCTTTAAAAAAATAAAAATAAAACCACAGGGTCCATTGCGTGAGTGACTCGGTCAGTTAAGGGGCCAACTCTTGATTTCAGCTCAGGTCATGATTTCAAGATTGTGAGATCAAGCCCCACATCAGGCTCCAGGCTCCGTGCCTAAGAGCAGAGCCTGCTTGAGATTCTCTCTCAGGGATCCCTCTCCTTCTGTGCCTCCCCCAACTCACGTGCCAAGTAAACATATAAAGTCTTTAAAAAAAGAAAAAATGTGAACCACAGACTTTAACAGACACCAAACCAAAGAAAATATACAGATGGCAATTAAGTGTATAAAAAGATGGTCTCCATTGCATGTCATCAGAGAATTACAAATTAACATAATGAGATAATAATATACACCTATTAGAATTGCCAAAACCCAGAAAACTGACAACATCAAATGCTGGCAAGGAGATTAGAGCAACAGGAATTCTCATTCACTACTGCTTAGAATGCAAAATAGCACAGCCACTTTGAAAAACAGTTTGGAAATGTTTTACCAATCTAAACATACTCCTACCATATGATTTAGCAATCATGCTCCTTGGTATCTACTCAATCTGAAAACTTGAACATGAATGTTTATAGAAGCTTTATTCATAATTGCCAAAACTTGAAAGCAACCAAGATGCCCTTTAATAGGTGAATGGATAAATAGACTGGTACATCCAGACAATGGAGTATTATTTGGCACTAAAAAGAAATGTGCTACCAAGCCATGAGAAGACATGAAGGAGACTTGAATACCTATTACTAGGCGAAAGTCGTCAATGTGAAAAGGTTACATATAGTATGATTCCAACTCTATGACGTTCTGGACAAGGCAAAGCTATAGAGACAATAAAAAGATCAGAAGTTGCCAGAGGTTGGGGAGGGAAGGGAAGGATTAACAGACCAGAGGATTTTTAAGCAATGAAAATACTGTGTGATACTATAATGGTATATACAGATCATTACGTATTTGTCCAAACTCATAAAATATAAAACATTAAAAATGAGCCCTAAGGTAATCTATAGACTTTAGATGATTATGATGTGTCAATGGTTTATAAATTGTAACTAACATATTACTCTTGGGAGGGGTGTGGATAGTAGGGGATGCAATGCACATGTGGTAGCAGAGAGTACGTGGGAAATCTCTACACCTTCCTCTCAATTTAGCTGTGAACCTAAAACTACTCTAAAAAAACTAAGTCTCTGATTAAAAAATAAGTCACACAAGATCAAATAAAAAAGACAACAACACATCATGCTATCTCAACATGTAAGAATTTTCAGCTTATTTTTTAGTCAACCTGTGGATATTAACTGTCCACAGGGCATTAAATTCTTAAATAGATATGTTTACTTTGAATCCCTTCTGTGCCTCATTTGTTTCAGTTACGATATGAAAGTATTTTCTTTTCCCTTCCCCAATTAATCAAGAGTTCTCTCTATATATATTACCAAGGAACAGTCATGCCTGATCAACAAAATCCTAAGCCTAAAAACTCTAAAACTATAAATCTAAATGAGCAAAAGGTCCCCATCCTGAAAAACCATCTAATTTGCCTACAATTCTAAATCCTAAACCCAACTCCTATTCATTACAAAAAAATGAACTGTCACTTCACAAAATGTAAAAGCGACTGTGGTATATTTCATAGTGGCTTACATTTATCAGTATCTCAGATCAGTAGTCCACACAACCAATATATTAAATCCAAAATCTTCCTTTTACCTCTAAGAACAGAAAGGCTATTACCTACCTTTCAGAAACCTCTTGTTTCAACTGAGGAACTTCACCAAGGGCTGAATCAATATCCATGAAACCAAGAAAGTCCCGTTTTATACTAAGAGAAGGCTTCTCCAAACACTTGCCTGACGTTTCATGACCCCTCAATAAGGGATCTGAATCAGTTAGCTGTATCTCTGACCCCTCACCTTCTGTAAGACGGACCCGCTGACCAGGAGAACTGGGAACACTATTCCCTTCCTGGTCAGAGCTGTTCTTTTGCTTTCCATCCCTCTGGGGCTTACTATTCAGCCCATCATCCCTGAAGCCTTTAGCAAATGGATTGTAATCGATTTTCAGCTGGGTAATCTGAATGTTCTGGTAAGCTGTTACTGCAAAGAATTCGGTCTGTGGAAAGGTAAAAGTGTGGACACCAGGGCCATTTAATTGTATCACTTCAGTAGCCTTTTCTGCAGGCACCAAATGAAGCCTCGGCAGGTACCGATGCATTGAGTGCAAGATGATATGCCCTTCTTGGTCCAGTGTATTGTTGGTAAGTTTGAGTTTATAGAAAGATACTGGTTGATGCATCCAATAATGACCTGTGGAAGGAGATTCTGGATGAATAAAAACCCTCCCCAACACATGGGGCTCAGCCTTCCCACTCGGTTCCCACCAGCGACCATTCCACTTATAACGATGGTTATCCACAGGAGATATATCCATGACAAGGATATACTTCATATTTGAATCTAAACCTGTTATCCAGTAACGACAGTATGGAAACATGCGTCTTCCCTGCTTGGTCAGAATCATCTCTGTGCTTCGATGATAAAATTCATTCCACATACTATTGTTATCCAGGGTGACAGTGATTCCTCCCACAGTACAATCAGCTGGAAGACAAATCTTCCCTTTAGATTTTCCTGGTGATGACACACTGCTAGCCAAAGCACAGGCATCCCGATTAGTAACCAAAATTCCTTGATCAGTTTTGCCATTTCCTGGCTGTTTTAGGATGACAAAAAAGGTAGGTGCTGCTCCTGCCACTGTTCCGCCATCCTGATTAGCCAATATAATCTGCTGTTTCTCCTCCATGATTCCAATGGGAAACTCAGTCGTAAGAGAACTGTAGTCACCACATAGTCACAGTAGCCCTCCCAGCCTGCAACAAAAAACAAACAAAACCCTTTTAATCAGGTGAATGCTTGTTTTGTTATAAATACAAGAATGATTATGTTACCCCAAAATATACTCCTCAACTCTTTGAAGACTTTGCTTCTACCTTTCTCTCATCGCTATAAGGATATTCACTCCAAAATATTTAATTAATTTTTTAAAATTCACTTGAGGGGCGCCTGGGTGGCTCAGTCAGTTAAGCAGCCGATTTTTGATTTCAGCTCAGGTCATGATCTCAGGGTTGTGAGATCGAGCCCCGAGTCAGATTGCTTGGGATTCTCTCTCTCCCTCTGCCCCTCCCCCTGCATTCTCTCTCATAGATAGATAGATAGATAGATAGATAGATAGATAGATAGATAGATAGATAGATATCTCATTTTAATCCAATTACAGTTGACCCTTGAACAACTCAGGGGTTATTACAACCATCGACCTCCCCTATCTGAACACGCAGGTGAAAATCCACATGTAATTTTTGACTCCTCAAACACTTAATTACTCATAGTGTACTGCTGATGCAAGCCTTACCATAATATCAACAGTTGATTAATATATTTTGTATGCTATAGGTATTACATACAGTGCTCCCACAGTAGAGAAAAACTAAGAAAAACCTAAATAAGAAAATATATTTGCTGTACTGTACTGTATCAAAAAATGGATTAAAAGATAGGAAAAGCAAACACCTATGAAAATGTACATAACATCAGAAGAAGAGAAATGCAAATTAAAAGCATCTTGACACTGTTTTTTACCCTATCACTCCAGCAAAAATCAAAATTTGGTTGAGGTGTTGGAAAGGTTTTAAGTCAACCAGCATTCTCTTCTAACAAGATGCTGAGACTATAAAACAACAGAATATCTATGATAGAGAACATGAAAGTATCAAAAGTACAAATGCAAATACCCTATAAAACATCAGTTCTTCTAAGACCTTATCTTAAATATGTACATGCACGCACAGACACACATCCATGATAAGTGATGCATACAAGATTCTTCCCTGTATTTCCCTGTATAATAGCAAAAGACTTTGGGGGTGTGGGAGAATCCATCAAGAAAGACTGGTTAAATGCTGCTACATCCATAGAATGGAATATTCTGCAGCTAAAATAGAGTATGGACTCATACTTTACAAGATATATTAAGGGCAAAATATTCCAAAGAGAGGTAGATTATGCTACACTTCTTTATAAAAACAAAAAACCAAAGAAAAGAATATATATGTATTTGCCTGACATATATAGACTATTTATAAATATAGGAAAAGAACTAGTAGTGTTGGCTGTATCAAGGGAAAACTGGGAGGATGGGAAAAACACGTTCTACATTTTTTATCTTGTGAATATACAACCTACTCAGGAAAAGGTTAAAATTGGTTAATTTTTTAAAGTTATAATGAAAAATCCCACATATATTATATGATTTCATTTATATGTAATGTCCAAAATAAGCAAATCTGTAGAGACAGAAAGTAGATTAGTGGTTGCGAGGGGAAGGAGAGAGGGATAACTAGGATAACTGCTAATGGGTATGGAGGGGGTTTCTTTTGGGGGTGACAGAAATGTTCAGGAACTAAAACCAGTGAAATGTACTCTTTAAAATGGTAATTTTTTTTAAAGATTTTATTTATTTATGTGACAGAGACAGCCAGCGAGAGAGGGAACACAGCAGGGGAGAGGGAGAGGAAGAAGCAGACTCCCAGTGGAGGAGCCCGATGCGGGACTCGATCCCGGAACGACGGGATCACGCCCTGAGCCAAAGGCAGACGCTTAATGACTGCGCTACCCAGGCACCCCTAAAATGGTAAATTTTTGTTATGTGACTTATATCTCAATAAAAAGTTATAAAGAAATCTCAGGTTGTTATATTTAACTGATGTGCTAAATTACCTAAATATTCTACAAGATATAAAGTTATCTCCAATTAGCTTCTACACAAAAAGGAAGATGCTACATCACTACTCCTGTTTAAATGGGTCAGTAATTTTGATTAATCAAATCCGTCTTTTATTGGTTCTCCTCATTTTAATTAAAAAGTCTAATTTTATCTTTCATCAGGGTTACTGACAAGCAGCAAAATCATATGATCTGAACTTTACCTCTTCTTAGAGAACTGACCACATGACCAAACAAAGCTCTAAAATTTAAAATATTCACAATTAGCCTGAGGATAATAGATATTTTAAAAGTCAAGACTTTAAAATAAGGTTGGCTACTGTTTCCTATTATGGCTAGACATAAAAATAGAAACCCACTTCCTTACACTAAAGCACTAATACCCAGGAAAGATTCAAAAAAAAAAAAATCTCTTCTCCAATTTGAAGCTTATTTTTAAGAGATAAAATTTAGGGTGATTCTTTCCAAAAGCTTCTTCAGGCTTAAGGCAATTAAGCTTATTTCCTAAAACTAACAAGTTTAGGCAATGCCTATCAGAGATTGATAAAGCAAAATTTAAACAGACTTACAAATCAAAATTAAGGGGCACCTGGGTGGCTCTGTTGGTTAAGCATCTGCCCTCCGCTCAGGTCATGATGTCAGGGTCCTGGGATCAAGCCCCACATCGAGCTCTCTGCTCAGCCGGGAGCCTGCTTCTCCCTCTCGTCTACCTGCCGCTCTCCTTGCTTGTGCTCTCTCTCTTGCGTGCTCTCTCTCTCTCTCAAATAAATAAAATATTTTTTAAAAAATCAAAATTAAGGTAACTGTAAAAATAGTAAAGCTTAGAGAGTTCACAAAAATACCTATACAATGGCATATATAACTCAATGCAAAATCCTGTACAAATTTCAAAGTTTTTCTCACAAACCACCAACTATTTTTGCAAGGAATTATGTAAAACATTCTTTTTAAGTACACTTAAATAGAACTAAGGTGGCAAACAACTACCTGAAAAAAATTTTAGATATTCCAAACCTATGAATAAAGGATTCAAAATTTCTTAAACATTATCTTCTATAATATTAAAATCTTATTTTTAGGGGCGCCTGGGTGGCACAGCGGTTATGCGTCTGCCTTCGGCTCAGGGTGTGATCCCGGCGTTGCGGGATCGAGCCCCACATCAGGCTCCTCCGCTATGAGCCTGCTTCTTCCTCTCCCACTCCCCCTGCTTGTGTTCCCTCTCTCGCTGGCTGTCTCTATCTCTGTCAAATAAATAAATAAAATCTTTAAAAAAAAAAAATCTTATTTTTCAGATTACAAGTGAAACCAGGACAAAGAAATTTTAACAAATGCTTTAAAAACCACTCTTAAGGGGAACCTGGGTGGCTCAGTCCATTAAGCATCTGACTCTTGATTTCAGCTCAGGTCAGAATCTGTTTGTGAGGGGCGCCTGGGTGGCACAGCGGTCAGGCGTCTGCCTTCGGCTCAGGGCGTGATCCCGGCGATCTCGGATCGAGCCCCACATCAGGCTCCTCCGCTATGAGCCTGCTTCTTCCTCTCCCACTCCCCCTGCTTGTGTTCCCTCTCTCGCTGGCTGTCTCTATCTCTGTCAAATAAATAAAATCTTTAAAAAAAAAAAAAAAGAATCTGTTTGTGAAACAGAGCCTGCCTAAGATTCTTCCTCTTCCTCTGCACACACCCCCCAAAATATAAAGTGCTCTTAAAAATCTATGAAATGTCAAAGATTAAACTGATAGAAATCCCATTCAGTGTTACAGAATGCACTGAGTAAATTTTATGCTAACTTCATACACACATTTCAAATTTTTCTTTTTGCCTGAACAAAAAAATTAAGTGCAGAAAAGTCAGCCTGCTGTATTTGAACTCTGCACAGATAATAGAAAAACAATGTAAAAATGTGTATGAAGACAGGAAAAAGAACTTTCAGACTTATGATTTGTGTAAGGTCTTTTTTTTAAAAACCCACCAAACTATTCCATGAGTTGATGAAAATGCATAAAACCAAAAACCTAATTTATGACCAAAACAATCTCTATTTCTTGAACTATATACTGCAACTAGTATAGAAACAAGAAATTGAGTTCTTATTCCATACCAATCTTCAAGCACAGGGTCTACTATAAGCATGCCTACACTTCTGGGATCTATATAGGATCTTAAAATAACAGGATATTCAACTATTCAGCTACTTCAGACACACAAATAATACTCGAAAGTCTAAGGCTTTAACCAATTACAAAAATCAAATGTACTTTAGGAAGGGTTAGGTTACTCATGAAGAAATAAATCTATTCCCAGCAAGATTCTAAAAATACCTTAAGTTTGGCTCTCTAAAAGCTTTAAGAAGACCACAGTTTTGGTACACTTACAGCTCAACATTTTAAAAATCTCAGTTCAGCTTTTGAGTATCAAGTATTTACCTATGTAACTGCAATAATGAGCCAAGGAAGTAAGTTTAGGTAGTGGATCTGACATTCCAAAAAAGTCCCATCAGAACACACACACACACACACACACACACAGGCTTTGAGAGAGAATGCTGTTTTCAGATAAATAATGTGGCAAGTGCCATAAACTGTTACAATTTCAGAGTCCTTATTCTAAATGTCTTTTCACCAATGACCTCTTTGGGAAATGTTTAACTACTAAAGCCATGACCCTCACACAACTTACAAAATACACCAGTTAGTTTACTAGGTAGTTACCTAATACAATGATTCATGTACTGCTCCCTGCCCCTCCACTTCCCCCTCCAAAAAGGCGCCCAATCAAAATAACATTACTTTAAAAACACAAAATATTCAAATGCTGGTCAACCTATTCTGAATGCTTTCAAAGTTGCTAAAAATAACCATAACCTTTCAGACAATAAATGCATTACTGTATGGTAGGCACCAAGATGTTAGTTTGTTCCCTAACATAATCATTCACTACAAAAAATAAAAATAAACACTCACTACAAAAATACGGTTTAAGTTAAATTAAGTTTCTGAAACACAAATTGTAAGAGAACGGGTTCATTCTAATATCGTTATTTACCAATATACAATGGGCCCAGAAATCCAAAGAATCTCAAAAACAGAATTTGGGGAGCGCCTGGGTGGCTCTGTCGTTAAGCGTCTGCCTTCGGCTCAGGTCATGATCCCGGGGTTCTGGGATCAAGCCCCCAGTCTGGGCTCCCTGCTCCGGGGAGCCTGCTCCTCCCTCTCCCTCTGCCCCTCCCCCTGCTTGTGCGCCAATTCTCTGTCAATTAAATAAATTAATTAAAAATCTTTGGAAAAAAACAGAATTCGGATATAATCAGAAAACATGACAGCAAAACGGTGGCAGAAACAGTAAAACAGCCAACCATCGATTCTTAATCATGTTGATTTTAATAATTAAGTGATAGTTGCGACCTATTAGTAAGCACTTACTTTGGATCGAACAAAGTATTTTATAATCACATTTTATAATCACCACAATCCTGTAAAGTAAATCGCAAAATACTACCTGAAATACATTAGGTTTTAAGGCACAAAACTGCATTTGCCTAAGACATTACGCCCCATCGCTTCTCTTCCCAGATACCACTAATTAATACTGACACCAGGAGCATTTTTTATTCCTAGGAATGGTCCATTAACTACAACTTGGGATAAGCAAGCTCTCAGGTCCCAGCAGTTGCATAAAAGCAGAATTTGAAGAACTAATTTTTATGGCAGAAACGGACAGTAATCAAACAGCCACTCTACCCTAGAACAAGTATGGCAAAGTACCCAGGGCACTGAATTTCCTCAAGTCCTAAGCATGTGTTTTTTGTTAGATGAACTCAACCCGCTCTACCACACAACCGCTGGAAACATAATCATTCGGAAGCAAGAAGCACGAGCACTGATCCCATACCCTTGTAAGTGAAAAGGCCTCCCGCTAGTTCCAGCTGGAGCCCTGGAAGAGCAGTCGCCGTCGACTATCAAGGCCCCAAAATCACCGCTTTTTAAATGCAGAGGCTAGCTGGCCGACAACCACGTGAAAAAATGCCGCAAGGAAAGCTCTTCCGGAGAAGAGGAGTCCCGACAGATCACGTGCCGCCGGCCGGAACCTGCCGAATGCTCGGCGGGATCCAGTCGCATTCTGTTACCGTGGAGACTACAGAACCAGCCACCCTGCCCTCTCGGGCCAGCCCCCTTCCCAGCAGTCGTCACGCCGCCTCCAGGCACTTTCCCTGCAGCCTAGCCGCGGCGTCGCGCCCTAAAAGAAGAGGGACAGCAGGCAGTGTTTGCCAGGGATTACGCGGCAGAAGCCTGAGAACCTTCACAACACCCACCGGGGCCGCGCGGGTGGGCTCGAGAGTTCCCTTGATCCACGTGTTTGCTCCGGCGACGCGAACCCTGAGAGTGGTCTTCTCTCCGAGAAAGCTGTACTTTGGTCACTCACGTTGTTCTGCCATCAGTCACCCCTCCTTTAAGACCTCCTTCACCCATCCCGGCTCGCACCCTCCCCAGGAGGAGGCACCCCCAGGGTTCCAAAACCAAAGCAAAAATCTTCACAGCAAGACATTACCATTTTCCACTCTCAGCCCAGTCTGAAACGATCTCTAACTTCTCCACACTCTTCGCACATAGATCCCTCAACTTTGGTTACTGGTGCTCGAATAGATTTAGTTATATCCCAGACCGACCTACCACTGAGAGCAGAGACCTACTTGACAATTTCACAGACGCGGGAAACCTCCCAGAGAACTAGCCAAAGGCTGGCCACAGAGGGAAAAAGAAAATAACACCTGCTCTTCCCACCTGTTTTCCCCGCCCTCATTTCTGCACTTACTAGCCACCGGTCCTTTGTTTACCAAGTTCCCACTCCTGTACGGCTCACTTCCTCGCCCTCCTTCTTTATTAAACTCACGCGCGGTCCTGCCTCAAACAACTTGCCCGGAAATTACATGGTAAAAGGACGTTTACACAGGTGTCAAAACGCTACACACAGCTCCTTAAAAAGCGACGTCAGCACCGTTTCCCTCAGTTTTGGAACCCCGAGCCCTGAGCTCTAAAATGCAAAGCGTACAAGCACAGCTCTCGACCTAAGGCCCCGCGCGGCGCTGAAAGTCATCACGCGGATCGTACCATGCGGTGCGGCACCCCACGCACGCGAGGGCAGGGCCGCGCCAAGGGCGCTTCTCACCCCGCCCGCCTCGTGGCTTCTCTCTCTGGCGTCGATGTTCCCAGTCAGATCGCTGCGCGACGCGGAAGTGAGGCCGGGGACGCGCGCGAGGTGACATGCGCAGCCTCGCTCAGGGGGCCACAGGCGCGCGCCAAAGGCAGCCCCGCGCAAGGCCCGGCCTGGCCCGGGCGTGCGAAGATCGCACAGCGGAACGCTTCTCACGCTGTTCAAATCCGCAAGCGCTTCAAACTCTCAAAAAACTCCAATCGGGCCAGTACTAAAGCGACGCCCTCCACCCAGGCCCGAGAGTTACCGTGCGGGGCGTGGTCGGCCTCACCCGGAGTCCTTCACATCCCGCTGGGGGCGGGTTATTCTGTTCGGTTCGCAGACCGTGTGTCCGCTCCAGCTGAAGAGCCTGCGCGCGCACCGGACGTCCACGTCACCGCGCACGCGCTCCTACCCGCTCAGAGCCCGCCGCGCAAGCGCAAAAGGAGGCGCGAGCAGCACCTCCCTCGCCCCTCCCCCAACACCAGGAGGCCAAACGGCCCCGGAGCAGCGACAAGACCCTTGGGACCCGCCCCTGGAGCTCAAGCCGCTGCTTTTCCGGGTCCAAGAAACTGATAAAAGCCTAATGAAGCTTCCAGAATCAAGAACGGCGAGAGCGGAAGAAGGCACCCCAATTCCCTCAGCCTCGCACACGAAGGCTTCGTGAAAACTGTGAAACCTTTGCCCGCGGGCTTTCTCAACTGTGCCCTCCACCGTTTCCCTCGGGCTCCTTAGCGGCCCCGCCCCTGCCGCACCCAGTCCCACCCACATCTGGCTCCACAGCCTCGGGGGCTTCACAAGCTCGTCAAATGAATCCGCGATCTTCCTCCCTACGGTGCTGTGGGTTTTGATAGCGCCAGACCGTCGGAAAACCTTGAAGAAAAAACTCTGAGGAACGGGTGGTCGAGTGTGCAAAATCCACGATCGAAGAACACCAGGAATGTAGGAAGGAGACCGAAAACTCCACTACAAAGTAGGAAGGGAAGAAGAGCTGCCACTAACTTGCCTGACAAAAGATGAAAGATGTCCTAATAAAACAGTAAACCATGGAAACAAGAATTTTTTGCACGACAGTATTATCTAAGCCTTAATGCCTTGATCCTCTTTTCAGTTGTTGTTTGTTCAAGATATTTAAGCTATGAAGTGCAAAGACAAAACTGCTGAATATCTATTATCAGTCAGTCGCTGAACAAGTTCATGAACAGTATTTCTCCCAACCAAACATCGAAAATTATTTCTCCTTCCCTACTGCTTACCAGCTGCTCCTTCTTCTGAGCTGCTAACACTCAAGCAGTAAAAAGAGTTGTTTAAAGTGAGAAACAGGCAAAATAGAGCAGAAATTGTGGTCCATGTCTCCAAACTGTATTCTTTCACTCTTAGAAGAATTAGCAAGTACTGAGAAGTACTAATTGTTAGGTGACCTAATACAAAACACTATGAAGAAGGAGAATGAGGGGGTTGAAAGAAAGGAGCCAAGAGGAAGAGGCTTATCCAACATGATTGATCAGAGCTGGACCAGAAGCATATTAGGAAGAAGGGTTTTGTGTCCCTTTGTTCTGCTCTTTCTCTGCCACACCACGGGAAGAAACGGTGCTGGAATTAGTATGGACTAGAAAATGTGTAGGCTAAAGATTACAGACTTCTGAAGTTGCTCTGAAACCCCCATGCAGGCACTGTCAACAAGAGCATCACAAGTGCAACAAATGAATAATACCCAAAATCCTAGGCAAAACTGAAAAACACCAGTTTCTTTAACATCTTCCTCCTTTCCCTCACCCCAAAAACCTCTTTTCCTGCCTTGTCAAAATCTCCCACCGCTTCCAAGAATGCTTTCCTCTCAAGGGTCTACGCTTTCCTCATACAAAATTAAAGGAAGAAATGTGTTGACCTAGCATTAAAGCATCTGATTCTAAGATGTAAATGACTGATGAGTGGTTAACAACCATACGTAGTGCTAGTTGCATCCCAAACGACACAAGTTAACAGAAAATCTCTCATTGGAGAATCTCAGAGGACACCTTGGAGGACAGAGAGAGTAGAGGTTTTCTTTTGCTACTCTTCCCCTACACCAAGCAAACATGAAATGCCAGATCTTTTAGAACCACCAGGGGCGCCTGGGTGGCACAGTGGGTTAAGTGTGGGCCTCTTGATTTCCACTCAAGTCATGATCTCAGGGTGGTGAGATTAAGCCCCACATCTGGCTCTGTGCTCAACGCAGAGTCTGCTTGAGATTCTCTCTCTCCCTGCCTTTGCCCCTCCCCCAGCTGGCACATGCTCATTCTCTCTCTAAAATATTTTAAAAATAAAAGGCATCCTATATAACCCATGTTTTTAAAATGCCAAGCTAACTGCTAAAGTTGACACTCCTGCATTTCACCTTGCTATTAGAATTCTCTCATTTCAGGGCGCCTCGGTGGCTCAGTCCGTTAGGCATCCAACTCCTGGTTTCAGCTCAGGTCGTGATCTCAGGGTTGTGGGATGAAGCCCGAGTAGAGCTCTGCGTTCAGCATGGAGTCTGCTGGAGATTATCTCCCTCTCCCTCTGCTCCTCCCCCTGCTCATGCACGCACACACGCGCTCTCTCTCTCTAATCTTAAAGAAAGAAAAATTCTCTCATTTCAGTTATCAGAGCTAACCCCTGCTCATCAGCCTAACACAAAAATCTTTCCCTTGGTTTCCCTTGTTTGAGCTTTCAAAGATAATTTACTAAATTTAAGGGAGGTGGGACAGAGAATGCATGGAATATAAACACAATTTTGGTTCAAGATTCCTCTATAAACACAGAGGATCTATTTCACTTACATGCACATTTTTCCTATTAAAATATTTGAATGCCTTGTATGTACTGAGGATAGGACAAACGGCACTTCTTGCACTGTTCAGATGTCTACACTAGAACTCTGAAAGTTGGCACAACTTAACAGAATCCACCAACAAAACAAACTATATTCCTTATACAATCCACTCAGATCCCACCTACTCAGTTCTAGTAACTACTAGTGACATATCTCTCTCAAGTGACTAAAATCTTTGGTCTTCATCATCTTAAATCTTTAGACAAAGCCATCACCACACACACACCCCAAAACCCAAGGAGTTATGGTCTTATTTACAGTATTCTTAAATCAACACAAGAAAAACCATTCTTAGAATAAGAGCTACATACAGACGAAGTCACAAAAAAGGCTTTTTACAAAAAAACAAAAAAAAACTCCTTCACTAGCAATAAACTTGTTTGCTAGGCAGCAGGAAAAAAAGAGAGAATCATACTAGCTTATACACAACCCCATTCTTGCCTACCACTTAGTACTGCAACTAAAACCAACTCCTATCTAGGGGCAAAGTATAACTAGCTCCAATATGTGAAACCTGAACTAAGGGAATAAATGTGGCAAGAAGTCCTACCTTCAAATAGCTAACAATCCACTTAATGAAGAGCTCTAGAAGTCTCTCAAACAGCATAGTAATGTCATTAAAAGCATGTTTCAGAAAATGTTGAGAGAGGTAAAGATGGAAAAAGAGAACTGAAATGTGACAGAATATTATCAGTGTTCATTAAGAAATATCATTCCCTCTTGCTGCCTCGTATCTCAAGCCAACGTAATCATTCTTTACCCTTTGCTAAGATCTTCCCACATGCCTCAAACCTAACTGCTATTCACCCACCCCTCTCATGGGTAAGTTTACGTCACTTTCTCAGGAAACTTTTCTTAACCCCCAAGGATCAGCTGAGGTCTCCTTGTAATATGCTCTCATAGTACCCTGTATTTCTTTATAGCACCTACCACAAATCTATTTTTTTCAAGATTTTATTTATTTGAGAAAGAGAATACAAGTTGGGGGGGTGGGCAGAGAGAGAGAAAGAAGCAGGCTCCCCACTGAGCAGGAAGCCTGATGTGGGGCTGGATCCCAGGACCCCAGGAACATGACCTGAGCCAAAGGCAGCTGCTTAACTGACTGACCCACTCAGGCACCCCCACAACTCTATTTTTAAAACTATGCATTAATTAATGTCTTGCCCACTAGGCTGTTAGCCCTACTCTATTCCAGTGCCTACCACATTGCCTGGAACAAAGCAAACACATACTATCTGTTGAATAAATAAATATGAAACCATAGGTACTAGTTTTCCAGGCAAGTCCAAATTCCAAATACTGATTTACTGTCCAACAGATTGGGATTTGGAAAACACGATCATTATACATTTAATCACACTCCCGTTATATATGCAAACAAGCATTCTGCTTTGACCAATGTTTTCCAAAGAGGTACAGTTTTAATTAGAAAAAACTAGTACCACTGACTCTCATCACAAATTATTTCTCCTTAGAGAAATGGATAAATATTATTGACAGATACTTGAAGAGATAAGAATATTTTCCTAGGAAAGTCTAATTACTTATTGACTGCTTTTTGCCTCAATCACTTTTGACTGAATATTACTTAGAAAATCAACAAGGGCAAACAAGATTCTTTGCGTTGTAAGAAATATTATGATTCTATAATTTACCATCTGGTAATAAAAGCAACAAGTTGTAATGAAGACTGCCATCTGCATATACTCATCTACAAGAAAAAAATCAGTAAATACCTTCAGAATTAAAGGATACCTTAGTAACAGTTTTTCTGTTTGTCTTACTAAGACCTCAAAGAAAAATGTCAGAAATCAGTAACATAAATGAAGTTTAAAAAGCTAGTTTCAGATGAATTACAAAATAAAAAAGGTCTAAAAGAAATATAAACAATGAAAGTTGTCAATATACTACTGAGCCCTTAAAAGAAACATCTTATCTGGAAAAGCATAAAAGGAAAAACAGGAAGAAATTTACCTAACTAAGCCTAGAGCTGCACAGAGATTTAAAACACACATGAGAAGGTTTAAAAACAGAAAGTAGAACTACCAGCCAAAGAAGAGGACTGGGAGACAGCAAGTAACCTTCAAGGGTAGAATCAGGCAAAAATCAAGAAGCCTATGACAGAAAAATACACTGAGAAGTTGTCCACAAATGCATATGAAAGAAGTCATGCTTACTTTGCACGAAGGACCACAATGCTTGATGAAAATAAGTGACAGTCAACACAGTAGTTCCTAAACTACTGGACATTACAGATCAGTAAAATTTAGTTGACCATCATAAGGTGACCAAATTTTTGTATTATAAAGTATATCACCTACTATTGCCATTCTTTCTTAAAACGATGGATATTTTAGGGACTCCTGGGTGGCTCAGTCAGTTAAGCATCCAACTCTTAATTTCTGCTCAGGTCATAATCTCAGGGTCCTGAGATCAAGCCCCATGTCAGGCCCCCCCACTCAGCAGACAGTCTGCTTGTCTCTCTCTCCCTCTGCTCCCCCACCCCACTCGCTTGCACTCTCTCTCTCTCTCAACTAAATAAATAAATCTTTTAAAAATAATAGTAATAATGTATATTTTAAAACCAAAAATCTAGGGAGAACACATAATGAGTAATAGTCTTTTATTTTGAATACATTTAGATAGATGAAAAATTTACTGCATTGTCCTTATTTCATAATATAGTATTGAAAACTTAGCAGCAGCGGGGCACCTGGGTGGCTCAGTCGTTAATCATCTGCCTTTGGCTGAGGTCATGATCCCAAGATCCTGGGATAGAGCCCTGTTGAGCTCCCTTCTCAGTGGGGAGCCTGCTTCTCCCTCTCCCTTGGCCGCACCCCTGCTTGTGCACGTTCTCTGTGTCAAATAAATAAAATCTTGAAAGAAAAGAAAGAAAAAGAAAAGAAAAGAAAAGAAAAGAAAAGAAAAGAAAAGAAAAGAAAGAAAAGAAAAGAAAGAAAAAGAGAAAGAAAGAAAGAAAGAAAGAAAGAAAGAAAGAAAGAAAGAAAGAAAGAAAGAAGAAATTGCAGCAGGTATTTAGAAATAATGACTAGCCATATATATAGCAAGGCTCCCTGAATAGCTAAGATTTGATTTCTGAGAAAAAATAACATACAGAAGGCATAGGACAGGGGCACCTGGGTGGCTCAGTCCATTGGGCCTCTGCCTTCAGCTCATGTCATGATCCCGGAGTCCTGGGATTGGGCCCCGCATGGGGCTCTTTGCTTGGCGGGGGGGCCTGCTTCTCCCTCTGCCTCTGCCATTACTCCCTGCTTGTACTCTCTCTCTCTCTCTCTAATAAATGAATGTTTAAAAAAAAAAAAAAGGCATAGGACAGGGTATAAGTCACCTTGCCAAGAAATCAAGAGTCAGCCTCTCCTCATCAATAACAATACAGAAGAAAAGGATGTTAGCCAGGAGATACCCCAAACCAGACTACAGGAGATACCCCAATCCAGTCTAAAGAACAGCCACATTATTAGCAAGCTACTCTGAGTGTGTCCTGGGGTGAGAGGGGGAAGGCAAGTATCTGAAAACACTAGCGTTTTCACTGTAGTAAAATCTTAGAACCTTGACAAGGCTAGGTGAGAACAATGTAGTGAAACCAAGAACCAAGGTCAGACTGAGTGAATCTCCCAACTAATCACTGCATACTTAAAAACTGTGGGACACATGGTAGCTCATTGTGGCAAACGAATAGGCAAGTAAAGCTACACTTAGATTAAGCTGGGCTTCAGGCGTATCAGACATAAGGGAAAAATGGGGAGGAGGGCAGCACTGTTTTATCTGAAAATCAACCTATGAGATTTAAAATAGAACTTAAAAAGAAACACCATAAAAAGATTTTAAAACCTTTACCTTAAGGGACGCCTGGGTGGCTCAGTCAGTTAAGTGGCTGCCTTCAGCTCAGGTCATGATCCCAGGGTTCCGGGATCCAGTCCCACATCAGGCTCTTTGCTCAGCAAGGAGCCTGCTTCTCCCTCTGACTGCTCTGCCTACAGCTCCCCTTGCTTCTGTGTGTGCGCACACGCTCTCTCTCTCTGACAAACAAACAAACAAATAAATAAAATCTTTACCCTGACTAAAAATGTTAGCCACAATCTAACCACTGGAGGGCAGGGAACACCTGTTAAAGGAGAGGAGAAAGCTGTACTGAAATAGAGAATATAAAGATTACTCAAGCAACTTGAATGCAGTGCATTATCCAAATTACCTATATAAAGAGCATAAATTGTAGAGATTATACAGGGACAGTATTTTTCATCCCAAGACTAGTTCCACCCGACATTCTCCAGGTTATCTAAACACAAATAAAATAAATAAGGATACAATCAGTACAATAAGTATTTAAGCACCAACTAGGCACTGAACCAGGGTTAAAGGAATGGAAAAAATTAAGTCTCTTTATGAAGCTCAAGTTCTAGATAAAAAGACCGGATGATCACACTGTAATACTGTTGGTGGCAGTATGGATAAAGCCTTCTAGGAACACTGTGGAACACATACAACCTAGGTAATCTAGGAAGGTTACAAAAGAAGAGTAAACTTTTGAGCTGGGTCATGAAGAAGAAATCAAATTAACAGAGAGAAAAGGAGGCGTTGCAGGTAGCATCTACATAGTCAGTAAACAAAGAACTATAATAAATTATCCAGAATTTGGAGATAGGGCTGCCTTTATAGAACAACGAAGTACAAGTCAAAGCAACAAGACAGACCAGTACCATACAGAAGTAACCTACCCTGTGAAATGGAATTGGACACTCAGGAAATATTTATCCAATCTACAACTCCATGATTCTCATGATATATATACAGTCACTCATTTATTTTTTATTCAAGTATAATTAACACACTATATTAATGCTATATCAGTTTCAGGCATACAATATAATGATTCAACAATTCTATACATTCCTCATTGCTCATCAAGATATACTCTTAAACTCCTTTATGTATTTCACCCATCCCCTCTTCTGGCAATCACCAGTTTGTTCTCTGTATTAAGAGCCCATTTTTTGTCTCTTTTTTCTGTTTGCTTGTTTGTTTTGTTTCTTAAATTCCAGATATGAGTGAAATCGTACAGTATTTGTCTTTCTCTGACTGCTTATTTCACTCAGCATTACACCCTCTAGGTCCATCCATGTTATTGTAAATTACAAGATTTCATTCTTTTTTATACCTGAGTAATATGCCATGGTGTGTCTGTGTGTATATGTGTGTGTGTCTGTATACACACATATACACCACATCTTCTTTATCCATTCATCTACTGATGGACACCTGATCTCTAGTCTGTACTGTCAAGTATTTACCAGGGAAAAGAAAAGGAAGCTAAAGAAGCACAACAGAAGGAGGAACTGTCACTGAAGTATCAAGTAAGGCTTAGTGCTAAATAAAGGATGTCTAGAAGTTGACAACGCAAAGAAGGCATTCGAAACAGAGCAATTTGTACAGTCACTATATAAAAGAAGAGAATACTCATTAATTCCTCAAGTCAAACATTTATTGAGCATTCGCCAAGTACAGATCTTGGAACACAAAGACAAGACATTCCCACTCTCAAGAGCTTGTGATCAATTATCAGACAACCAATTATCACATAACCAGTAATCAATAAAGAAGCAATAACTAAAGAATCCTATTAGTAAGGATTGGTTCTCTGACCAGGGTATAATGGAAGCACAAGCAAAGGGCAGCTAAATCAGACTAAGGAAGTCCGAAAAGAATTTCCAGAGAAAATGAAGAATGAGTAGAAATTACTAAGTATCAAAGAGCAGAGGCAGGATGGGTACAGAAGAAAAGCATTTCAAAGAGAAAGCAACCTATGT
Organism: Ursus americanus; assembly: GCF_024610735.1. Lineage (NCBI taxonomy): Eukaryota > Metazoa > Chordata > Mammalia > Carnivora > Ursidae > Ursus > Ursus americanus. Next base: position 25,241,426 of record NC_142162.1, on the reverse strand, counting down.
AAAGACAAAAGAGCTAGAGAGGGAACACATTCAGGGAGCACAATTACTGTAATATAGCTACAATTAAAAATACCCATGATCTGCAGAGGAACAAAGCTATAGGACTAGAAAAGGCAAAGGGAGCCATATTACACAATACACCTAGCAATCAAGAGTTGGGAATTCATCTTGTAGAAAAAGAAGAGCCGTCCAAAGAATTATAAGAAGATATATGACATACTCAAACTCACGTGTTTAAGAAAATTACCTGTGGCCACTGCTTAAGATAGTGTGGACCATGATGAAACTGGAAACCAATCAGACTTCCCTCTGTATGCACATAGTTGCTCATATCAGAAACCTCGCCATTCTTGATACCTATCTCTTCTTCATCTGGCCCCTGCATCTTGTCAATCACCAAGTGTTCTTGTTGATTCTACATCCTTGACCTTCATGACCACGATATGCTGTCAAAACACCACATACCTGCCCTTACTAGAATTTACCACAGGTCTAATTTTTTATTTATTCGTATAATTCTTTCATTGTCTTATCTCTCTCCTTCATCCCATCAACACTACCAACTAGACTATAAATTAGGAATTGTAACCTTTTTAAATTCTACATTGTACCCTCAGCACCTATTATAGTATCTGGCACTTAGAAGCACTCAATTTAAAACATTTTAAATCCAAATGTTTCAGGGCACCTGGGTGGCTCAGTCAGTTAAGCATCTGCCTTCGGCTCAGGTCATGAGCTCAGGGTCCTGGCCTGAGTGGGGCTCCTTTCTCAGCAGGGAGTCTGCTTCCCACTCTCCCTCTTCCCCTCCCTCACCCCCAACCCCCAACTTGTGCTCTCTCTCAAATAAATAAAAGCTTTAAAAAATAAAAAAAGACCACAGACCTCTACGGAGTCCACAGAGGGGTTCTGGGTGGGGGGCATGAACACCCCAAAAGGGTATGCAAAATTTGGTTTACCTATGTACTTCTCTGGGGAGAAGGATATAGCTTTAATCAGATTCTTAAAGGGATATGTAATCCCCCAAGTATTTAGGAACCACTGATCTGAATGGAAACATCTAATAGGCAATTGGTGATTAAGGTGTGAACTTTAGCTATATAGAAAGTTTCGGGAAGTAACTGAAGCCAGGGATTTGAACAAGTCTGTCCAAAAATGTATAGAGAGTGAAGATCTCAGACAGTTAAGGTCAGAACCCTGAGAAAATAGACATTTACAGGACAAGCAGTAAAAGAAGAATCTAGGAAGGAGGAAGAGAAGATATCACAGAGGTAAGAGAAATATAGATGAACACAGATAGCATCACAGAAACTAAGGATGAAAGAATATCTCAAAGAACAAGGAATCAGTCAACAGGGCCTAATGACCAAGGAGTGGAAGGATGAAGAACAAAAAAATATGTCCAAGGAACTACACACAGTTTTGTAAGTTTAAAATACAAAGTAGAATAGTGCAGAGTGAGAGAACGGACTTTCAGTTATGGAATGAGTAAGTCACCAGAATAAGGTACAGCAAAGGGTATATATTCAATGGTATTATAATAGCATCCTATGGCTACAGCTGGTAGCTACACTTGTGGTGAGCATAACATAATGTATAAATTTGTCCAATCACTATGTTGTACACCTGAAACTAATGTAACATTGCATGTCACCTATACTTCAATAAAAAATAAATAAATAGCCCACGAACAAAGTAGACTAGTGCAACAAGACATCCAGATGACCAGGAAGTAAATGGATATCAGGGTTCGTGGTCTGGAGAGACTCATATTGAAGATACGGACTGGGAAATCATCGATGTATCTGGAAGAATTAAAAGAATGAAGAATGTATTTGGAAGAATTAAAAGAAATGAAGCTGGGACGCCTGGCAGGCTCAGTTGGTTGAACAGCTGCCTACAGCTCAGGTCATGATCCCAGGGTCCTGGGATTGAGCCCCGCATAGCAGGGAGCTTGCTTCCTCCCCCCATCTCTACCCCTCCCCCTGCTTGTGCTCTCTCTCTCTAAAATAAATAAATAAAATTTTTTAAAAAATAATAAATGAAATTGTTCAAGGAGTTCATCTGGTGGTGGGGCTCTATCTGGAATCCATGAATGATCTTGAGGGGGATGACCTATGAAACTCCCAAAATCGTGAGAATTTTGTGTAATATATACATGGTAGCAACTTTCTAGAGAGAGTCCATTAAGTTTTATAAGATTTTCAAAGGGGTGTATGACTCCTCAAAAAAGTTAAGAACCACTAGAGCTGAAAGAGAAAAGAGGAGGAGCTAGAGAGAAAGTAACTCTGGAGAACATCAACACATTAAAAAAAAACCCTGAAGCTCATCAAATGAGATTAACAAATCTAAAGATCTGAAAGTATACATGAAGAGAGGCAGCGTGCATGGAAATCAGAAAATAAAAATAAAATTGGTACTATATACACTGTGTAAGTATTTCTCAAACTTTTTGTGATTCAGAATGAAAAACACATTGTGACCAATGTACACACACAGATTATGAAAATAATTTTCCAGTGACCTGGAATGATCACAATATAACATTTACTTGCTAAAATGTTCATCACTAAGAACAGGGGAGAAAAGACTGGAGTTTATAAAGAGTTAGGTTATTCAAGGTCCTGGGCTTTTGTTTCTGCTTTTTAGTTGTTCTGCAATGTCTCTGATATTTAGACATTTACCTTTAACTTAATTTTTTCAGTAAATATATATATATATATATATATATATATGTGTGTGTGTGTGTGTGTGTGTGTGTATATATATATATAAAAGTTTATATATATATATACATATATATATATAAACTTTTTTTTTTTTTTAAGATTTTTTATTTATTTATGTGACAGAGAGACAGCCAGCGAGAGAGGGAACACAAGCACGGGGAGTGGGAGAGGAAGAAGCAGGCTCCCAGCCGAGGAGCCCGATGTGGGACTCGATCCCGGAACGCCGGGATCACACCCTGAGCCGAAGGCAGACGCTTAACGACTGCGCTACCCAGGCGCCCCTATATATATAAACTTTTTAAATTGTTTTTTCTTTCAAGAGCCAAAACTAAAATGTCCCCTGGCTTCCCTACCTCACTAGTTTCCCTACCCTTGATCTATACCACCTCTCACTACTAAAGGAAGAGGAAAAGAGATGGGAGCATAGGCAGATAAGATTCAGGAAGAACAGAAGAAACACCAAGGGCCCAAAGACGAATGGTTCTTCTCTGAGTAGGATCTCTAAAGTGCAGTCCCTAAAATTGCACAATTTAAGTAATTAAAAGCTTGAAAAAGAAAGCTAACAGCAGATACACCAAAGCAGTTACGTGAAGTGGTAAAGAGCAAAGATTCTAGAGTCCCAATAAACCCCAACTCGACCACTCCTGATTGTGTGACTTGGGCAAATTACTCAATTTCTTTGTGCCTCAGTTTCACCATCTTAATTTTTTTTAATTTTGAGAGAGAGTGCACATGAGCTGGGGGAGGAGCAGAGAGAGAGGGACAAACGGTGCTGAGCGTGGAGCCCTACACAGGGCTCAGTACCACAACCCTGAGATCATGACGGGAGCCAAAATCAAGAGTCCAATGCTTAACCGAGTCACCTAGACACCTCTATTTTTTTAAAGATTTTAAGTAATCTCTACACCCAATTTGGGGCATGAACCTGCAACCCCGAGATCAAGAGTCCCATGTTCTTCCATGAAGCCAGCCAGGTGCCCCAGTTTCATCATCTTTAAAATGGAAATAATCAAGGTGCCTGGGTGGCTCAGTCAGTTAAGCATCCAACTCTTTTTTTTTTTTTTAAAGATTTTATTTATTTATTTGACAGAGATAGAGACAGCCAGCGAGAGAGGGAACACAAGCAGGGGGAGCAGGAGAGGAAGAAGCAGGCTCATAGCTGAAGAGCCTGATGTGGGGCTCGATCCCATAACGCCGGGATCATGCCCAGAGCCGAAGGCAGGCGCTTAACCGCTGTGCCACCCGGGCGCCCCTAAGCATCCAACTCTTGATCTCATCTCAGGTCTTCATCTTAGGATGAGAAGTTCAAGCCCCTTAAAAACGAATAAATACATAAAAATCACTTTCATTTACACAGCTAACTTCATCAAAACATAAACTCATGGGGCTCCTGCATGGGTCAGGCAGTTAAGCGGCCAACTCCTGATTTCGGCTCAGGTCATGATCTCAGGGTCCTGGGATCTGGCCCCACATCAGGCTCCGAGCTCAGTGGGACGTGTGCTTGAGGATTCTCTCTCCCCCTCTCCCTCTGCCCCTTCCCCTGCTGGTGCACATGGGTACGCTCCCTCTCTCTCTAAAATAAATAAATCTTTTAAAAAACATAAACTTACATTTGTATTGATTTTTAGCTTTCTAAGGTGTTAACCTAATGCACCTATGGCGATTAAGCTATAATAGCTTCTCTGTCAGAAATCCATTTTGGGGGGCACTGGGTGGCTCAGTCAGTTAAGTGTCTGCCTTCAGCTCAGGTAATGATCTCAGGGTCCTGGGATCGAAGCCGAGTGGGGCTCCCTGCTCAGTGCGGAGTTTGCTTCTCCCTCTTCCTCTGCTCCTCCCCCCTGTTCATGCTCACGTGTGCTCTCTAATAAATAAGTCTTCTTTAAAAATCCATTTTTAAAAATTAAAGAATTAACAATCACCACCACAGACATAACACACAATAAGAAGAAACAAATGATTACGTGGTTTTCACTCAATCCTAATAAAGGATTTTGGACCATACCTATAGTAAAAGTACACCTGGCTTTCCTGAATCCTCTCTGAGGATCAACTCCATCTACTTAAAAATTTCATACCACTCTGTCAAAGTTTCTACAACTTCATAATTTGTTAAGACTTGTGGAAACAGGGGCGCCTGGGTGACTCAGTCAGTTAAGTGTCTGCCTTTGGCTCCGGTCAGGATACTGGAGTCCCCGGATAGAGCCCCGCATCAGGCTCCCTGCTCGGCAGGGAGTCTGCTTCTCCCTCTCCCTCCACCACTCCCAGATTTGTGTTCTCTCACTCTCGCTGTCAAATAAATCAATAAATCGTTAAAAAAAAAAAAAAAGACGTGGAAACAAAAAGTTACAAAAGTAAAAACTTTGTTATTTCCTATCCTATGCAAAATCAGCCAAAATTAAAATTACAAATCAAAAATAAAAGTACATTTCATTTTTTTAACTTATTCTAGATTTACTAGTAGGTCAAAATTCTTAAACACATTTTTCTTCTGGGTAAAGAAAACTCATATTCATGTAATATTTTCACATAAAAAAACTAAGATTAGAAACTAAGAAGTCGGGGCGCCTGGGTGGCACAGCGGTTAAGCGTCTGCCTTCGGCTCAGGGCGTGATCCCGGCGTTATGGGATCGAGCCCCAAATCAGGCTCCTCCGCTATGAGCCTGCTTCTTCCTCTCCCACTCCCCCTGCTTGTGTTCCCTCTCTCGCTGGCTGTCTCTATCTCTGTCAAATAAATAAATAAAATATTAAAAAAAAAAAAGAAAGAAAGAAACTAAGAAGTCTAAGAGCTCTTCAGGCAGTGCACAAAAAAACACAAAATTGTACAAGTCTTTTTTTAAATTAGTAAAAACCAAACTACATAAACTCTCAATAGTTCTTTTTTTCCTTCTTTCTCTTCTCCTAAGATGATATTAATCCTGACACAAACCAGTCCAAATAGTATGATTTAAGGGTTGTCAAAATGTCAAGAATGATTTATTTCTCTCACAGACCTACCTCCATCAGCATGATTTTCCTCCCATCAGACTTACTCTTTTGGATTAAGGGAGAAGTTGGCAAACCATTACACCCCACAGAGGACAACTAGGGCTTGTTTTTTGTTCAGTCTATGAGCTAAGAGTGGTTTTCAGATTTCTAAATGGTTGGGTAAAAATCAAAAGAGGAATGTTCTATAATAATAATTTCATAAAGTTATATATAATCCAATTTTAAGTGTCCATAAATAAAGCTTTACTAAAACACTTCTACATTTATTTATGTATTGTCTATGACTGCTTTTACAATGGCAGACTTCAGTATTTATGAGACCATATATGGCATTCTAATGGTTTTACGCTGCTTCTCAGAACACTACAAATAACAGTGATGCAGTTATATAACTTGACAGCTTTTCGAACACTATCCTTACTCCCATATGTTTTATTTTTTATTACCAGAGCATACCCTTCAAGTCAAAACAAGAAAAGAAGATAAAAAGTGGGCTTCAAATATACTTTCAAATAAAGTATAATTTTACTATCAAAGTAAATAACAAAGCATTATGTTTATTATGCAATGACACTACAGCTGTGCTGAGAATACAATATACATCAACATTGGCAGACTAAACACTCATCACAATATTTCCAATTCACGGGAAAACACAGTCAGAAAAATTAGAAAATTTAAACAGTACATCTCGTCACAGCTGAATTTCTTCACAAAAATAAAAATGAGTATGCAATCAAAGTAAGCTTCAGAGTGACTCATTTGTTAGCCAGACAAGGAAAGCATTTTATCAACAATGAGTTAATTAAATCATGTTTGTAGAAGCCAAAGAAATGCATCTAGAAAAATAAAATTCATTTAAGATTATAAGCCTTTTGGTAAGGACAATAGCTCAAAAAGAGAGTATTTTGTTTATCAATTAAGAAAAAAGGCGCCTGGAGGGCTCAGTCAGTAGAGCATACAAATCTTGATCTCAGGGTCACGAGTTCAAGCCCCACATTGGGTGTAGAGATTACTTTTAAATCAATCAATCAATCAATCAATCAATCCCACAATATCAAGGCAAATTATTTCAAGTGTTTCCTTGAATTGATAGGGGTTATCAATACTTCTCAGTTATTATTATTTATTTGAGAAGTTAATACAAGTTTGAACTAAGTAATTAGCCTAAATAAATAATCTGCATGGAACAATAACAGGCAAGATTTTCAAAGATTCTGGGAAAACACTAATTCAGTGCAATCTGAAGTGGAATCCGCTACGATGTGTTAAACTGATAGTGGTAAAAATACATATGGGCAGAAAAAAGTTTTAATTGGACAAATTTATAAAGTTCATGAAAATGTAGGGTGTTTAAATAAGCCTGTGGTTATTCATTGCAAAAATTCGTCAGAAAACAGTCTGCAAAAAACATATGACTATCATGTGTTACTCAACTAGTAGTGTCAATAGTTATCTCCGAAAAAAAAAAGTTAACTTTGCTCTCATGGACTTAAGTACCCTTGATTCCATCAATTTTTGTCAGAAATAGAAGATATATATCCTGATTTGCCCTACCACTAAGAAGTTGGCAGGCTTCACAGTGGTAAAGGTTTATTGCAATTTTTTCTAGCTGAAATTTTTCTGAATGAGAAGAACCGCCCTCAACCACTATTATTGAACACTAAAATAGCTTTGGAAATTAACTTTTCCTACAGATGGGATAATGTTTCTCAATGAAATCAACCTAAAATCAAAAGGCAAAAGTGATTATGTGCAAAACTTATACTGCAACAAAGTCCTTTAAATGAAAATTAACATGGTTTGAATCACAATGTCAAGCTACATACACATTATGTTGTCACCTCACAACTGCTAGAATGATTATCATCAAAAGACAAAAGATAACAAATGCTGCCAAGAATGTGCATTAAGAGTGCATTAAGAGTGGGACAATAGGGGCGCCTGGGTGGCACAGTGGTTAAGCGTCTGCCTTCGGCTCAGGGTGTGATCACGGCGTTATGGGATCGAGCCCCACATCAGGCTCCTCTGCTGGAAGCCTGCTTCTTCCTCTCCCACTCCCCCTGCTTGTGTTCCCTCTCTCGCTGGCTGTCTCTATCTCTGTCAAATAAATAAAAATAAAATCTTAAAAAAAAAAAAAAAAAGTGGGACAATAAATGGGCATAGCCACTATGGAAAACACTATGGAGGTTCCTCAACAAACCAAAAACAGTACTACATATGATTCAGCAATTCCACTTCTAGAAATATACCTGAAGGAACTGAAATCACTGTATGGATGAGATATCTGCACTCCCATGTTCACTGCAACATTATTTACAATAGCCACGACATGGAAGCAACCTAAGTGTTCATCAACAAATGAATAAAGAAAATGTGATATATATTTGTGTACACACACACACAAATACACACATGTAATGGAATACTATTCAGCCATAAAATAGGAAGAAATCCTGCCACTTGAGGGTATTATGCTAAATGAATAAGTTAGAAAGGAAAATACTGTATGGTCTTACTTACATGTAGAATCATAAAACACACACACACACGAAAACCCCACAAAAAAAACAAAAAATACCTCATCGAAAAAGAGACCAGATTTGACATTACCAAGGGCAAGAGAGTTGCAGGGGTAGTGGAACTGGGTGAAAGTGGTCAAAAGGTACAAACTTCAAGTTATAAGATAAATGAGTGCTGGGGGGATGTAATATACAAGATGACTGTAGTTAACACTGCTATATGGTATATTTGAAAGTTGCTCAGAGACTCAATCCTAAAAGTTCTTATCACAAGTAAAAAAAAAAGACAAGATTTCTTCCTCGCATTTTGCTTTTTTCATATGGATACAAGGTGGTGAATGTTAACTTACCATTGTAATCACTTCATAATATACGTTAAGTCTCTATGCTCTACAATAATAGTGTTTTATGTCCGTTATATCTCAATAGTGCTTTACGTCAATTATATCTCAATAAACTGAAATGGGAAAAACGGGTAAAAAGATGCCCGTTCCTTTACAAACTCGTAACAGATCAATGTTCCAAGTTCAAACTATAGTTTCAGCAGTGCTTTTTCAGACCTTAGTACAAATGAAAGTGTATTTCCCTATTTCAAAATCTATTTACCTATGCCTGTGCAGCTGAAGTTTTCCACCTAGCCTTAAATTAAAGTGATTAATCTGCAATTCATATCAAAAAGGCAAACACCAAGGAGAAAAATCTAGCAATTCTCTAAATGCCTTCCAAGCAATGGACATGCTCAATTAGAAACATGCTTGTGAACTGATAGCAGTATTTGGCAGTAACTTTCTGTGTAAAAGACATTTTCAAAGATGAAATACAAGAGTGCCTGGGTGGCTCAGTTGGTTAAGAATCCAACTACAAATTTTGGCTCAGGTCATGATCTCAGGATTGTTGAGATCAACCCCAGCAACTGGCTCCACAGCATGAAGCAGGGTTAAGATTCTCTCTCCCTCTTAAAAAAAAAAAAAAAAACACAAAACTTCAAACAGATCAACAATAACAGATGAACATTTCCAAACAGTTTTGATGCTAAGGAACATTTATTCTGAACATCAAATAAAATGTTATCCTCCCCAAAAAGAAATCCATTTTTCTCATCAGTAGGTATGTATTACCCCCCCCAAAAAAAAGGGAAAGAAAAAGAAAAAGAAAAAGAAAGAGAGACTCTGTTATTACATTTTGAATTTCGTTAATAAAAAAAATTTGTGGAAATTTGTTTTTCTCTTTACAGAAGTACCTATATAATACCCTATTTTGCCTCACAAAGCCTAAAATATTTACTACCTGGTCCTCCACAGAAAAGGTTTGCTAACCCTTGGGTTAGAGCATTATCTCTGATAGCTATACAGCCTTAGACATCAATTAACTTCTCTAAGTCTTTGATTCCACATTTATAAAATAAGACAGATTGGGGCGCCTGGGTGGCACAGCGGTTAAGCGTCTGCTTTCGGCTCAAGGCGTGATCCTGGCGTTATGGGATGGAGCCCCATATGAGGCTCCTCCTCTATAAGCCTGCTTCTTCCTCTCCCACTCCCCCTGCTTGTGTTCCCTCTCTCGCTGGCTGTCTCTATCTCTGTCAAATAAATAAAATCTTTAAAAAAATAAAATAAAATAAGACAGATTGAACAAAATCTCTATGGTAACTTCCAACCTTAATATTCCAATACTAATAGTATCTTCTATATTCATTTCATATGATAGTATTTTGAATGGGAGCTTATGCCAGTTTATAAAGTATGAAAAAATGTCCTACTACCCAAAGTATGAAAAAATACTTCATTAAAATCACAGAAGATCAACAAGTAATTCTACAAGTAATTCTCTGCATGGTTATACACATGCAGAAGAATGAAGGTGGACCTCTATCTCATACCATATGCAAAAAAGTAATTCAAAACAGATCAATAATCTAGGGGCACCTGGCTGGCTCAGCTGGTGGAGCATGCCACTCTTGATCTGGAGGTTGTGAGTTCAAGCCTCATACTGTGTGTAAAGATTACTTTAAAAAAATAAAATCTTCAAAACAAATCAATGATCTAAACATATGCACTAAAATTATAAAACTTTTAGAAGAAACAGGGAAAATCTTCATGACCTTGGGTTTTGGACCCTAGTAAGATAATGAAAAGACAATCCACAGAATGGGAGAAGATATTTGCAAATCATGGATACTAGATTAATATCCAGAATATTAAAGAACTCTTGCAGTTCAACAACAACCAAAAAAACTAAGCCAATTCAAAAATGGGTAAATGACTTGAACAGACATTTCACCAAAGAAGATATTTTTAAAAATGGTCAATAAAAGCAAATGGAAATATGCTCAAAGTCATTAGTGATTAGGGAAATGCAAATCAAAACCTGTCAGATGCTACTCCCCTCAGAGTAAGATGGCTATAATTAAAAAGACAGATACTGGAGCGCCTGGGTGGCTCAGTCAGTTGAGCATCCGACTCTTGGTTTCGGCTGGGGTTGTGATCTCATAGGTGGAGAGATCAAGCCCAGCACTGGGCTCCACGCTCAGCGGGGAGTCTGCTTGGAGATTTTCTTCCTCTGCCCTTCCTCCCCACTTGTGCTCACTCTTGTGCACGCATTCTCTCTAAAAAAATAAATCTTAAAAAAAAATAATTTAAAAAAAGACAGATACTAATAAGTGTTGACAAGAACGTGGAGAAATTGGGACTTTCATACTGTTGGGTGAGAATGTAAAATGGTACAGATGCTTTGAAAAACAGTTTGGCAGTTCCTCAAAAGGTTAAATATGACCCAGTAATTCCACTACTAGGTAAATACTTAAGAAAGATGAAAATATGTTCACACACACACACACAAAAAAAAGTACATGAATGTTTCTATTAGTATTATTTATAGTAGCCATAAAGGGGAAACAATGCAAAGATTCACCAACTAAAGAATGGATAAACAAAATTGGTATATCCAAACAACTGAATATTATTTAGCTACAAAAAGGAATGTAGTACCAATACATGGTACAACATGGATAAACTCTGAAAACATTATAAGTGAAAATCACAAAGGACCTCATATTATATGAACCTACAGAGACACAAAGTAGAATATTTGTTGCCTAGAGCTGGGTATATTGTGGGTGGGGGCCAGATAGAAAGTGACAGCTAACGGGAATAAAGTTTCTTTTTGATGTTATGAAAATGTTCTAAAATTGGCTGTAAGAATGGGTACACAACCGTGAATACACTAAAAAACACTGAACTGTATGCTTTAAATGAATTTTGTGGTATGTGAATTATACCTCAAAACTTTTTTGAAAACCACAGAAGTCTTACAAATAAATCAACAACAGATTTTAATGTCACAAAATTAAGATTCAAATGTCATGGGGCGCCTGGGTGGCTCAGTCGTTAGGCATCTGCCTTAGGTTCAGGTCATGATCCCAGCATGCTGGGATCAAGTTACCCCGTCGGGCTTCCTGACCAGCGGGAAGCCTGCGTCTCTCTCTCCCACTGCCCCTGTTTGTGTTCCCTCTTTCACTGCCTCTCTGTCAAATAAATAAATAAAATCTTTAAAAAAAAAAGATTCAAATGTCATGCAAAAAAAAATATGACACTTCTCTAGACTGAACTTTACTCATTTGCAAACTCTCACAGTGATTTTAAGGTTAGTGAGAACTTCAAGACAACTGAACAATGAACACCATGTTGCACCTCCTCAGCTTAGCATAAAAAGACCTCAATACTCTGAATTCGTCTTTCTTTCTCATTACTACTGTATGCTGGACTAAATATGTCCCACCCTTTTTTTTTTACCTGAACCTTTTGCATTTACAATTTCCACTGCTTTAGCATCTTCTCCCTATCGTCATAGCCTATCAACATCATTCTCCCTAATCTCCTCATACAGAAATACTCTCATTCTTAAAAGTCTAGTGCTTTCATGGAGCCTATCTTGATGCCCTTGCTGAGGTAAACACTGGTCTTCTAAGCAATCTAGTTCTCACCAGATTGGTCAACAAAGCCACAGTTCCCCCTCAAGATAAAAGCTCTACCAATAGCCCTCTGCATATTAAAGAGCTGTGTGGTGGCCTCTTATTTAGAGTTATCTCCTAATCTCTATGTAAGTACCACATGATCCTGGTACAGGGGCATGCACCTGACCCAAAGGTCACCAGTCCTATAGAATGGCCATCAGCCTAGGAGGAAAGAGCTTGCTAAAAGCTTAGCCCAACAGAAGAATGAGAGATTCTCTGTCTTAGATGCAAATGCCCTCCTTCTCTCAACAGAATGGAAAGTAGTAGGAGGGGCCTGTGCAGGTGGGAAGCAAGAACAGAATCTGAACCAACTGCCAGAGAAGAGGCCTTAAGATAACACGGACCATACATGAGATGACACCATAAGATAAGGAAAAGCATATACAAAGAAGAGGATGGAGTCAGGGCATGGATGACACAGGAACGGTGTAACCAGAGTTCAAAAAAGAAAAAGAAGAAAAAGAAAGAAAAGAAAAGAAAAGAAAAGAAAAGAAAAGAAAAGAAAAGAAAGAAAGAAAGAAAGAAAGAAAAAGAAAGAAAGAGAGGGGGAGGGAGGGAAGGAGGAAGAAAGAAAGAAAAAGAAAGAAAGAAAGAAAGAAAGAAAGAAAGAAAGAAAGAAAGAAAGAAAAGAAAGAAAGAAAAAGACATTAAGATACCCCAATGCTGAGGCACCTGGTTGGCTCAGTAGGCAGAGCATGAGTTTACTGACCTCAGGGTCATGAGTTCAAGCCCCATGTTGAGCAGAGAGGAAAGAGGAACGGAAAGGAAGAAAAAGAAACCAAGAAAAGGAAATCCTAATGCAGGAAGAATGACAAATTCACATGCTGAAAAAGCTACAAGAAAACATATTCTCTATAGCTTCAGTGGATCCCTACAGTTCCCTAACTAGACCCCAGTCTCTCTGAAGTGTGGATCCACACTGCTCATCCTGGATTATTACAGCATTCCAGGCTCCCTTTTAGCATGTGGACCTGTGTAATGAACATCCAGTTCTTTTTTTTTTTTTTTTTAAGATTTATTTATTTATTTATTTGACAGAGATAGAGACAGCGAGAGAGGGAACATAAGCAGGGGAGTGGGAGAGGAAGAAGCAGGCTCACAGCGGAGGAGCCCGATGTGGGGCTCGATCCCATAACACCGGGATCACGCTCTAAGCTGTAGGCAGAGGCTTAACAACGCTGCCACCCAGGTGCCCCTGAACATCCAATTCTTAAAGAAATCCAAATATCTCTTTGTTACCTTTGATGGAAAGAAGCATAACACATACCAATAACCCTTCTAAGCAGTCACCTTCTTGAAAATAAAGACTAGGCTTATTCAACTTAGAATTGCCAAAAGTACCTCAAATGGTGCCTTTCACAAAGCTCTGTACTCACCTCATTTGTTGTAGAAATACTAAACGATCTAAAATCTCAGATATTCAGACTGTTCTCAGACAGAAGCAATTTAGACCTACAGGAAAATTCAGACATGTAAGACTATTCCTCTGTACATTAAGGGGTCCAGAACAAGAGAGATTGGACTCAGACCTGTAAATACTAGTGACCTAGATACAAGGAAAACAGGGCATCACATTCCCCTGGCTGTAACACATGGAGACACACACAGCTCACCTTGTCAATGACAATCAAGCATGGGACTTTCGTTTGAGTTGCTGGATGAAAAGAAGTTCTTTCTACTACACTTGAACTGAAAAGACAGCAACTGGAAGTATTTCAGTCACCTTGCTGCTATATGAAACCTAAAGATCAAATCAACACACAGTGGAGAGCAGATTTGAGCTCAGAGAAAGAAAGAGACTAGGTCCTGGTAACATCACCTAAACTACAAAAGCCATACCTGAAGCCAGTGCTTTCCCTAGACTTTTCAGTAACATAACAAAGTATCCTCTTTTTAAGGCAATTTGGGTTGGGTTTTTCTGTCATTTGCAACCAAGATTCTTAATTCATATAGAAGCTCTCCAAAAATCCAGGTTCACATTTCTCTTTAATTTTTACAAAAATTCTAGCACATTTTAAAATAAAAAATTAACCCATATCCCAACATCCCAAAACAATATTCATTTCCATTTGCTCCTAGTTCACATACACAAGCCGTTCAATTTTAAACTGATAATCACTCTGTTCTAAAATAATACTTGTCACCATGTCCCCCCTGGCATAGGCTTATATAACTCTTGTACAAGCATCACAGGAGTCCTTGGATACAACCAGCCCTTGACCACATTTCTTCGGGAGCCTTTACCTAACCTTAACTTTGCTGAGGACATCAATTTCTAACCAGAATATGGCCTTTGCTACGCTTGCCATTAATTCTATAAAATAAAAGACTTCACCACCTCTATAAGATCAAGTCATATACTTTAAACCAGTTTCAGTGCCAAAATAACTTGTGTCAAAGTTCTGACAATAGAGCCCAATCAAAAACTTCCAACCTTCAAAGGCAATAATATCCTCACCATGCTCTAACTTGTCTAAATGTCCTCGGCCCTGGTTTCTTCTTTAATGTCACTTGTTTAAATCTTTTCCATTATGCCCAAGAAAATCATCATTCTCTTATTACCAACCCCAGGCTTCCTCAATCTTTTTGAACAATGCTCCTTCTACTTATTTACCTTGACTTAAACCTGGCTTTCCCATAAAGATTTTCTCACAGCTCTCTCTCTACTGCAGTCCATACCTCCACAGAGCCAAGAGTGACTGGCACTCACTGACCTTTCTACTGCAATTTCTAGATCATGATCATCCTCCTTTACGGGCTCAAGTTCAAAATATATCTTCTCCTCATCACTAGGATCTCTGATCCTTAGTCATAACTCTTCATTCACTGAATACTTGAGAGCCTAGTTCAGAGTCTTCTTTCCCGTTAAACCTCCCATCACAATCCTGGGTGATTTTCAAAGTCCATGAAGATTACCCATCCAATTACTGCACATAAAAATTCACCAGCCTCTTTGGTTACAATGATTTTTTAGCTCAACTATATTTGAAGAAATTATTCTTCAGTTCTTTACTCTAGATTTTTTAAGATTTTATTTACTTGTCAGAGAGAGAGAGCACCACGCGCAAGCAAGGCGAGCAGCAGGCAGAGGGAGAAGCAGGCTCCTCACTGAGCAAGAAGCCCAATGCGAGACTCAATCCCAGAACCCTGGGATCAGGACCTGAGCCAAAGGCAGACCCCTAATTGACTGAGCCACCCAGCTGTCCCTCTTTACTCTAGATCTTGTTGTCACTTAAAACTCCTCCTCCTCCTTGATTACTCTAATTGCTCACAAAAATCTTACTCTAACCATACTCACTCTCTATGACTTTATAGAAACCTCCTGTCTCTCAAATCCTGATCCCCCCAATCCAGACCCCAAAGTTGGACATCTGAATTTCTTGGCAGCAACTTCGTATTTGCACCGCCTTCTCTGAACCAGGTCAATACTGTTTCTGGGTAGTGAGACATTCTAAAGAAAAATCACACTTGGGCAACCCTCTTGGGTCCCCTCCCTCCTTGGGAGCTTTGTACAATCACTTTGCTATCACTCAATAAACGTTGCTTTGCCACCCCCCAAAAAAAGAAAAAGAAAAACACACTAGATACACTGATAAATATATAAAGTTTCCAACCTTAGTCCTTTATTTCCAGCCTTAGTCCTTTAAAATAAACTTAACAAATTCCCTCCCCCATTTCCCTTCAACAACTTTTTTTTTTTAAAGATTTATGTATTGGGGGGGGAGGCAAGAAGGAGAGGGAGAGAGAATCTCCAGCAGACTCACCACTGAGCAAGGACGTGGGGCTAGATCCCAGGACCCTGAGATCATGACCTGAGCCAAAATCAAAAAGTCTGACGCTTAAAAGACTACGCCACCCAGGCATCCCTTCCCTCAAAAACTCTTTTAATTATTTTCTCAACTCAAGCCCCCCAGTCATCCCCTGTCCAGGCCATTCACTCTGAACCAACAACCTTGTTTCTGATCTTATAAAGATATGCAAACTATCAGGCATGCCCTCCCTCTACCACCATTCACCTACCTATAACCTTATCTATATTCATACATCTCCCTACCTATTTTTCAGTCCCAAAAAATGAGGCATTCCTCCTCCTGTACAAAGCCAACCCATCCATCTGCATCCCTGACCCACACATCATGACTCCCACCTGCTTCCTGCATCATTCAACATCTTGCTCTATCAGACACACCATATCTTGAATCTTCAACCTCTCCTTCCCTATTAGCACTTTTTCCTCAGCACATATACAAGGTGAGGTTTTAACATAAAAACAAAGTCCTTCCTGGCTCCCACCCAGCCTTCTCAGCAAACCTTCTCACAGAGAAGTTATTCTCCTTTTCTCTCCTTCCCTCTCCCCACTTCCTCTTCTCTTCTGCCTTCCACTCCCACTTTCCCTCTCTTCCTCCCTCTCTTACCCCCTCTCACCCCCATGCTCCCTTCCCCACTCCCTCCCGCTCTCCTCTATCCTCCTCCTTTATCACCTGCCATTTACTCTTCCACCAACTATAAGGGAGATTCCACCTTAACTCCCTACTGATACTACTTTCAGGGTTACCATGACTTCTTAATCACCAAGTCAAATTAATATTTTTCCTGTCTTTATTTTTCTATACCAGTGTACTGTATTTGGCACTGTTATTGTTTTCCTCTTAATATTTTCTACTCATTAGCATATTGGCTGACATATAGTAGGCACTCAAACATATCTGAATAAATTAACAGGGATACTAAATCAAACAATATCATGCACTTGTCTGTCAGGAGAATGAGAAAGAGTCAATATCTCATGAAATGTTTATGGGAATTAACTACAACATCAAGGGTCAAATCAGACTAAGCAGCATGTATCAGTAGTGTAACAATTAGCTCAATTATATGGTTTTCTCCAGTCATCCCCAGCACCCAGAAATCATAAACAGAAATCCAGGACTGATGATAAGCAAGGGCAGAGGAATGGACATGTTAATGGAATCTAGAGTGCTAAGAAAAATACAATGAAAAAAAAAGGGGGGGAGAGCTCGCACAATACAAACCTTTTTTTTTAACTAAATACCATGTGATAGACTCCCCACATATAAAAACTATGCCAGTATGTCATAAGGACACAGATAAAGTGGGAAAGAGCTAAGCATAAATCAATCTGAGGCACCAAATCCTTAAGATTTCATAAAAACTTGAAGTTTAGTTTTTTCAAAAGGGTTTTTTTTTTTTCACCACTGAGGCATGTTATTTGCACATGTGTATTACAACCCCAGAAAAAGAACCCTAGGATTTTCCCCCCTGTGTGTTTTCATCTTGCTTCCTCATGGTCCATGATGCCAGCTGAGGTCATCAGTACAATGAAACCAAACTGGCAGGAATGGGAGCAGATTATTCTGACATTTTTCTAGATCTCTGAGTTGTACATCAAATCTGGGGCTGATCACTCCACATCTGTTTAACCTGCCTGTGAGGGTCACAGTTTTCCCAGCTCTGTGATCATCAGTGATTTCAAATTCACCAATGTAATCGCGCTTCATCATCACCGTTAGCAACAATGACTTTGGAGCATGGCCTAAAAAGAACCTGGCGTTTGCCTCTCTTTTCAGCATTGTAATGCTCTTAAGTGCATCTGCCAGGACATTCATGCCCACCATTACAGCCACAAGGAAAGATGGCAGAAAGAGCTAAGCAGAAATTAATCTGAGGCACCAAATCCTTAAGAGTTCATAAAAACTTGAAGTTTAGTTTTTTTCAAAAGTTTTTTCAAATGTTTTCAGAAATGAACAAGGAGAAGACACAGGAGAATGGAGAATTCCTGTAGTCTCATGCCAAATTTAAACTACTGAAAAATTCACTTTACTTTGTTTCTAGGTAGATTTCTTCCCACACATTTTCCCCTAATTACTCCCACCGTCAACATTTTAAATGATTTCAAGTACTAATGTCAGCAGTAGTTCTTATTAAAACATACTCCCGACTTGTGTAGAAACCTTTCCAGTTACAAGATAAAGCCTAAGAAGCCTAAAACTCTCACATATGGTGCTAAAACACCACACCGTGAAACGTTGTTTAGTAAGTTTTTTTTTTTTAAAGATCTATTTATTTGACGGGGTGCCTGGGTGGCTCAGTCGTTAAGCATCTGCCTTCGCTCAGGGCGCCATCCCGGCATGGCATTCTAGGATGGAGCCCCACATCAGGCTCCTCCGCAGGGAGCCTGCTTCTTCCTCTCCCACTCCCCCTGCTTGTGTTCCCTCTCTCGCTGGCTGTCTGTCACATAAATAAATAAAATCTTTTTTAATAAGCAAATAAATAAATAAATATCTATTTGAAAGGGAGTGTGCATGCACACACAAGGGGGAGGGGCAGAGAGAGAGAGAAACCCAAGTCAACTCTGCGCTAAGCAGGGAGCCCAAAACTGGCTCCATCTCACAACCCTGAGATCAGACCTGAGCTGAAACCAAGAGTAGGATGCATAACCTCTTGCACCACCTGGGCGCCCCAGATCTAGTGAGCTTTACATACTCTATACAAAGCATATAACTTTCTCAAACATACTACTAATAATGAGCTACAGATTTATATAGACTTTTAAGTTTCTAAAGCATTTTAACATACCTTCTTTATTTTTAACTCACGTCAAAGGTCTATAAAACAATAAACGCAAGCATTAATATTCTTTTACAGTGAGAAAACTAAAACCTAAGTTGTCCATTGATTATAAATCATACAGCTAAAAAGTAGTACTGAGGCACAATCACCTCGAAATTTTATCTCTCCTACTCCTTTGTCCTCAACAACTTACCTCCTTCCTATCTATCTTAAAGGAAGGGGTATCTCTGCTTTCTAAAACTAGTCCCTACCTAGACCCTTAAGACTAGAACCCCAACTGCCTGCAGAATCTTCAAGTAACTCCTTTCCCCCCCCCCCCACAATATGTCCCCTTCCTCTAACTACATCTCCACATTCTATAAATATGCTCAACTCTTCCCCTCCTTAAACACACACACACACACACACACACACACACATTCTTCGACTCTACCTATCCCACAAGGTGAGACCCACTCTTTCTCCACCCTTCCCTGCTTAAACTCTTAAAAGTCTAAAACTATAGGCACTTGTACTACACTTTCATCTCTCCATTAAAACATACCTTATTAAAGGTCACCAGTGAATTTCTGGTGGCCAAACCCAATAACCATTCTTCAGTTCTTACCCTTAGGTGTTCAGTTTTTGTCCTAAGGTAATTGACACTATTGATCACTCTACCCTTCCTAAAACTTTTGTCACCCCTGGACTCTATGTCCCTCTCTCTTTATTTTCCCACTGCTAATTTCCTTTTTAACCTCCTTTATTTAACACATCCTTTGCAGATTATCTACCTACACATTTCTGCAGAGGTTCTCCTCTCCCTGCCTTTTCTCTTCAGCTAAACACTCTCCCTGAACAATCTCTTCCACACCCATGCCCTCAGTTACTAACTATATGGCTATGATTTCCTAAACTCTATGGTCTCAACACACCCTTTCATTTTTCTTAGGAGGAAGCTAAAACAAAAGTGAGTATTTATCAAATCTCTGGGTAGGAAGGAGAAAATGGAACCATTTTCTAAGCTTAGAAACAAAGAAAACACAGATTTGATTGTATAAAAAATTTAAAGTTCTGTAAACTAAGACGAACAACATGGGAAATAAAGAAAATACACATATACATATATTAATTACATACATATCCATAAAAAAATAACTTGATAAATGGAAAAAATAAGGATAAAACTTAGAAAGAAAGTAAGCTATTTTTTAAAAATCACTAAAAATATTCAACATTACTAGCAATTAAAGAAGTTTGCTTCAGGTCTATTAATTATTTTTAATAACAAGGCAATCCATACAGCTTTCATAAAAAAAATTTTTTTAAGATTTTTTATTTATTTATTTGACAGAGAGAGACAGCCAGCGAGAGAGGGAACACAAGCAGGGGGAGTGGGAGAGGAAGAAGCAGGCTCCCAGGAGAGGAGCCTAACGTGGGGTTCGATCCTGGGATTCCGGGATAACGCCCTGAGCTGAAGGCAGACACTTAACGACTGCGCCACCCAGGCGCCCCAGCTTTCATAAAATTTTAAAACTGTCCTTGAACCCCCCAAATCAAAAATTACTACTATTCTAGGGGCACCTCAGTGGCTCAGCTGGTTGAGGGTCAGACTCATGATTTCGGCTCAGGTCATGATCTGGGGGTCATGAGATTGAGTGAGCCCCAAACCCCATGTCTGGCTCTGCGCTGGGGGGGGAGGAGGAGTCTACTTGAAGATTCTCTCCCTCTGCCCCTCACTACACTCATGCACGTGTGTGTGCACTCTTCTTTCTAATAAATAAAATCTGTAAAAAAAAAAAAAAAAGAATTACTATTCTAGATACATTTCTATTCATGTTCTAAGACTGCATTACGTGGGGGGGGGGGGGGGGTTAGAGCTTTATTTGACAATCAGCAGTTAGTTCTCACCCACAATGGCTATCTGCAGATTTTCTTAAGTGCTGACAAGAACACAGGTAACCAATATACAGCGCCTGTTTGGTGCATCTTCATTCTTACTATGTTTTCTGGATAAACACACACAGATATGATATGGGACATTCCTTATTCCCTTGGCCCAGACAGATTTGTTGAGCCTGGTGACAATGCACACATCTGGAGTTCCCATCTCCTTCATGGCAAATTTCTGGGTCTCTCTGACTGCCCGAAGGACACACTTCTTCAAGTCTACTCCATGTCACTTGTTAATGGTGACAGTGTGTTCTCTGGTCACTACTTTGGTAATGACAGAACGGCCCTTCCTCTTCTCACCACCCTTCTTTGAAGAAGCCATGTGCCAGGCCCCAGTTGGAAAGGAAGAACACGAGGGATTACTGCATTAGCTTTTTTTTTTTTTTTTTTAAGATCTTATTTCTTTATTTGACAGAGACAGAGACAGCCAGCGAGAGAGGGAACACAGGCAGGGGGAGTGGGAGAGGAAGAAGCAGGCTCCCAACCGAGGAGCCTGACGTGGGGCTCGATCCCAGGACTCTGGGATCATGCCCTGAGCCGAAGGCAGACAGTTAACCACTGAGCCACCCAGGCGCCCCTGCATTAGCTTTTAAATAACATTATGCTATGCTCTTAACACTCACAGTTACCCCTATCAAATGTCAGGCACTCTTCTAGGTGCTAGAGGATACAGCAGTGAGCAAAATAGATAAAAATCACTGTCCCTCTGGAGCTTATACAGGATTCTAGTCTGGGGATGGGGAGAAAAGACAAAATTAAGTAAGTAATATGTATGTTACATGGTGACTAAGTGCTATGGAAATAATGTAGGAAAGGAGATTAGCAGTGTTGGGAAGGGTTATAAGTTAAATAGTGTGGTTGAGGACTCAATGAGAAGGTGACATTTAAGTAAAGAGAAGAGGTGAGGGAATAAGCCATATCTGAGGGAAGAATATTCCAGGCAAAGGCCTGCAGGTGGAAGCTTTCCCGGAGTGTTTGAGGGATAGCAAGGAAGCATTAAAGCTAAAGAGAAGTGACAGAGGAGAACAATAATTGAAGATGAGATCAGAGGAGAAATTGGGGGAAGAGGAAGCAGATTACTTAATGTCCACCATGGGCCCTGAGTATCTCTGCACATATTTTCTGAGTATGCTAAACCATAAGGCTTAATTGTCCTCTAATTCTAAGCCACTTCTGTGGCTACCCACATAGGCAATTAATAAATAAGACAAGGTGACCACAGCTTGACTACTGTATAACTGCTCGCTCCAAGGGGGTGGGTAGGGAGTTGGAGATTTGGGGGTGGAAGGAGATCAGAGCTCAGTTTTGGACAAATTTAAAATCTATTAGATATCCAACTGGAGATGTTGGGTAGGTAACTGAATATAAGTCCAGACTTCAAAGAAAAGGCCAAAACTGGAGATAAAAATTTCAAAGTCACCAGTGTAAGAAACTAAATGAGCTGAGGAAATAAGTTTTTTTTTAAAGATAATAACCAAGGTGTGAGCCGCGGAGCATTCTAACATTGAGAGGTAGGGAGGTTAGGAGGAACTAGCATACAGCAGGAAGGACAGATCCTGAGACAGGAGTAAAACTAGGAGAATGTGATGTCCTGGAAGCAAGTGGGAAAGTGGGTTTGGTTCAAGAGCAAGAAAGTAATCAACAGCGGCACAGGGGCTGAGAGATCATGCAGAATGAGAAGACTGCTGGATTTAGCAATGTGGAGATAAAATGGTCACAAAACGTAATTCTAGAGGAGTAGTGAGGACAAAAGCCTAATCGAATTTAAGAAAAAATGTGAGGAGATTAATTGTAGACATTGAAACAAGAGTTTCACTCTAAATAAACATAAATTTATTGACTGAATGATGGAAGAATGCATGATGCTTAATCCTGTCAAGTACGCAGTGATTGCATACTTTTGCTCATGGAAAAATAAAACAGTACAACCTCTGCAAAGAGCCCTAACACACACCTCACCTGGCTTTTAAAATGTGTAAGATATACAGATAGACAATATATATCTCTAGAAAGATATACAGCAAAATGTTAAAGCAGTGTTATCACAGCATTGTGAGATTAAAGCTGATGTTCTTTTTTATAATATTCCTACATTCTTCAAATGCTCTACAATGAACATGTTTAGCTTTTATAATTAATAGCTTTTTAAATGTTCATATCCTCTGCCCCAGAGGTTATATCTAAGTATTGTTCCTAAGGAAACACCCTGAAGCTTAGAAAACATTTTATGCACCAAAATTTTATCCTGGTTTCTTTAAATAGTAATAGTAACACCCAAGTTTCCAACAACAGGGGCTAGTAAAAGTTTAAGGTATGTTTTCTCAGTTTTTTCTTTTTAGATTTTATTTATTTATTTGAGATAGAACAAGAGCGAGCGAGACAGTGAGAGAGCACAAGCAGGGGAAGTGGCAGAGGAGAAGCAGGCTCACCGCTGAGCAGGGAGCCCAAAACGGGGCTTGATCCCAGTATCCTGGGATCATGACCCAATGGATGCTTAACTGACTGAGCCACCCAGGTGCCCCTGTTATCTCAATTTAGAAGGATACTAATTAACTGGAAAAATGCTTATATTAAAATGTTAACTGAATAAAACTGAATAGATAGACTAGTCAGATATGCTTCTCTCTTTGCCTCTCTAATCTCTAAAACAACAGTAAAATCATCTTCAAAAAGGAAAAAGATGACAATGAAGCCTAAATAAAGAAAAAGGGACAAGAGGATTAATAAATGACACAACAAAAGATGTCAACAAATTTTGGAATTTAGAAAAATGTTCTAGTGATTAGCAGAACACAGGAAGGGACAAATTAAATGCCTGTTGGGGGAGAGGGGGTGGGTACCAAAAATGAACAGGCCATTTTATTTGATTGAGTAAATGTGTAAAAGCAACTGTCTATTCACACTCTTTCATTTCACAAATGTTTCCTAAGTGCCTTCTAGGGGCCAGATTCTATAATATGCATAGAGTATAAAAAGTGAAAAAGCTTCTTAAGGGTAAGAAGTTCACCTCCTTATCATCTAGATTTCCATTTTGAAGTTTGTAAACTAGGCTAACATATTCTGCCTGTCATTTAAACCAATACTGTTACGAAGCTAGAAGAAATGCTGCATTGAACACACCAACTTTCTAGCTAATTCTACAAAGTGATACCAAATGTTACTATACACTTTCTCAGGAGGTACATACTTATAATTACTCAGATTAACAGACCTCTTTGGCAACCCTTTAGACAACTTTGTACTAAGGTTAAAATTTGCCTATTGGGGCGCCAGGGTGGCTCAGTCGGTTGAGCATCTGCCTTCGGCTCAGGTCATGATCCTGGGGTCCTGGGATCGAGCCCAGCATTGGGCTCCTTGCTCAGCGAGAAGCCTGCTTCTCCCTCTGCCTGCTGCTGCCTCTGCCTGCTGCTCCCCCTGCTTGTGCTATCTCTGTCAAATGAATAAATAAAATCTGTTTTTTTAATTTGCCTATTAACACATTATTCTTCTAGTGTTCGCTGCTTAGACTTTTCATGTTTTTAGAGATATTTGTGATGTTTTCTTTTAGAGAAAAATTAAAACTTCAATATTCTGGGGTGCCTGGGTGGCTCAGTTTGGTTAAGCATCTGCCTTCGACTCAAGTTAGGATCTCTGGGTCCCTGCTCACAAGGGAGTCTGCTTCTCCCTCTCCCTCTTCCCTTCCCCCCCACCCCACTCACGCTCACAGGCGCATGCTCTCTCGCTCTCTCTCTCTCTCTCTCAAATAAAGTCTTTTTAAAAAACCTTAATATTCTATCTCATGAAAAAGTATTACTTACTTCACTCAACTTTTTATCATGTGAACCACAATGGAAAATATTTCCATTCAGAGTGACCATGAGGTTATGGGATTGCTAAAATGAGCAAGGTTTCCTTTAATAGCATTAAAATTCATCTGTATCAATGAACTGAAGAAAGCAGAGTTAAAAGGTTAAATACAGGGTGACCATTATTAAGCACATCCCTAGTCAAAACTAGAAAACATAAGAGAAATAGCTCCTAGTGGCAGAAAAACCAAGGAATAGAAATACAGTGATGATCTCCATCTGGAAGATGGAGATATGCAATATTTGGATAACTTATAATGGTGGTCATATCATTAAAAAAAAAAAAAAAGTGGGGCGCCTGGGTGGCACAGCGGTTAAG
Source organism: Ursus americanus (assembly GCF_024610735.1). Taxonomy (NCBI): domain Eukaryota; kingdom Metazoa; phylum Chordata; class Mammalia; order Carnivora; family Ursidae; genus Ursus; species Ursus americanus. Next base: position 25,216,497 of record NC_142162.1, on the reverse strand, counting down.
CGTCTGCCTTCGGCTCAGGGCGTGATCCCGGCGTTCTGAGATCGAGCCCCACATCAGGCTCCTCCGCTATGAGCCTGCTTCTTCCTCTCCCACTCCCCCTGCTTGTGTTCCCTCTCTCGCTGGCTGTCTCTGTCTCTATCAAATAAATAAATAAAATCTTTAAAAAAAAAAAAAAAGAAAGAAAGAAATCTACATGAAAAATTAGAGCGAGTCATCCCCAACTAAGTGGTTTCCCATATTATAACTTAATAGTCAATAACAATCTCCTAATAACAAGGTCCTTCCTACCACAATTTATATCAACATGTGATAAATTAAGTAAGTCGTTCTGATGGATTATCAAGAGCTTTAGCTTAAACCCAAAGACAACTGAGAGATTTACTAGATTTAAAAAGTGGTGGTACACATGCTCACAGACTGGAAGAATACTGTTAAAATGCCCATACCACCTAAAGCAATCTACAGATTCAATGCAATCCCTATCAAAACACCAGTAAGACTTTCCATACAACTAGAATAATCCTAAAACTTGTACAGAACCACAAAAGACCCCAGTCAAAGCAATCAAGAAAGAAGAACAAAGCTGGAGGTATCACAATCCCAGATTTCAAACTATACTACAAAGCTTCAAATCAAAATACTGTGTTACTGGCACAAAAAGAGACACACAGATCAATGGAATAGAATAGAGAACCTATAAATAAACCCACAATTATATGGTCAATTAATCGACCACAAACTAGGCAAGAACATACTAACTGGAAAAGACAGTCTCTCCAATGAATGGTGTTGGGAAAACTGGATGGCTGGCTACATGCAAAAGAATGACACTGGACCACTTTCATACACCACATACAAAAATAAACTCAAAATGGATTAAAGACCAGGTTGCCTGGGTGGCTCAGTCAGTTAAGTGTCCAACTCTTGATTTCAGCTCAGGTCATGATCTCGGGGTCACAAGATTGAGCTCTGTTCTCAGCGGGGAATCTCCTTAATATTCCCCTCCTCTCCCTCTGCCTCTTGTCCCTGCTCACTCTGTCAAACAAATAAATCTTTTTTTAAAAAAATGAATTAAAGACCTAAATGTAAAACATGAAACCCTAAAACTCCTAAAAGAAAATATAAGCGGTAATCTCTTGGATTATCAGCTTTAGCAGTATTTTCTGATCTGTCTCCTCAGGCAAGGGAAACAAAAGCAAAACTAAACTATTGGGACTAGATACATTGAACTAAAAAGATTTCCCACAGGAAAAAAAAAAAAAAACTACCAACAAAAGAGAATGGGAGAAGATATTTGCAAATGATATATCTGTTAAGGGGCTAATATCCAAAACATACAAAGAACTCACAGGACACAACACCAAAACAACAACAACAACAACAACAACAACAACTGGGGCACCTGGGTGGCTCAGATGGTTGGGTGTCTTCCTTTGGCTCAGGTCATGATCCCGGGTCCTGGGATCAAGCCCCAAGTCGGGCTCCCTGCTCATTAGGGTGCCTGCTCATGCTGTCTCTTGCTATCTCTGTCTCTCTCTCTCTCTCTCAAATAAGTAAAATCTTTTTTAAAAAATTAAAAATTTTAAGAAAACAAGAAAAATTTTTTAAATTAGGCAGAGGGCCTAAACAGGCATTTTTCCAAAGACATACAGATGGCCCACAGACACACCAAAAGATGTTCAAGTCACTAATCTTCAGGTAAATGCAAATCAAATCAATCATGCAATGCAAATCAAAAGCACAACGAGCGCACCTCATACCAGTCAGAATCAAAAAGTATCAAGTAGTATCAAAAAGACAAGCAGTGGGGCGCCTGGGTAGCGCAGTCATTAAGCGTCTGCCTTCGGCTCAGGGCGTGATCCTGGCGTTCCGGGATCGAGCCCCACATCAGGCTCTTCCGCTATGAGCCTGCTTCTTCCTCTCCCTCTCCCCTGCTGTGTTCCCTCTCTCGCTGGCTGGCTGTCACATAAATAAATAAAATCTTTAAAAAAAAAAAAAAAAAAAGACAAGCAGTAACAAGTGCTGGTGAGGATATGGAGAAAAGAGAACCCTCCTGGACTAGCAATAGAAATGTAAACTGGAGCAGCCGCTATGGAAAGCAGTATCGAAGTTCCTTAAAAATTTTTAAATAGAAATACCAAATGACCCACTAATTCCACTTTGGAGTATTCACCCAAAGAAAACAAAAACACTAATCCAATAAGATGTATGTACCTCTACCTATGTTTATTGCACATTAAGTACAACAGCCAAGATACGGAAGTAATGTAAATTTCCATCCACAGATTAATGGATAGGGTAGCAATACTTATATTAGACAAAACAGACTCTGAAACAAAAACTGTAACAAGAGACAAAGAAGGGCATTACATAATGATGAAGGGATCAATCCAACAAGAGGATATAAAAATTTTAAATATCTACACTGAACAATGGAGCAACTAAATAATGCAAACATAACAGACATAAAGAGACAAATTGATGGTAACACAGTAATAGTAAGGGACTTTAACATCTTGCTTAGATCAATGGATAGATCATCATAGGCAGAAAATCAATAAGGACACAATGTCTTTAAATGACACATTAGACCAGAGGGACACGTCAGATTTTCCAACCCAAAACTACAGAATACACATTCTTTTCAAGTTCATATGGAACATTCTCCAAAACAGATCATATGCTAGGCCTCAATAAAGTTAAGAAAACTGAAATCATAGCATTCACCTTTTCCAACCACAGTGGTATTAAACTAGAACTCAATCAAAAAAATAAAAAAAACTGAGAAGAACACAAACACATGGAAGCTAAACTACAACATTAAACAACCAATGAATTAAAGAAGCAATCAAAGAAGATAGATGAATGGATAAAGATGTGGTATATACATTCAATGGAATATTATTCAGCTTGAAAAAGGACGCATATTCTAACACATGCTATAATATAGATGAACCTTGAAAACATTATGCCAAGTAAAATGAACTAGACACAAAAGGACAAATAGTTTATATGATTCAACTTATATGAGGTACCTCATGAATTCAAATTTATAGAGACAAAAAGTAGAATGTAATTCCCAAGGACTAGAGAAAAAGAATGGAAAACTGGTGTTTAATGGGTACAGAGTCTCAGTTTGGACAGATGAAAAAGTTCTGGAGACAGATGGTAGTGATGCATAACAATGTGAATGTTTTTTTGTACTACTACATACTATTAAAAGTGGTTAAATTGGTATATCGGTAAATTTTATGTTATGCATATTTACCAGAATAAAAAGTGGTGGTAACATTCTCAAAGAAGCATCATAGGTAAAATCTGAGTAGAATTCCTAATATATGACTTTATCCTCTCCTTTGAAAAGAATTTGGTATATTATAAGGTTCAGCTAAGTCTAAATAACCTTTGAGCACCTGGGTGGCTCAGTCGGTTAACCTTTGGACTCTTGATTTTGGCTCAGATCATGATCTCAGGGTCGTAAGATCGAGCCTGCTTAAGATTCTCTCTCTTCCTCTCCCTCCATCCCCCTACCCCACTTGCAGTCTCCCTCTCTCAAAAAATATCAAAAAAAGCAAAAAACAAACAAGAAAACCTCTTTGTAAAGAATGAATAAATCATAATGCTCCAAGTTCACTCACTCATCTCAAAGAATGATCCTTTAGGGGCGCCTGGGTGGCACAGCGGTTAAGCGTCTGCCTTCGGCTCAGGGCGTGATCCCGGCGTTATGGGATCGAGCCCCACATCAGGCTCCTCCGCTGGGAGCCTGCTTCTTCCTCTCCCACTCCCCCTGCTTGTGTTCCCTCTCTCACTGGCTGTCTCTATCTCTGTCAAATAAATAAATAAAATCTTAAAAAAAAAAAAAAAAAAGAATGATCCTTTAACCTTTGTAAAATAAATGAATTATTTTCATCTATACTCATGTCCATTAATGGTCCTAATTTTTTTTAAGATTTTATTTATTTGAGAGAGAGAGAGAGGATAAGCAGTGTGGCAGAAGCAGAGGAAGAAGGAGACTACCAGCTGAGCAGGGAGCCCGATGTGGGACCCCATCCCAGGACCAGGAGATGACAACCAGAGCCAAAAACAATCACTTAACTGAATGAGCCACCCAGGCATCCCAATGGTCCTGGTTTTCAAAATAATCCACACTGTGGTCTCAAAGAGCTCCTTCATCTTCTATTTCCCATCACTTCCTGCCATAAACATTCCCTTCAATCATACTGGTTTACTACTACACCCTGAACATACTTTATACTGACCTTCCTATGTAAACTCTGCTTCTCCCTTTAGAATTCCTGTCTCTCCCATTTTCAGTAGCACAGTAGCTAAGATGTAGAACTTTGAGCCAAGATGGTCTGAGTTCAAATCCTTCCTGCACCAATAGGTTAACTATGTGACCCGGAACAAAGCACTGCAAAAGCAAAACTAGCACTGCCCTGTCACCACCATTAGGAGTAAACGTCACATCCCATAAACAGAGGAAAAGAAAATACTTTGCATCTTGAAATAAATAAAAAATAAGAGTCATACTCTCTGTACTTCCAACCTCCCAAATAAATGAAATCTCGAGCTCTTTCTATAGCAATTTTTCCCTAACTTTAACAATGTGGTATCCAAAAAAATGTTATACCCTTTGTGGATCTAATAATCGTATTAGAAAACTGCTCTTTCCACCAGGACAGACTAATGTAAACTCAGTAACTGGTGATTTCATGTTTTTTTCCAATAAGTACCTACCTGGTTTTTTAAGGCTTTTTTTTTTTAAGTAATCTCTACACCCAACATAGGGATCAAACACACAACCCCGAGATCAAGAGTTGTACACTCCAACTAAGGCAACCAGGTACCCCTCTGTATTTTTTAAATTCTTTTTCTTTTTAAGATTTTATTTATTTATTTTAGAGAGAGAAAGTGAGTGCACACGCGCTAGTGTGCACTGGGGTAACAACAGAGGGGGAGGGAAAAGAAGAGAATCTCAAGCAGATTCCCCCCTTGGCACTGAGCCAGACAACATAGGCCCAATCCCATGACACTGAGATCATGACCTGAGCCAAAATCAAGAGTCTGACACTTAATCAACTAAGCCACCCATGTACCCCCTTCCAGACCTTTTTTTAAAAAAATTATTTTCAGGGGCGCCTGGGTGGCACAGCGGTTAAGCGTCTGCCTTCGGCTCAGGGCGTGATCCTGGAGTTATGGGATCGAGCCCCACATCAGGCTCCTCTGCTATGAGCCTGCTTCTTCCTCTCCTACTCCCCCTGCTTGTGTTCCCTCTCTCGCTGGCTGTCTCTATCTCTGTCGAATAAATAAATAAAATCTTTAAAAAAAAAAAATTATTTTCATACATATATATGGACCCCTTGAAAACATACACTCTAATATCCAGTTTCTTCATTTCTACAACATGAATGGAAACTGTAACTGTCTTATAGGGTTACTACAAAGATTAAATGACAAAAAATTACATAAAATGCCATGTGCATAGTCAGTACAAAGAAAAATCTCATTCATCCTTTAAGGTCCCACTCAAATTACACCTTCTTCACCCAGTTTACTCAGATTGTTGACTCCTGGTAATTTTTTTTCTCCAGTGCAGTTTCTCCAATATTCAAGAGACTTATCATATAGTGCCTTGGGTCATGGCCCATCTTACTGGCAAACTCCTGGAGGGTACAAATTCAGTTTCAGTATTCTTCAGTATTCTTCAGCATTGACAAAGGGATCTACACAAAGTAGGTAGTAAAATACTGAATATTTCTAAGAAACAGAAACCTATGTAAGGTTTCTTCCAATACACCTAAAATTCAAGCATTTCCAGACTCTGAACTACGTAAAAGGAGCTAGGTGACCAAGTATATGATAAAAAGCTAACTACTATTAAGTAGAAACACAAAATCTCACTGATAAAGCATTGTTTGTCTATTTTTTCTCTCCATCAAGAGTTAAGTGCTTAAGAGGAAAGCAAATCTAACAACTTTTATTTATATATTTCAATTTTAACGATCTTACAGCTTTAACAATTCATGAATCCAGCAGCATCCAATCTAACAGATAGAAAGGAGCTCCAAGGAGGTGTACAAAATGAAAGATTCTTACAGGAAGAAAGGAGCAGGATGAAGTAAGTTATACTACGCAAAAAAAGTAGTTATGGCAAGGTCACTTTTCTTTAGGGATGGCAGGGGTTTATCAGGCAGATTACCTAACTAGTGTTGATCAAGTGATTCCTGATTGGTTTAAGATTCCATTTCTGGAAGAGCCAAAACTGTGATTAAGATAAATCTCCATGGGGGGTTAGCACAAATTACTATTTTGGCCCTGTTTGTGATCTTGTTTTTTTTTTTAACAATTCCCTTTTTTTTTTTTTTTTAAGATTTTATTTATTTATTTGACAGAGATAGAAACAGCCAGTGAGAGAGGGAACACAAGCAGGGGGAGTGGGAGAGGAAGAAGCAGGCTCATAGCAGAGGAGCCTGATGTGGGGCTCGATCCCATAACACCGGGATCCCACCCTGAGCCGAAGGCAGACGCTTAACCGCTGTGCCACCCAGGCGCCCCTAACAATTCCCCCTTTTGATCAGACCTCAGCCTAACAACTTATTAATGAAATACAGTTGGCCCTTGTACAATGCAGGGGATAAGGGTGCCGACCCTCAGCAGTCAAAAATCTGCATATAATTTTTGACTCCCCAAAACTTTTACAAATAGCCTACTAATGACAGAAAGACTTAGAAACAGCAGTTGATTAACACGTATTTACATATTACATGTGCCACACACTGTATTCTTACCGCAAAGCTAGAGAAAAGAATATGTTAAGAAAATCACAAGGAAGAGAAAATACATTTACAGTACTGTACTGCCTTTATTGAAAAACATCTGCATGTAAGTGGACCCACACGCAGTGCAAACCCATGTTGTTCAAGGGTAAATGTATAGCAGGGGCGCCTGGGTGGCACAGTTAAGCTTCCAACCCTTGATTTCAACTGGGGTCATGATCTCAGGGTCATGGGATTGAGCTGTGTCAGGCTCCATACCGGGTGTGGAGCCTGCCTGAGATTCTGTCTCTCCCTCTGCACCTCCCTACCCCAAAAAGGCATGCATGTGCACACTCAGTTAAAAAAAAAAAAAAAAAACTTAAAAAATGTAAATGCAAAAATGTTATTACATAGACACAAACAAGTTTATATACTAAATATATTCCTTAAAACTCACACCTAAGTTATTTCATTTTAAATGTACTGGAGAAAGCCAAAAAGGAAAAAACTAACAGATACACACCTATAACTACATAAAAATAGTAACTGTTTAAAACTAAAGTAGGATAATTCATTAACTAAATAATGTAAGTGGCAGATTGGGAGAAAAATCCCTAAATAGACAAATGATTATCAACCATGATACATAACCCTAAAAACAAAGAAAAAAGAAAAACAATCCAGTATAAAATATGTATAAATGTGTAAATTATGCAAAGAATATAAACAGGCAGTTCAAATGCAAAGAATACACATGTCAATAACCCTACTAAAAAAACGCTTCATCTCACTAGAAGTTAGAAAATGCAAATTAAACTCAACAACAAAATACCATTTTTCACCTATCAGACTGGCAAAAATAAAAAAGACTTAACCACTACTGGTAAGGCCAAAGGGAAACAAGAATTCATACTTTTGGTGGGAATGTAAATTAGTCTTCCTTTTTTTACTCTCTAACCCAGCAATTTACACTTGTAGAAATGTATTCTACAAAAGCAGAACAGCAAAAATGTTTTAAACTCTAAACTGACTTACCTCTGCAATATCAGCCTAGAACTTAGTAATTCTACCTGACCAAGGACAGTATTGGCCCTAGACTCCAGGGTAAGGTTGAGTTTATTGACCCCAACTAGTGCCACCTACTAAATATAAGTAACAATAGCGGCTCTATCATCACACTGGCAAAATGAATTTGAAAAAAAATAGCCTTTGCAGTACTGTCAACCCAAAAAAGCAAAAGGAAGACAAAGCAAAATGAATTATTTAAAGTCCACTATATCCAGTCATGAAAACAATTTGGGGTATTTCTTTTCTCTGAGAGCTTTACAAAAATAAAATTAACCAAGCAAAATTAGTTTTAATTAACTAATAAGAAACAAGTTAAGACCAATACGTAGAAAATTACAAAGTTCTAAAAATGATAAAAACAGAAAAGAATAAGTAACTCAATTATGAGGGTACCAAATTGTCCTCAAATTATTTTATAAATTCAAAACAATTCTAATCGAAATCCCAACCAAATATTTTCTGAAACTTAATAATCTAAAACCTAACTAGAAATCAAATTGAGAATATCCAATAAAACTTTTAAAAAGACACAGTAGGGGATGGCGCACCTGGGTGGCTCAGTCAGATGAACATCTGACTCTTGATTTCAGCTCAGGTCATGGTCTCGGGATCCTGGGATCAAGCCCGCATCAGGCTCCACGCTCAGCAGGGAGTCGGCTTGAGATTCTCTCTCCCTCTGCTCTGCCCCTCCTCTCTTTCTCTCTCTCTCTCGAACAAATAAATATATCTTAAAAAAAAGAAGTAGGGGAGCTTTCTCCCCCTGCTCTCCAAAACTATAAAACAGGAATCTGAAATGGTATACAAGATTGATGCACAGATAAATATACAGAACAGAGGGGCACCTGGGTGACTCAGTCGTCAAGCGTCTGCCTTCAGCTCAGGGCGTGATCCCAGAATCCTGGGATCGAGCCCTGCATTGGGCTCCTCCACTGGGAGCCTGCTTCTTCCTCTCCCACTCCCCCTGCTTGTGTTCCCTCTCTTGCTGGCTGTCTCTCTCTCTGTCAAATAAATAAATAAAATCTTTAAAAAAATATAGATAGATATATAGAAGAGAATGAAAACTTCAGAAACTGAATAAATGGGAATTAAATATATGATAAAAGAGGAATTTCATCAGAAGGCAGATAGCATAATGGTACTGGTTGCCATGGACAGGCCACAAGATTATTTTTATAATAATCAAACAGTTTTCAGTTTTACAAGATGACAAGAGTTATGGGGAATGGATGGCAATGATGGTTGCACAATGTGAATGTACTTAATATCACTGAACATTTAAAAATGGTTAAGATGTTCACCATAGCAAAAGGTGTTATTAGAGCTGTTGAATCACTATGCTGTACACCTAGAAACTAACGACATTGTGTGTTAACTATACTTCAATAAAAAACATTTTAAGTAACAACAGAAACATTTTTTTTCAAACAGTTAAGAAGGTATATTTTATACTATGTATATTTTACCACAATTTCTAAAAAGTTGGGGAGGGCACTTGGCAGGCACAGTCAGTTAAGCGCCTGACTCTCAGTTTCAGCTCAGGTCATGATCTCCGGGTCTTGAGATTGAGCCCCATGTCAGGCTTCCTGCTGGGCGTGGAGCCTGCTTAAGAGTCTCTCTCTCTCCCTATGCCCCTCTCCCTCTTTGTCCCCCTCTCTCTTAAAAAAAAAAAAAAAAAGGCCCATACCAAGTTATTAACAGCAGTACTGGTGAAGAGGAGAAAGACTGGAGGGAAGAAGGAAGAGCAGGGTACAGAGAAGATACCATGAAAGGAAATTTCCCTTTTCTAATGTATAATCTTTTCTATCATTTGAGGGTTTTTTTTTTTTACCATATATTATATTACCTACACATTTCAAAAATGAAATTAATAAAAAAGATTTTTAATATAGTTCTCCCTCAATCAGAAATCTCAGAAAAGAGGTAAGTGTTATGAGAAAATTGAACAAAACCAAGGACAGCACTGGGAAGTATGCAGAATTATGTAATATCATGTTTCTATTTCCTGAATCAACCCTCTCTGAAAATGAAAGTGAAAAATCTCATAAAAGTATTAAAGTTAAATTGCATTTAATTATACATTTGACAAATCACCTTTACTGAAAAGAAAACTTTCATTGAAATTAGATACCCAGGGCATTTGCTTCTCCCTGGTTATAATACTTCTTATATGTGGCTACCTCGTAGGAGTAGGTCTCTCCATGATCCAGTGAAAAAGTATTATAGAAAATAAAATTTCAACTTCAGGTATATACTAAGCTATTTAATCTTCAGTTGAACTGGACAGCCTTCCAAATCACTTATGTTGGCTCATACTGTGTGACTTTCAGGTCATACAGAAAAACAAAGTCAACGTCATACATTTATTTCTTCATTGTATTTGTCTGCCTGATACTGAATTTAAAAGATGCCCAGAAAAAATCAACTACTGTCTGAAATTCATTTAAAAGAATATGCCCAGGGGGGCACCTGGGTGGCTGAGTCAGTTAAGCACGTGTCTCTTGATTTTGGCTCAGGTCATGATCTCAGGGTCCTGGGATCAAGCCCCGAGTTGGGCTCGAAGATCATCGCGGAGTCTGCTTCTCCCTCTCCCTCTGCTCCTTCCCCTGCTCACTCGCTTGCATGCTCGCTCTCTCCCTTTGCCTCTCTCTAAAATTAAAAAAATTCATTAAATAAATAGAATTAAAAAAAAAAAGAATATGCTCAGGAAAAAAAATTTTTTAAATATGCTCAGGCAAATTCATTCTTTAAAGCCAGGTAATGATTTTACACTACAATGACGGGGGCGGGGGGTGGGGGGGGAAGCAGCAGCAGCAATAAGGGGTGCCTGGATGGCTCAGTTGGTTAACGACTGCCTTCAGCTCAGGTCACAATTCCAGGGTCCTGGGATCTAGCCCCTCATCGGGCTTCCTGCTCAATGGGGAGCCTGCTTCTCCCTCTCCCACTCCCCTGTTTGTGCGTGCTCTCTCTGCCAAATAAATAAATAAAATCTTTACAAAAAAGAAAAAAAAGAAGCAGCAGCAGCAGCAATGAGGGAGGTTGCTTTAAAACTGGTGATCAGGAAAGACGCGGTAGGTGGTTTAAACTGAGAGCTGAATGACAGAAACCAGAAACCAACCGGACTTGGAGAAGAACGCTCCAGGCCAAGAGAAGGTAAATGCAAACAGCATTAAAGTCAACACAAACAGCCCATTCAAAGAAAGAAACAGCTTGTGTGGCTACAGCTTAGAAAATGAAAGGAAAGATGGCAAGAGGTAAGGTTGCAGGGATAGGCAAAGATGAGATCATGTAGTACGCTGTAGGCCACCATAAGGAGTTTGGATTTTATAAGCCGTATTTTAAGTATCTGATCTCTGTGCTTTAATTTGCACTCTAACTTCTCAATTTAGCCCTTATTGCCTCACTTCAGGACTATATCATTATAATAATCTCCTAAATCTCCTTCCTAATTTTTGCCTTGTCCCACTCCAAGCCATTCTCATCACCACAGCAAAATCAAAATTTTTATAAAAGCAGTGTTATACATTATCACTCTTCTGCTCAAAGACCTTCAAGGGGCACCAAGATAAAAACACTGGCTCTTTAGTCAGAAGCTCAAAGTTCCCTGTAACAAGGCCCTAATCCTCTCCCTCTAACTTTACCTTCTATCATACCCCTAAACAAAACCTCATTCTAGCCAAACGGTTCCCTGAATGTACATGCATCTCCCACCATATGACCTTAGCTCACAGTATTGATCCCTCACCTCCCCAAACTTTAATCCTTGACTCTTCTCTACATCACCATTTCTTCTGCAAAGAAAGTTCTACCTAAGTAGGGTGCAAGAAAGAATACTTCCACTGAGGAAGTAACATGAGGAAAAGCACAGAAGGTTGAATATGTCCATGATAATCACACACAAAAAAATAGTGCCTATGACTGAGCAAAGGAGGCATGGTGAGATAGAACAGGAAATAAAGCCATTCAGCAGGACAGTTAAGAGCTATGTGACCTTATGCAAATTAACCTTTCTGGCCTTCAGTTTCTTCACCTGCAAAATGAAGGCAATAACAATGCCACATGTCGCAGTATTGTGGCAATTTATTCACTCACTCTGTAAAGATTTCCTGAGCACTTACTCTGTATGCCAGGATTGTTCTATGGATAGGGAGACAGCAGTGAACAAGACAGACAAAAACCTCTGCCCTGTGGTACTAAAATTTTGGTAAGGGAACCACCAAACAAGCAAAATAAACAAATATATGATATGATAGGTTATCTAGTGATAGATGAGACAGAAAACAAAATAAATAAAGCAGAGAAGAGGGAAAAGGAAAAAAGCAAAATTTTATTCAAGACACAGAAGAACTGAGGAAATAAGCCATGCAGTCCCAGACAGAAGAAATCAGAAATGAAAGGGCATGATCAAGGAAAAACAAGGAGGCTAAGCAGCTGGGGCAGACAGTGGAGGGCAAGCGGTAAAAGATGGGGTCAGAGAAGTTACGAGGTGATCAGCTCAACACAGAACCTTACAGCCACTGCAAAGATTTTAGATTTTATTTTGCTAGAAATAAAAAGACACTGGAGGGTTTTCAGCATGATATGACCTGACTTTAACAGCATCTCTCATTAACTGCACCTCTCTAGCTGCTTTATTAAGAATATACTATAAGAAACCAAGGTCAGGAAGAAAAGACCACTTAGGAGATTAAATTAGATAATGGCACTTAACACAATGCCTGGCATGTAAGTAGGTGTCCCTTAAAAAAATGGTTATTTTTCCAGGAGTGGAAATGAATTTCCCACAACACTGGACCACAACACTAGTAAAATAGCCAGCTGAAGTTAAGACTGAAGTTTTGGGGTAAGGCAAATGTATCTCATAATCGTAGGCTCATCAAAAATAAAAATGTTTAAACAAGTAAAAACAACTTTTATAATTACCTATTTCCCATATAAACTGCAGAAGGCCTGTCCACATTTTTAGTAGCAGACCACCATAAAGGCAGTGTCCTCAAAACAAAACAAAACAAAATAATTTTAGGAAAGAAAGTATGCTTCAACATAAAAACATTTCAACCTGGAAAAATCTGCTCTTTTCAAATCTACTATTTCAAATGGCACCAATATTGGTTACCTCTATGGATCTAATAATCTTAAATTCTCAGAGGCAATATAAAATGCTGGTTGCAAGAACTGGCACTATTTAAAATAAAAAGGCAGTTATAACACTTTAAAAGAACTGCAAAGTAGGGGCACCTGGGTGGCTCAGTTGGTTAGGCAACTGGCTCAGGTCATGATCTCAGGATCATCTGATCAAACACACATGGGGCTCTATGTTGGGCCTGGAGCCTGCTTAAGATTCTCTCTCCCGGGGCGCCTGGGCGGCGCAGCGGTTAAGCATCTGCCTTCGGCTCAGGGCATGATCCCAGCGTTCTGGGTTCGAGCCCCACATCGGGCTCCTCCGCTATGAGCCTGCTTCTTCCTCTCCCACTCCCCCTGCTTGTGTTCCCTCTCTCGCTGGCTGTCTCTATCTCTGTTGAATAAAAAAATAAAATCTTTAAAAAAAAAAAAAAGATTCTCTCTCCCTATTCCTCTCTAAAAAAAAAAAAAAAAAGAAGAAGAAGAAGAACTGCCAAGTAACCTGCAGTGCTGAAAAGCTTTCATTTTGAAAATACAAATGCAGTTAACAGCTTGGAAAACTATGATTGACACTAACATGAATAATCCTCCTAAGAAGTCACTGGGTGGAGAAAAGGTATATGTGTACCCTGATCTCTCCTTCTAAACTCAGAGAATACAACTTAGAACCAAATTCCTATGTGACTCTATTTTCTGTTAGGCTCATTCCCATTCCTTAATCTTAAAATCTTCTAGTAACACTTCAAGCTACCCCAGACTTTTGTCTGTGAAATCAAGACTCCACACCATAGAAACACTACAGTTGCAAGAGGTAGTATATGGACTGCCAAAACCACAGAAAAAGCCATTTCAGTTTACGAGATGATGATTATATTGATAATAGCAACAACTATTTAGTAACTGCTTACTATAATGCCAAACATTCTTTTTTTAGCACTTTCCGTTCTTATCTCATTAATTCTCAGAACAAGCCTAAGGTAGACATTATAATCCCCATTATACTGATAAGGAAAGTGGTAAGAATTTAAGCTACCTATAAGAGGCATACAGAAAGTGGTAGGAACTAAGAAAAGTGGGGGGGGGGGGGGCCAGGGGAAGCTGGCAGACAGACAAAAAAGATTGGTTGAAACAAAGGAGCAAGAAATCAGAACAGCAAGGGACTTCTCAAAAGGAACATTGGAAGCTAGAAGCAAGCCCTTCAGAAATTCTACACAAAAAATGACCTCCAACCTAGATTTCTATTATTCTATTTTCATGGGTGGTAAAAGTGGTGGGTCTATGATAGGGGTCATCAAACTGCTCAACCTACTGTTTTTGCAAATAGTTTTATTGAAACACAGCCACATTCAGGGGCGCCTAGCTGGCTCAGTCAGTAAAGTACATAACTCTTGATTTATAGTCATGAGTTCGAGCCCCACACTGGGTATAGAGGCAACTAAGAAAAACAAATTAAAAAAAAAAAAAAAACGGCCACATTCATTCATTCATGTATCATCTGTGGCTGCTTTTGTAATATAACCGCACAGAGGAGTTGCTCAGGCACAGACCCTGTAGCCCATAAAGCCTAAAATATTTATTACCCTGTCCTTTGCCAACAGAAAAATTTTGCCAACCCCTGGCCTATGAATACAAAAGCCAGCGACAGCCAGGAAAATGGAGGGCTGATGGCAGTTGATAAGAGTTTGAATAACGTTGGAAAATCAGGGTAAGACTGTAATGCACATTTTCCTGGGAAAAAACAGGTTTGCGATGCTACTTGAAGAGAATGCCAAGAAATCAGTTTCTTATTTTTATCCAGGTACTTACCTCCTGCCATTTAAGGAATTCTAAAGAAGGAACCTAGAAAATGTATAGTCATCATTAAATTATTTGGAGAACAATTATGAAATTATAGATTTCTAGAGGGTTTGCTTCTTTTACTCTCTGCTTGCCCATCTTTTGAATGTTCTTTTTCTTTTTAAGATTTTATTTATTTATTTGACAGAGAGACAGCCAGCGAGAGAGGGAACACATGGGAGAGGAAGCAGCAGGCTCCCATCGGAGAAGCCTGATGTGGGGCTCGATCCCAGAATGCTGGGATCACGCCCTGAGCCAAAGGCAGACGCTTAACGAATGAGCCACCCAGGCGCCCCTCTACTACTTTTTTTTTAAACTCTTTAAATTTATTTGACAGAGAAACAGAGCGCACACAAACAGGGGAGTGGCAAGCAGATAAGAGGGAAAAGCAGGCTCCCTGCTGAGCAAGGAGCCTGATGAGGGCTCATCCCAGGACCCCGGGATTATGACCTGAGCCAAAGGGAGACACCCAACAGACTGAGTCACCCAGGCACCCCATCTTCTTTTTTTCCTTTTTTAAAGTAAGCTCTACGCCCAACATGGGGCTTGAACTCACAACCCCAAGATCGAGAGCTGCATGCTCTACCAAGCCAGCCAGGCACCCCAAATGTTCTACTACTTATTAACACTTCCAGGGAAGGTGGACAGCGAAAACAAAAATATGTGACAGGCAAGCTGGCCAATTCTACTATATCAGTAGGTAAACACACTGGGAAAAGAATTGGCAATTATTATAATATATTAAAAAAACTAAAATTTTAAATACCAACAAAGTGGGGTGCCTGGGTGGCTCAGTCAGTTAAGTGTCCAACTCTTTTGATTTCAGCTCACGTCATGATCGCAGGGTTTTGAAGACTGAGTCCCGTGTCTGGATCCGTGCTGGGCATGGGGCCTGCTTAAGATTCTCCCTCTCTCCCTCTGCCCCTCCCCCCACCTGCTCTCTTAAAAATAAAGAAATATCAACAAAGTAATTTCAATGTAAGCCAACAGTGGGACACATCTGCAAAAAAAAAACTCTAAAATGGAGGTTTGGAGGTCTGGTATCCAGTTCCTGAGAGGAAATCATTCCTCTATATGCGAAGCTGGCTTGTCTAAATCTGGACTACTATATCCTGTTTGGGGCACCATCTTTTAAGAGGACAAGAAGAGGCCAGTAAAGGTGGTGAGAATATGCAGAAACTATGGTGTATTAAACAAAGACTGAAATCATTGACTATTTTAATTTGTTTTTGTTTTAATTTAATAAGCATTACTATGTCATTAAACATTAAAGCCATTAATTCATCAAACAATCAACTGGGATGCCTGGGTGGCTCAGGCAGTTAAGTGTCGCCTTGGGCCACAGGTCATGATCCCAAGGTCCTGGAATCAAGCCCCATGTTGGGCTTCCTGCTCACTGGGGAGTCTGTTTCTCCCTCTCCCTCTGCTTCTCCCCCCCACTAACGTTCACTCTCTCTCTCTCTCGCTCTCGCTCTCTCTCCCCAATAAATAAAATCTTTTAAAAACTCATTAAACAACCAACAAATATTTATTGAAACACTCTAATTGGCCAGCCATTGTTCTAGGACAAAAATGCCTGACCTCTTAGAGCTTACATTCTAGTGTGAAACACAGAAAACAAACAAATAAAACAACAAATAATGTAATTTTAAACACCTACAATCGTACCACTGACCACAGCCTTTCATTCCTCTGAATTTCCATATGCATGTATATAAATTTTTATATGTATTTAATTCTTTCATAATGTAAAGTAGTAATCTTGGCATTTCAGGTTCTACTCTTTAACATTTTTTTAAGATTTTTATTTACTTATTTATTCATTTGAGAGACAGAGAGCAGGAGCAGGGGTAGGAGCAGAGGGAGAGGGACTAGAAGACTCCATGCTGAGGGCAGAGCCCTGAGTGCCCTGAGATCATGACCCAAGCTGACACCAAGAGTCAGACACTTCCACTGAGCCACCCAGATGCCGCATTTAACATTATTTTGAGAACTTATTTTCCAAGTTGCTTCAAAGCCTTTAATTTGTATTTTTTACTTTTAATGCTACAATTCAGTTAATATTCCCCTATTCTTCAGTACATGTTACCTCCAGCCTTTGCTATAAGCGCAACAAAGGACCAGAGTGGGGTGATTTCCCTTTCCAGAGGAACCCGGGCAGGGTAAGCAATGAGCTGCTGGGTTTGCAGCAGATCATTAAACTGATAGTAGGAACCCACATCATTAGGACTAACACGCTTAAATAAGAAAGGAACAGGCCAGGGGCATCTGGGTGGCTCAGTCAATTGAGCATCAGACTCTTGGTTTCAGCTCAGTCATGATCTCAGGGTAGTGGAATTGAGCCCCTTGTCCAGCTCAGCGCTCAGTGCGGAGTCTGCATGTTCCTCTCCCTCCCCTTCTGCCCCTCCCCCTCACACGCACTCTAAAATAAACAGATAAAATCTTTAAAAAAATAAAAGAAAAAAGAAAAGAAACAGGCCATATCCAATCACTCCAGGCAAAACCTCAGGTATAAAAAGAATTCTTGTTCAGGTGACAGAGAGTCAGAGATGTGGGCTCTATTCAGGAAACCTAGTTGACTATAGTAAGGACAGAATCCTCTGGAATGCTTGCACTATGAGATAGTGCAGGTTCAAGCCCAGAGTAACTTTTCTCAAATTCCTTGAAAGTCTATGCAGAACCAACAAATTAACATCCAAAAATAGTCATGAGCCACTGCACAGACCATGACGATTTGCAAGGACTTGAAGATAATCAGTCTCAAAATCAAAGATGATTTTCATTACCACTGGCTAGAAGATTTAAGATGTGGGAATGCATCATGAAGATAATTTTTTTTTAATAAAGATAATTAAAGGGTCATTCGAAGGTTGTCATGGAAGCACGTATAGACTATTTCACATATATGCTCTAGAGGATCCTGGAATGGAAGTTTCTGAATGGAAGATTTCAAGTCAGTACAATGAAAAGTGGTAAGCTCTCTATCACCAAATACATTTAGCAAAAAGTGACTGAACAACTTTTGCGGCTTTGTAAAGGATAACCAGAATCTGACAGGAGTTTTTGTTGTTGTTGTTCTTTACCAATATCTTTAATTCGTTTTGGGGGTTTTATTTGTTTTGTTTTTAAGACTTTATTATTTATTTGAGAGAGAGAGAGAGAGAGACAGCCAGTGAGAGAGGGAACACAAGCAGGGGGAGTGGGAGAGAAGAAGCAAGCTCGATCCCAGGACCCTGGGATCAGGCCCTGAGCCCAAGGCAGACACTTAACGACTGAGCCACCCAGGCACCCCTCGTTTTTGTTTTTATCAAAATTATCCATGAACAGAGACTAATGAGGTGAATAAGTACAACAGCTTATTACAGAAGACAGTGATCTTCTACTCCAACAATTTCCCAATTCCAGGGGCAAATTTTCAACTTTTATGGCTGAATCTTTTGGTATATACTTCCATATTATTACATGTTTTTTCTTTTTTTCTTCTCTCCAGTTTTAGGCACTATTAACTTACCACCACAGAAGATGAGAATTTAGCTCTCCTTCCTCTTCACATCTCTATACATGTGCGTACTTCCCATCCCCTAGTCTTCCCAATATAATTATGTAATTCTAATTAAATCAATACTCAAGGTTCATATAAATCCTATTCAGAGCTGAGCATGCAGCATAATTATTAAGCTAGGCTGCACAAACAGATCCCAAAATATGAGCCTGGTGAGTGAATATTCAGGCCATTAATTAAGCCAGTTCTCTTCCAGTGTCATCCCAGGACTCAGGCTGACAGCAGTTCTGCCATCTTGACTACAAGGCTTCTGAGGCTGTCCCGCATGTTGCAGCCCAGATAGCCAGGGGAGGCTGACAAAATTGGAGCACATGAAGGAGGTCAGGCCCACTTCCGCTAGAGAAAATAAGCCATGTATCTAATCAAACTGCAATAGAGACTAGGGAATTCTGACTAACTATATGCCCAAAGAAAGGGAGAGCAAATTTGAGTAGTTAGTGGCCTTTGCGACATATGCCATGGTTATGAAAAAAACTGTAATGGACCTTAGAAACAGATGGCAGAGGAAGAGGAAAGAAAGGATATAAGGGAAAATAAGTCAGATAACCAAATCTAAAGGAAGATTAATAAACATCCCACAAAAATGGAGAAAAATTAAAAGGTGATTAATTCATTCAAGAAACAGTGTCCTTGGGGCGCCTGGGTGGCTCAGTTGTTAAGCATCTGCCTTCAGCTCAGGGCGTGATCCCGGCGTTCTGGGATGGAGCACCACGTCAGGCTCCTCTGCTGGGAGCCTGCTTCTTCCTCTCCCACTCCCCCTGCTTGTGTTCCCTCTCTCGCTGGCTGTCTCTCTCTGTCAAATAAATGAACAGAATCTTAAAAAAAACAAAACACTGTCCTTTTGTTATGTACCACACTCCACGTTAAGGACAATAAAAAACATACATTAAATGTAATGTGTATCCTCAATTAGATCCTGGAACAGAATAAGGACATTAATGGAAAAACTAATGAAATCCAAATAAAGTCTGGAGTTTACTAACAGTGATGTACCAACACTGGTTTCTCAGTTTGGACAAATGTACCACAGTAATGTAAGATGTTAACATGAGGGGAAAATGGGTGAGGGGTAGACAGAAACTCTCTGTATAGTCTTTGCAACTTCTCCATAAACCTAAAATTGCTCCTAAAAAGGATTAAAAAAAAAAAAAAAAAAAAACCTTGTTATAAAGGTGCAACCACTGCATTTCCTCAAAAAAGTATACAATCACCATGTGATCCAGCAATTCTACTTCTAGATATACACTCAAGAGCTCTGAAAGCAGACACTCAAAGAGATGTCTGTACATCCATGTGCACAGCAGCAGTATTCACAATAAACAAAATGCGGAAGCAATCGAAGTGTTCATCACAGATAACAAGATAAACAAGAAAAGGTGGTATTTACATACAATGGAATATTATTCAGCATTAAAAAGAAATTCTAACACATGCTACAATATGGATGAACCCTGAAGACATTAGGCTAAATGGAATAAGCCAGTTCCAAAAGGACAAATATTTTGTATGATTCCACTTATGTGAGGTACCCAGAGCAGTCAAATTCATAGAGACAGAACGTATAATGTGGTTGACAGGAACTGGGGGGAAAGAATAGTAAGCCAGTACTTTATGAGTACAGAGTTTCAGCTTGAAAAGATGAAAACTCCAGAGATGGATGGTGGTAACTGGCTGCATAACCATGTGAATGTACTTAGTGTCAAAGATCTGTACACTTAAAAATGGTTACAATGAGAGCCCCTGGGGGCACAGTTAAGCTTCCAACTCCTGGTTTCGGCCCAGGTCATGATTTCAGAGTGGTGAGACTGAGCCCCGTGACCGTACTGATTGCAGAGTCCTCTTGAGATTCTCTCTCCTTCTCCCTCTGCCCCTCCCACTTGTGTGCTCATTCTCTCTTTCCCTAAAATAAATAAATCTTTTTTAAAAAATGGTTACAATGATTAACTTCATACATATTTTACTACAACTAAAAAATCGGGGCACCTGGGTGGCTCAGTTGTTAAGCGTCTGCTTTCAGCTCAGGTCATGATCCCAGAGTCCTGGGATCCAGCCCCGCATGGGCTCCCTGCTCAGTGGGGAGCCTGTTTCTCCCTCTCCCACTCCCCCTACATGTGTTCCCTCTCTCACTGTCTGTCAAATAAACAAATAAAATCTTAAAAAAAAAAAAAATACTTCCAATCAACAGAAAAAAGATCTAAAACAAATTCTGACTTCCCTGAGACTATGTCATCTAATGTAGTTTTGAGCAAGCCAGTCATACTAGGGAAGAAAATGGGAGGTGGGGGGTACTGAATACGACAGAGGCACAGCAAGTATGGTAGTCTACAGCAGGGTCAGCACACTGCAGCCCTGTATGCCATGTGCTGCCATAGGTTTTTGTACAGTCCACAAATTAAGAATGGTTTTCACAATTTTTAATGTGGGGGGAAATAAAGTTAAAATTTAAAGTTGAAAAAAAGTTAAAATAGGGGTACCTGGTTGGCTCGGTTAGAAGAGCATGTGACCCATGATCTCAGGGTCTTGAGTTCGAGCCCCCCATCAGATACAGAGATTGCTTCAACTTTTTTAAAAAATTAAAATAAAATTTTATGACATGCAAGAATTATATGAAATTCCAATTTCAGTGTCCATAGTTTCCCTGGAACACAGCATAATCATTTCTCTACATAACGTCTATGGCTGCTTTCATGCTACCACAGCAGAGTCAAATAGTTATGACAGAAACAATAAAGCCTTGGGGTGCCTGGGTGGCACAGCGGTTAAGCGTCTGCCTTCGGCTCAGGGCGTGATCCTGGCGTTATGGGATCGAGCCCTACATCAGGCTCTTCCGCTATGAGCCTGCTTCTTCCTCTCCCACTCCTCCTGCTTGTGTTCCCTCTCTCGCTGGCTGTCTCTATCTCTGTCGAATAAATTAAAAAAAAAAAAAAAAAGAAACAATAAAGCCTCCAAAACTTAAAATATTTACTATCATGCCCGTTACAGAAAAAGTCTACCAAGCCCTTGTCTAGAGGCCTGAGAGTAGTACATTTAGTATGGCTAAATCAAAAATACGTATGAGGAAGACACATGGCAAATGAGATAAACCAGAAGGTAGTAGGCTTAATGTGCTAAGCTAAGGAATCTGAACTTGTCTCAACTTGATTCCATTTACTATGAGAAGCCACTGAAGAACTGTGTAGAAAGTAATCTGATCAGATAAACTTTATGTAAAGACAATTATCCACTTGCTTTTAAAGGTATCTGAGCTATTCATTTACTAAAAAAAAAAAACTTCCCACTTAAAAAAAAAAAGGCCTTAAAAAATAAATAAAGCTAAAATTTAAATTTAAGAAAAGCCTAGAAGCATCAACATGGTTAACAGTGATAGCATATTAAAAATTTTTATCTCCTGGGGCGCCTGGCTGGCTCAGACAGTCAAACATGAAACTCTTGATCTCAGGGTTGTGAATTCAAGCCCCATGATGGGTGTAGAGACTACTTAAAATCTTAAAAAAAAAACAAAAAAATTTATCTCCTTCTTTGTGCTTATTCATGTTTTTCAAATATTCAAATCTGAATTATAAAGCTGCTTTTATAACCCAAACACAAAACTCAATATTTTTAAACTCCTATTCATATGCACACAACATTTGCTTTGTATGTTCTATACTCTTCTCCCCCACCCTCAGGTAGAAATGTCTAGGAAAAGCTACACACAGCTAAACTATGAAAGCATGCCTCTGTCACACTTGCAAAGGAAAAATGACATTCTACTTTTTCAAATTACATATTTGCTTTATAGACATGAAAGAATAACATACTTGAATGCAAGTACTGGCAAGGCACTCTCTTCCTCCACAGGGCTTTCATCACATTGAACAAATGGCCAAATCAATATTTTAATGAAACTAAAAATGTTAAAAGATAGGAGAAAATGCAGAGCTTGAAAATCAAGTCAAAATGTTGAAAATTGATAGAAGACTGCATATAACCCTGAGAATATAATTATGTGTTTAAAGAAATGCAAAGTCCTTGATTTATACCACAGTACTTTGCACTTAATGATACACCACTTGTTAAGATTAAATTCTTTTTTAATGTTGTTTCAGTTCTTCCACTGAACTGTCGGGGATTCGTGTGCAGGGAACCAGGTCTTTTATTTCTTTTGTGTGTCCCCCACAGCACCTCCATACACTGCCCATATATGGTAGGTGCTCAATACATGCTTAAAATTGAGTGACAAAATAATTAACCCTACTTTGAGCTCACAGACTGAAACCCTCACACCTGCAATTCATACCGTTAAGCCCCTCCTCTACCCAACAGTTTAAAGGACATTCCCGGGGCGAGTACTGCTGATTCTACTGGATTCATAACATTAGGCTTCTTCTCCAGCAAAGAGCTCAAAGTACACATCTAATGTTAAAATAGAATTCCTGACTACTGAGAAGGTGGGTGGAAAAGCAGGCAAGTGAAGGAAAAATCTATTATAATAGCTTGCCTGCAAAGAAATGAGCATTATTCAGTCCTAAAGATTAAAACATCCCTAAAATGTCTCTGAACTAAGACCCCTAACTGACATCATTTCATTAAACTTTATACTAGCTAAATTCTATCACAACGAATATTAAAACCAAAAATTCGCCATTAAAAAAATCCTAAAAATCTCAGCCACCAGTCCATATGATTGTGTTAAGATCTAGTTGTAATTATTTATTCTCCCAAAACAAAACTACTAAACTTTTTCAAAGCATTATGATTGAACATCTACCACATGCTAAGCCCTGGAAAAACATGAATAAGAAAACCAGTCAAAATATCAACTGATTTTATATTCTGCTATAAATTAAAGTATGACCAACAGAGCTGAGGAAGTACCATGCAGTGAGGAGCCAACTTCTATCTGTGGAAATCTGGAGAAATTACATACCAAATCTATGCTGGACATTGAAGGCTTGAGTAGGAGTTTGAGGCAAAGAGCAAGAAGAGGGGGAGAAAGAATATTCCTGGCAAAGGCAGAGCTATAGACAAACGAGCACACCTGGCATGGCAGACAGAGGATAAAGAGGCAGGGGAGAGTTAGACATCGATGGGTCTGGTATGAAAGCTATGAAAGTTGGAATTTATGCCCCCAGGTAATGGACACAAAGTGGAAATCTTGAGGTAGGCAGTGACAAAAACCTGAAGAAAAAAGAGCCTAGGTCATATTAAAATCCTCTCAAAGGCACGATTTCATATTACACCATATAGACACAGCTCTGTAAATACTGCGCTGCTGCAGATACAAAAGAAATTTAAGTGTAACCTATTCTTCTGTCCATGCTTTCAACTGAGTCTCAGGACAGGCATTGGCCCTCTTTACTTCCTGCCTGATCTTACCAGACTCATGGTTTTAAAACACTATGTATTAATGATATTCCAAATGTATATTCACAGCCCTGACTTTTTCTCTGAGCTCCAGACTTAAGCAGTCAACTGCTTACTCAATAGTTATCCCTAGATACCTAGTGATATCTCAAACTCAACATTATCCAATGAAACTCTTCATTTTAGGGGCGCCTGGTGGGCTCAGCTGGTTAAGCATCTAACTCTTGATTTCGGCTCAGGTCATAATCTCGGGGTCATTGAGATCAAGCCTGCTTGAGACGCTCTCTCTTAAAAAAAAAAAAAATGATGCTCTCTCTTCTCCCCCAAGTCCCCCCCCCCACAGTGGGAAGTCTGCTTGAGATTCTCTCCCTCTGCCCTTTCCCTCCCATTCTCTCTCTCTAAAAATAAATAAATATTTTAAAATAAATAGAAATAAACTCTTCATTTTAAATCCCAAACTAGGGGCATCTAGGTGGCTCAGTCGTTAGGTGTCTGTCCTGAGCCCTGCATTGAGCTCCCTGCTCCACGGGGAGCCTGCTTCTCCCTCTCCCACTCCCCCTGCTTGCGTTCCCTCTCTCGCTCTCTATCAAATAAATAATTTTTAAAAATAAACAAATAAAATAAATCCCAAACTAGCTCCTTCCAGTTTTCATCTCTGTACGTGGCACTGGTTGCTCTAGCTAAAAACCTTGTTATCACCTTTGATTCCCTCTTTCTCTCACTTCCAACTAAGCTATCAGCAAACTCTATTGCTTCCACCTTCAAAATATACCCTGAATCAGATCCCTTCTCACTGCCTCCATCACTTCCTCCCTGATCCAAGCCACCATACTTCTGCTTACCATTCCAGTGACTTCCTAAATGGTCTCCTACAGCCCCTCTTGTCTCTACAGCAAAGTGATCTTTTAAAAACATAAATTTAAAAAATAAATTTAAAAAATAAAACATAAATTTGACTGTATCATTTTTCTTCATAAAACTGTCCAATGCATCCCATCACACTCAGAATGAAATCCAAGGCCCTTCTGATCTACCAGACCCTATACCATCTGAGACCACCCACTACCCAGTATCATTTCCTAACACTTCAAATTATTACCCCAGCAATCTCCAAACTATAGCACACTAGCCTTTTTACACTTCCTTGAAAAGGGCAAACTGATTCTCACCCCAGAGTCTCTGCATTAGTACTCTCTCTCACCACTTGAAAATGCATCACATTGGCCTGGCATGTTCCTTATCATTCAGCTCTCTTTATGCTCAAGGGTTACCTCAGAGAAACCTTACCTGACAACCTATCTAAGAGAACCACCAAACCCACCACACCACTCACGACCCTCTCATACTATTTTCTTCACAGCACTTAGATAATATCTGAAATCATATTATTTATTAGTTTATTGTCTAGAGTGTAAATTCCATGAGAACAGGGCCTTTGTCTTATTCACTGCTCAATCCCGAGCCCTGGTATAATACCTGGCATTCAATAGGGCTCATTAATTATTTGTTGTTGAGTGAACAAAATTACCTAACTGGTCTAATCTACCTTATATTTTTATCTTGTTGTGCATAACTGAATTTGCTTTCCTACTTTTGGATTTATATCACATTCATGATTACCAGGCTTATTCTTCCTAGAACAGAGAGCTAAAGCAGTTTAAAGACTGTTAAAACAAGCTATACTATACTAAAGCCTTTAATTCCTTTCTATAATTAGCCCTGTCAGCAACTTGTCCAGTTGTTTTTCTTTGACTATAACTTCCATTATCCTCTTTCTATGTTATCAGAATTTTCAATGTACTACTTATCATAAATGCTATTGATAAAGACGGACAGACATGCCAAGAAAGTTATATTTTTTTATATTGCAAATTTTTTTTTTTAAGATTTTATTTACTTATTTGACACAGAGAGAGAGACAGCCAGCGAGAGAGGGAACACAAGCAGGGGGAGTGGGAGAGGAAGAAGCAGGCTCCCAGTGGAGGAGCCGGATGTGGGGCTCATCCCAGAACGCCGGGATCACGCCCTGAGCCGAAGGCAGACGCTTAACGACTGAGCCACCCAGGCGCCCCTGCAAATTTTTTTTATATTGCAAGTAACACAAGTTTAGGGCTGGTTTTTTTTTTTTTTTTTTAAGATTTTATTTATCAGAGCCAGAGAGAGCACATGCAGTGGGAGCAGGGGGAGCAGCAGGCAGAAGGCGAAGCAGGCTCCCCCCTGAGCAAGGAGCCCGATGCGTGACTCGATCCCAGGACTGTGGGATCACGACCTGAGTCAAAGGCAGATGCTTAACTAACTGAGACACCCAGGCATCCCTGGAGTTTGTTTGTTTGTTTTAAATAAAGAAAAAAGAAAAAGTAAAGAAAAAGAAAAACATAGAAAAGCAAACATTTAAAAAACAAATTCACAAGCAAGTGATGGAGGTCACCACCAAGAGCAACAAGTCATGTTATAGTACATACTCTAACCCCAGTCTACTAATGAGAAAAATATTAAATCCCAACTGAGGGACACATTATAAAATACTGACTAGTACTCCCCAAAACTGTCAAGGTTATCAAAACTAAAGTCTGCGCTCTCTTTTGTCAGGCGCGTGGCACTGGCAGGATGAGCAAGTGCTGCAGTCTCATACTGCAAGGAAGTTCTGTAGCCACCGACTAAGATACAAGTGACATGATAAACAGTATAAGAAAGATCATTTGGGCACAGTCCTGAAGGCCAACCCTTTTGGAAGCGTTTCCCATGCAAAGGGAATTGTGCTAGAAAAAGTAGGGGTTGAAGCCAAGCACCCAAATTTTGCCATCAGGAGGTGTGTCGGGGTCCAGCTGATCAAGAATGGCAAAAAAATCAGTCTTTGTACCCAATGATGGTTGTCTGAATTTTATTCAGGAAAATGATGAGGTTCTAGTTGTTGGATTTGGTTGTAAACGTCATGCTGTCAGTGACATTCCTGGAGTTTACTTTAAGGTTGTCAAAATAGCCAACGTCTCTCTTTTGGCCTTACACAAAGGCAAGAAGGAAAAACCAAGACCATAACTTTGGATGGTGAAAACCTGACATAATGAATTTTCATATGCCAAAAAAGAGTCTGAGAAACTATTATAACCAAGAAGATCCCAAAGGGACATAATTACCGAAAGTATTGTGGCTGTGTAATAGACAGTTCTGAAAGGCAACAGCTTCATATGAACTCTCTGGAGATGCCTTGGAAGATAAAGCAACCAGCTTTGTTTGCAATGAAGCTACAGCCATCTTGATAATACATCCCTTGTTTGTCTTCACTTTTTCCCTACCTCACTTCCTTTTCCTCCCTCACACCTTCTTCCCTGGAATTTCAAACAATACAGCATTAGTATAGCAGCATTATCTACAATAGCCAAATTATGGAAACAGCCCAAGGATCCATCAACTGATGAATGAAGAAGATGTGTTATATACACACACACCATGGAAAATTAGTCATAAAAAAACGAATGAAATCTTGCCATTTGCAACAACATGGATGGAGCTAGAGAGTAGAATGCTAAGTGAAATAAGCCAGAGAAAGAAAAATACCATATGATTTCACTCGTATGTGGAATTTAAGAAACAACAAATGAGGGGTGCCTGGCTGGCTCAGTCTGTGGAGCATACGACTCTTGATCTCGGGGTTGAGTTCGAGCCCCACACTGGATATAGAAATTACTTAAATAAATATTAAGGAAAAAAAGAAACAAAACAAATGAGCAAAGGGGGAAAAAGAGAGAGGCAGGCAAACCAAGAAACAAACTCCTAACTATAGAGAACAAGCTGATGGATACCAGGAGGGAGGGAGGTGGGGGGATGGGGATAAATTATGAGGATTAAGAAGTACACTTGTTTTGAAAAAAAAAAAGGGGGGCGCCCGGGTGGCTCAGTCGTTAAGCGTCTGCCTTCGGCTCAGGGCATGATCCCGGAGTCCTGGGATCAAGCCCCACATCAGGCTCCCAGGGGAGCAGGGAGCCTGCTTCTTCCTCTCCCACTCCCCCTGCTTGTGTTCCCTCTCTCGCTGGCTGTCTCTCTCTCTCTGTTAAATAAATAAATAAATAAATAAATAAATAAATAAATAAATAAATAAATAAAGAGTGCACTTGTTGTGATGAGCTCCAGGTATTGTATGGAAGTGCTGAATCATTATATTGTACACTTGAAACTAATATTCCACTGTATGTTAACTAAATGGGATTTTTTTTAAGAGTTTGTTTTTAAGTAATCTCTACACCCAATGTGGGGCTCAAACTCACAACCCTGAGACCAAGAGTCGCATGTTCTGCCAAATGAGCTAGCGAGGCACCCCAACTAACTGGAATTTAAATAAAAACTTTAAAAAAAAAAATAAAAATAAAGCATTAGTACGTTAAAAAAAAAAAAAAGTATTGTGGTATTCTGAATGGAATCCTGGAATAGAAAAGGGACATTAAGGGCGCCTGGGTGGCTGTCAGTTGGGCATCTGCCTTCCGCTCAGGTCATGATCCCAGGGTTGTGGGATTGAGTTCCACATCGGGCTGCCTGCACGGCCAGGTGCCTGCTTCTCCCTCTGCCTGCTGCTCCCCCTGCTTGTGTTCTCTCGCGCTTTCTCTGTCAAAGAAATAAAAATCTTAAAAAAAAAAAAGAAGAAGAAGAAGAAAGAAAAAGAAAAAGGACATTAGATAAAAACTAAAGAAATCTTATTACTAAGGACTTTAGTTAACCGCATTGTATCAGTATTTATTGGTTCATTCTTTATAACACATCTACTATACTAACATAAGATGTTAACGTGGAAAACTGGGTGTTGGATGGGTGTATGGGAACTCTATATCATGTTTGCGGTTTTTCTATAAATCTAAAACTGTTCTAAAAAATGTCTGTTTTTGGGGCGCCTGGGTAGCGCAGTCGTTAAGCGTCTGCCTTCGGCTCAGGGCGTGATCCCGGCGTTCCGGGATGGAGCCCCACATCGGGCTCCTCTGCTGGGAGCCTGCTTCTTCCTCTCCCACTCCCCTGCTGTGTTCCCTCTCTCGCTGGCTGTCTCTCTGTCACATAAATAAATAAAATCTTTAAAAAAAAAATAAATAAAAATTTTAAAAAAAGTCTGTTTTTTAATTAACTTCATCCAAAAACCCTATCACTCAAATAAAATCAACATTAGTTTACATTTGATGTATACAATTTTAGACTTTTATGTAAATTTTAGACTTTTAGACCCATATACGTACAGTCCTACAAAAACACAATCTTCCTACACATTTTACTTGACAAAATATATAATATGCTTTCCAAGCAATCAGTAGGAATCTATACTATGTCTACTAGCTGCAAAGTATTATGCTTTATAAAAGTACCGCATTTATTTAACCAACCCCCATTATTTAAGATTTAAGTTTTTCCAATTCTTAAAAAATACAATAAAATCAACTCTTTAATAAACATCTTTCCAAACTTACGGATTAGTGCCTTAACCAAGAACGGCTGCTGAGTCAAAGGGCATATAGGTTTTGAATGCTTTCAAAACGTATAGCCAAAACACCCTCCAAAGAGGATGTTCACATGTAAATATCCACTAAGAGTAGTGTATGAGTGTGCCAATTTCCTCATTCCTATGATATTAACACTTTATTATGTACATCCAAATCTGGCAAGAATGGGGAGGGGGGAGGGAGTATTTGTGTTACTTGATTATAAGTGAAAAATAATGAATCTGTATCTTTATTGATTATTTTTATTTCTCTATGTATGTGATCTACCTATTCACATATCTTTAGCCCATCTAGTAGATATCAAAGTCATTAAACTTGCTAAGTCCAACCATGGTGCAAAACTCCCCCCCCCACCCCCCACCTGGCATTGCTCATCACTGGATACTCTACACCTGAAAAACTGCCTGGCACACAGTAAGCAAGCACTCAATAAATATGTTAAATACTGAGCGAATAAATGTCTTTTAACTTTACGATGTTTTTGCCAATTACAGGTTGTTTTATGCAGTAATTCAAACAATATCTGCCTTTATGGATTCTGCCTTTACAGTTATGCTCAGAACAGCTCATCCCGTTTCAAGACCGGAAAAATGTTTACCCATTTTTTTTAAGGGGTCATTTTCTGACTTCACGTTTTTTAAAAGATTTTATTTTTAAATAATCTCTATGCCCAACGTGGAGCTTGAATTTACAATCCCGAGATCAAGAATGGCATGCTCTACCACCTGAGCCATGTGCCTGCTGACTTCACATTTTATATTTAACTATTTAATTCACTTGGATTTTATTTTACTTACATTTTAAGGTAGGATTCCATTTTATTATTATTTTTCAAACAGCCAATTGTTCCAACACAATTTTGAAATTCTTTCTCAACTAATGTGAAAAACCACCTTTATAATACTAAATAGCTTCAAATATTTCTAAACTTATTCTCTACCACTGCTCTATTCCAAAGTTACTACTCATTGTTTTGATTATCATAGCTTTATTTGTATACTCACTAGGACAAGTTCCCGCCCCACCACACACACACACACACACACACACACACACACACACACACTACTCTTTCAAAACCTTTCTTACTTTACAGATTCATTCTTCCTAATGAACTTTGGAATCATTCTGCCAAATTTTCAAAAGGCATTATGGTTGGAATTATGTGAAATTATCAGCCACAGAAGCTAACGCAACTTACTTCATTTCTCTATTTTCCTCTTTGGTAAAATGGAGATAATAGTACTTACCTCATAGCTTCGTTAACAAAACTAAATGAATTAAGACATATAAACTATTAAGCTAGAAAGATTTTAACATAATTGTTCGAAAGTGGTAAGTATTGTTATAATGCTTACTCAAAAAATGTTTTCCAGATTGTGTTCCCACCAAATTCAAAGGCCCTTTAAGATACATCAAAGGGTAGCACACAAAATAAGCAGTGATATGAAAAATACATAATTAATGGCTGCTTCATTTCACTAAAGCCCTAACCCTTGACAAAATGAAGGGCTGGAGTTGGGAGCAGGACACCATGAAAAACATCAAAGGTCGGGGGCAAGGAAGGCTCAAAAATTTTACAAATATTGGCCCACCCAGTGGAGAGGACAACTTCTAGGTCCTTCTAGTCACAGCCTTTAGGGAGCATCAGCAAATCCCTTCTTAACTACTTGTTTCCCCCAGCTCCACAGAAATAGACAATACTACTTACCTAATTTCTTCCAGGAAACACACAGAGACTAGCCCTCTAAAAGCCAGAATACCCTTCAAACGACAGAGTGGAAAGACAGAGTATAAATGCAATCCATAAATATGGACAGATATGCCCAGAATATAAGACATTATCTCCAGGTTTCCCACATCACTGTAATGATGGGGGGGGATACAGTGTGGGTTTTTCTTGTGGGGACATGGGCTTGTCTCATTTCGTCCTTATTAATTCTTTTGTTATCTGCGTGACATTGGGATTAGGTAGAGGTCACATACCAGAGGGTAGGATTTAAAAAATCCTACACAGAATATGGAATGAGAAAATGGAGGCCGAGAGTGGCAACAGGACTTGCTCATTAGAAAAGTAGCCAAAGGCCTAGACCCCAGGTCCTCTAATTCCCAGACCACAGCTCATTCCACCACACCACACAGCCTCTCGCCGACGATTGCCACGCTTCGAGGTGGGAGGAGCAAAAGCAGACGGATCACGCCGCAGCAAGGACACTAGAGAAAACCACAGGTCGGCGCAGTCGACGGCACGTGACTGGCCACGCCTCTTCCCTACCTCCCTCCCCCTTCCCCGCGCCAGCAGCACGCGCTGCCAACCTCGTCATGTGACCTTCACGCGGCCCCAGCG
The DNA here is from genome assembly GCF_024610735.1 of Ursus americanus. NCBI lineage: Eukaryota > Metazoa > Chordata > Mammalia > Carnivora > Ursidae > Ursus > Ursus americanus. The sequence goes on along the minus strand of NC_142162.1, from coordinate 25,184,991 downwards.
CTCCCCCTGCTAGGCGACTCTTTCCAGCAGCCATTTTGCCGAGAACTTGTCGTCCGTGCTCACAGCGGGGCAGGACGCCACGAAAACCCGTGCCCAGATTTTGCAGGCCGCACACGCGCTTCGAAAAAGCGCTCAGACCGTGAGGGCTGAGCCGAACCTCACTGAACACGTCGCACCCCGGGGCGCCGGGGAAAGCTGTGGGTGCGCCTCAGCCTGCGATTGGCTGTGGCGTCCACGTGATGCCACTGCCCCCCCATTTTCCCCTTACCCCCCCCCACAAAAACACCCAAACAGACTCTTAACACTTCGCGCCAAGTACACGCCACTGGGCGCGTGGGGACGAACGGGGCGCGTGGCAACCAAGGCGCCTGCGCGTACCTGCCAGGGCCGACCGGAACGGGCCCACGCGCCGCGCCGCTCACGGGTCCCGGAATCCTCGCGCTGCCGGACCACCCGGCTAGTCATTGGCTGCCAGGTTGGGTCACGTGATCATCTCAGACCCGCCCCTAACCGCTAATCACCTGGCACGGTGCTCGAAGCGGCGCCGAAAGTCGTTCGCACGCGGAAAGGGAGGGTAGTTAGAGGACCTCCGTTTTTGCCGCTTTGGGGTTACATTCATAAAGGGGAAACGAGAAAGCCGGGTCTCAAAACTAAGTAAGCTCACACCTACCGGTTTAACTTCGCGTGCCTCTCCAGGAGCCGGGAACCATCGCCCTTGGGCGCTCCCCGATGCACGCCGGGATACGTCTGGCGCCCCTCAGTGTGCTGCAGAGCATGCCGGGAAAAGCACCTCTCCCGATTTCCTGGCTCTCACCTCCGGGGTGTTCCTTTCATGTCCCCTTGAAAGCCGGGTTCTTGGGCTGGGAGTGGGGAGGTTTGAGTAATTATGGGAGTGTCACTGGATTTAACAGGCACTTTCAGTGCCCCTTCCCCCACTTGTTCATCTGTGTGGTCTTGGGGAAACCGCTTAACCTTTCTTCCTGAAGCAAGCATTTAGTGAGTGCCTGTTGAGTGCCTTTGTGAATATGGCAAAAAAACAGCAAGAGTATTTGCCTACAATGAAACTATCAGCCTTTCATGGTTAGTGAAAAAGAATGCTAATTTAAATACAACTTAACTACAAACCCCACTAGGAAGTGGAAATAAGTGGAGTTTCTCTTAGGATAGAAGACCAGACTTTTCATGGTAACCTTACTGCTATTGTTGGTGAAAGTGGGGGTGGAAGAAGCAGGAGGTATTTTAAAAGGTCCAGAGATGTGGCCCTATTATATTTTCTGGTTCAACCTGCTCTAGCTATGGTATATTGAACCCGAGAAAAATACCACCTGCTAACGTTGAGAAAAGGTGTTCTTAGATCGGAATGAGTTAATTTTGCGATATTCACAGACCGACCTACAGGCCAAACCCTGATATTTTACTCCCATGAAGCCACCAATTAGAACAATTCATATCTCTTTTGCTTTGAACTCCATTCCTCAGCTATTCTGATTTCAAAGCTCTTTTTTCAGTTAACAAAGGGATGATAAGCTTGGGGAATTTGACTAGCACTGGTCAGACTCACAAGAGTGCCGATTTTTAACTAGAAATTAAATGTATTAATTCATAATGTGGTTACTGAGCCAAAACACACAGTTTTGGGCACAGTTTTCTGGCTTTAAGATATTTGATAAGCCTGATTAATAGTCAGAAAATTATTTTCTGACTAGAAAAAGAAAAGAAAGGGAATCAGTTGATCACATTTAATAAAACCGTTAAGGGGCCCCTGGCTGGCTCAATGCGCAGAGCATGTAACTGCTGAACTCACCTTTGTAAGTTGGAGTCCCATGTTGGATGTAGAGATTACTTTTGTAAAAAGTCTTTAAAAAAAATAAATAAAACCTTTAAATTATAAGCATAACTATGTTAAACTTGAACTTCACTTGATTACATTTAATCCTAACAACAGCCATGAGAGCAAAGTACTATTCTAATATGACCATCTCCTAAACCAATCTTGAATGGGAAACTGGAAAATGTGTTTTAACATGTTCTCCAAGTGATTATGTTGCACCGCTAGGTTTGGGGTCTATCGGCTATAGGTGAAAGAGCCCAGTCCTAGAAGTCAGACCCATCTGGGTGAACCTGCAGTTCTCTCATTTACTCTACTTTGACCTTGAACAGGTTTTTTTAACTTTCTGAGCCTCAGCTCCTTTAACTGCCAACTGTGGCCAACCCTAGTCTTGGATTGTCATGATGATTCTGAGATAAAATTATTTAAAACACCAGTCGCTGATGCGTAGGAGGCATTCTGTAATTGTGAGTACTAGTTAGTGGTAAAGGTTGTATTCTAACCAGTATCCTGTACTCTATCCAACACCGCACACTCTTGAATTCTTTTTTTTTTTTCCACTATTCTGTTTCTCCCCTAGACAGTGCTAGAGGCACACTAACAGATTCTTACACTGCAGATCTTTTTTAGACTCTTTGGTGACTGTTGCCCATCTGTTGGTGCATATTGTTACATTATCTCCTGCCTTCATTTCAAGTTTTTTTTTTCTCTTAACATGTTAAAATGCTGAACTGTAGACATTACCGAAGTAAAATAATGATGATACAGAAATAGAGAATGGAGGGGACACCTGTGCCTTTGCTTCAAGTAGGTTAAAAGTTGTTTACATTTACATACCTCAGAGTAAAGACACCCTCAAAATTCACTCTTCACTTACATAACACAATGTTTTAGATGCTCCATTCCCAGTCTCCTTCCAGTGGTTTCTTTTCCAATACCTTCAGACATTTCTAACAAAAAGAGGATTTAGCTAAGACAGAGTTTCCCACAGACATCTGAAATTTACTATTTCCAAAGTCAAACTAATTTTCAAACCCTTCACTCCACACACCACTTACTACTGCATTCCCCTCCATGGGCAATGACACCACCATTCCAAGAAGTCTTCCAGTCTAGGAAACCTCCATTATCCTTCACTGCTCCTTCTTATCTGTTTTCCACATTCAACTGGTCACAAAGTTCTGCTGCTTCCAATGCTTAAACATCTTGTAAGTCCAAACCCTGCTTTCCATTTCTTACACCATTTCATTGGTTCAACCCTTATCTTTATGAGACCCTACAAATAATAGAGATTTCATTATAATGATAATAGCATGTTAAAGTTGATTTCAGAATACAAAACTTGTCATCTATATTGTTTTACAATAGACCACTAACAGGTTTGTAAGTTCTACGCAGGGAATGCTCTTAGTAAGAATGAGTGAAATTATTTAATACAGACGAATATATCTAATTATATAATAAAGGAAGTTATAAAGTCTGGATGTTTTGGACAGATATTTTACTGAGTGCTGAAGAGTATTAATAGTGATCTTGGAAGTAATTGTAGATATTTATGCTATTCTCAAATATTTCTGGTTCACCCAACTTCCTAGAACATGATATAATTGTTTTTTCTTGCTCCCTTGAAGTTAGGAGTAACTATTCACTTGGCCATGAATGTGAATGGAAGTGACATGTATTAGTTCTAGGAAGAAGGTTTAAATACCAATCCGCAATTACCCATTTTCCCTTTCCTTTTGCCACAGCTACTAGCAATGCTTTCAGCTGGTGGTTACTCTATCAGCCTTGGTCCCATAAAATGAATGACACAGAGCAGATACCCCCAGCCAGCTAAGAGTGAACATGTAGTATGAACAAGAAATAACTTACATTGTTTTGAGACACTGGGATTTGGGATTGTCAGCTCACGTAACCTAGCACACAGTGAATGATACAGAAATGGAGGAAGTTGCTTGAAGTCCATTTTGTTAAGGAAGACTCCAATTGCCAATGCCCATGATGTGATATAAATTTAGAAACCTAAGAGAATGTGGAGGACAACTGCCTGATTGTGATATAAAAGAAGAGCCCGAAGAAAGAACAATCATTGGAATCTTGCTTTTCAAATCCCCCCACTACATAGTCATTCTTCACAGACCAGCAATATTTTAAAATATTAGATCTTGTGACTCCTCTCTTTGAAAATGGCCAATGTTTCATATTACACTTAAGGTAAAATTCACACTGTTTAGGAACCTAACCGATCTGGCCCTTACCTCCTTATCGTTGTTGTGGTTTGTGCACTCTTGACCATTATTATCATCCCTACTTTATGGTCTTCATCCGATTGTGCCCTCAACCTGGGGTCCATCCATGTGGATGGATCCTTCTCTGTGATTCTCATCAGCTCAAATGTAACTTTCTAAGAGAAAAGTAGTCTTAACTGACTACCCTATCTAAAGGGGACTGCCTCCACAGTCATCTCTATTTTATCACCCCTTTTTTTTTTAAGTTTATTTATAATCTCTACACACAACGTGGGGCTTGAACTCAAGACCCTGAGATCAAGAGTCACATGCTCTTCCAACTGAGCCAGCCATGCACCCCTCACCCCATCTTATTTTCCTTATGGCAGTTCTCATTATCTCAAAGGACCTTATTTGTTTGACTGTTTCCCTTCTGCCTCTACCCAAGATGAGAGTAGAAGCCTCCTCTGTATTCTCAGCGTCTTGAAGTATCTGGCACATAAACTACAGCAAGTGAAAAAATATCTGCAAACCATACATCTGATAAATGTTTAATATCCAGAATAAACAAAGAACTCCTACAATTCAACAACAAAATCTCGATTAAAAAATGGGCCAAGGTGGTGCCTGGGTAGCGCAGTTAAGGGTCTGACTTCGGCTCAGGTCATGATCTTGAGGTCATGGGATGGAGTCCCACATCGGCCTCCCTGCTCATCATGAAGTCTGTTTCTCCCTCTACCTCTGTCCCTCCCCCCGCTCGTGCTCTCTCTCTCTCTCTCTCTCGCTCTCTCTCTTAAATAAATAAAATTAAAGATTTTTTTTATTTGACGGAGAGAGAGAGAGACAGCCAGTGAGAGAGGGAACACAAGCAGGAGGAGTGGGAGAGGAAGAAGCAGGCTCCCAGCGGAGAAGCCTGAGGCGGGGCTCGATCCCAAAACGCAGGCATCACGCTCTGAGCCAAAGGCAGAAGCTTAACGACTGAGCCACCCAGGCGTCCCTAGCACAACATTTGTAAAAAAGAAAGTCAGCAGGGGCGCCTGGGTGGCACAGCGGTTAAGTGTCTGCCTTCGGCTCAGGGCGTGATCCCGGCGTTCTGGGATCGAGCCCCACATCAGGCTCCTCCGCTGTGAGCCTGCTTCTTCCTCTCCCACTCCCCTTGCTTGTGTTCCCTCTCTCGCTGGCTGTCTCTATCTCTGTCAAATAAATAAAATCTTTAAAAAAAAAAAAAGTCAGCAGATGTCTCTTGACAGGAGGAAGAAATGAATGAATATATAAGCTAAGACTGCTGTGTCTGATTCTCATTTACCATTTCAACTTCACTGAACTTGACCATTTCCAATGAATACTAGTATCAAGCATTTGTAAGTGTGTGTGACAAAGACAGAGACACAGCCATTTAGACTGCTCCCAGGTTTATGTTACTTTTCTGAAGCACAGATCTCATCATATAATGCCTTAATTTAAAAACCATTGATAAAGTCCAATTTATTGACCTTGTCTTTAATGGTTAGTTTTGTACCTTATCTAAGAAATCTTTGCCTACCCAAAGTTGTAAAGATTTTCTTCCTGTTTTTTTGCAGAAGTATGACAGTTTTAGCTTTTACATTTAGGTCTAATATCTACCTCAAATTAATATCAGTGTATGTTATGAGGTAGGCATTGAGGTTCATTTTTTTTTCCCATAAAAATATCAAGTTGATTGGACACTATTTGTTGAAGATTTTTCCCCCTTTGAGTCACCTTGGCATCTGTATTAGTTATCTATCACTGTGTAACAAACTACACCAAAACTTAGTAGGTTTAAACAGCAAATATTTATTATCTGGTAGTTTCTGCGGTTAAGGAATCTGGGCACAGTTTGCCTGGGTGCCTCTGCAGGAAAGCTTCTCACGAGGTTGCAGTTAAACTATTGGCCAGGGCGGCAGTTCATCTGAAGGCTTGATTCAAGGGAAGCAGAGCCCGCTTCCAAGCTCATTCATGTGGTTCCTGGCAGACCTTGATCCCTTGCCCCATGGGTTTCTCTACAAGACTGCTTTACAACACGTCAGCTATCTCTATACCAGTAGCAAGCCACCCAAGAGAGAAACAGTGTGCCCAAGATGCAAGCCAGCGTCTTTTTTAAACCTAATCCCAGAAGTAACACCTGTTACTTCTGTCAGCCCTCACTCCAAGGGAGATCACATAAGGGTATGAATACCAGGAGGCAGGAATCACTGGATGCCTACCACGACATCCTTTTTCAAAAGTCAATTGACTACATGTGTTTGGGTCTATTTCTAGACTCTATTTTGTTGACTGACCTGTTTATTTTTCCATATACTAATGCCATGCTACCTTGATTTCTATAGCTGTATAATAAGTCTCGAGGTCAAAGTGGTTTTTGGCTTTTTTTTAAGTCATCTTTACACCCAACGTGGGACTCAAACTCATGACCCCAAGATCAAGAGTCAGATGTTCTACCAACTGAGCCAGTCAGGCACCCCTTTCAAAATTATTTTGACTATTCTAGGTCCTTTGTATTTCCACATAAGTTTTAGAATCAGCTTGTCAATTTCTATGACCCCCACCTCTGGTATTTTAATCGGAATTGCATTAACTCCATTGTTGTGAATAACTAATACCTTAATAATATTATCTTCCACTCCATTAATATGTAGTCACAATACAGACATCTGACAAAGGACAAATATTTGGAACATAGAAAGAACCCCTAATAACAATAATAACAAGACAGCAACACAGTATTTTTTTTAGATGGACAAAAGCCTTGAACTGACACTTAACAAAAAATATCTACAAACAGCTAATAAGTATATGAAAAGATGCGATATACTATTATCATGGAAGTACATATTAAAACAACCTCGTGAGATACCACTCATACTCCCCCCGAATGTCTAAAATTAGAAAGCCTTGACAATAACCAGTGTTGGCTAGATTTGGAGCAACTGAAACTCTCATACGCTGCTGCTGGGAGTATAAAATGGTACAATCCTTTGGAAAGTGGTTTGATAATTTCTTAAATTTTAACATATACCAGGGTTCCTGGCTGGCTCAGTCGGTAGAGCATGTAACTCTTATCTTGGGGTCATGAGTTCAAGTCCTCCCCACCCCAGGTCGGTAGATTCCTTGTTTTTTTTTTCAAGATTTTATTTATTTGAGCGAGAGAGCACAGAGAGAGAGTGAGAGAGAGAAGGAGACTCTCTGCTGAGCAGAGAGCCTGACTCGGCTTGATCCAAGGACCCTGAGATCATGACCTGACCTGAAGGCAGGCACTTAACCAACTGAGCCACCCAGGTGCCCCGAGATTGCTTTTAAAAAATTAAATTAAAATATTTTAACATACACCTACTCTATGACCCAGGAATTCAACTTCTAGGTATTTACTCAAGAGAAATGAAAACATCTATCTTCAAAAAGAGGTGTCGTACAAGATAAAACCAGAGAGGGAGACAAACCATAAGAGACTCTTAATCATAGGAAACAAACTGAGGGTTGCTGGAGGGGAGGGGGGTAGAGGGATGGGGTAACTGGGTGAGGCCATTGGGGAGGATATGTGTTGCAATGAGCACTGGGTATTTATAAGACTGATGAATCACAGACCTGTACCCCTGAAACAAATAATACATTATATGTTAATTGAATTTAAATTAAAAGAAAGAACTTAAAGATTAAAAAAAAAGAAGTGTCGTATAAGAATTTTTATACCAACTTTATTCATAATAAACAAAAACTAGAAATAACCCAAACGTCCATCAACAGAAAAATGGATAAACAGATTGATCATCAGTGAACCATTACTCAATAATAAAAAAGAACGAACTACCGATGTATGTAACAACATGGAGGAATCTCAAAACACATGTTGAACAAAAGAAGCCAGATAAATAATAATCCACACTATATGATTCCATTTATATGACATTCTAGAGCCAACAAAACTACTCTATGATATGCTGGTATAAAGATGGCCCAAGGGGCACCGGGATGGCTCAGTCGTTTAAGCGTCTGCCTTCGGCTCAGGTCATGATCCTGGAGTCCTGGGATTAAGCCCCTCATTGGGCTTTGTGCTCAGCGGAGTCTGCTTCTCCCTCTCCCTCTGCCCCTCCTCACTCATGCTTGCTCACTCTCACTCTCTCTCAAATAAATAAAATCTGAAAAAGAAAAAAAAAAAAAAAAGATGGCCCAAATTCTTTGCCACTATTCTCACTGGAAAGTGGATTTATTTCTCCACCCCTTTGAATTTTGGGCTGGCTCTGTGACTGCTTTTTTTTTTTTTTTTTTTTTTTTTTTAGAGAGAGAGGGAGAGAACATGAGTGGGAGGGAGAAAGAGCGTCTTAAGCAGGCTCCAGCTCAGCATGGAACCTGAGGCAGGGCTTGGCTTGATCTCATGAGCCTGAGATCATAAGCTGAGGTGAAATCAAGAGTCAGTTGCTTAACCAACTGAGTGACCCAGGCACCCCATGACTGCTTTGACCTATAGAATATGGCAGAAATGATGCTGTACCAGTTTGGGGTCTAGTTGTTGAAAGGACCAGCAGTTTCTACTTCCTCCTTCTTGGAACCCATGCTGTGAGGAAGTCCAAACAACCACGTGGAAGAGAAACAAGGTCCCTTACTGGCAGTTCTAACTGCGCTCCCAGCCAAGAGCCAATCCCAACTTGCCAGCCATGTGAGTGAGCCATCTTGGAAGTGGATTCTCCAGCCTCATTCAGACCATCTCAGCTGATGTCACAGAAAGAAAGCAGAGACAAACTGACTCCACAAAACCCTGACTAAGTTGCAATATCAATGAGCCAGTAAATGATTTTTATTGTTTTAAATCACTAGGTTTGGGGGTGTTTTATGTATCAGTAAATAACCAAAACATATAGCAATAGAAAAATCTTATCAATGGTTGCTTTGGGGAAGAAGGGGGATCAATTGCAAAACACAAGAGGATTTTCAGGAGTGATGGATATGTTCTTTTTTTTTTTTTAAGATTTATTTATTTATTTATTTATTTGACAGAGATAGAGACAGCCAGCGAGAGAGGGAACACAAGCAGGGGGAGTGGGAGAGGAAGAAGCAGGCTCATAGCGGAGGAGCCTGATGTGGGGCTCGATCCCACAACGCCGGGATCACGCCCTGAGCCGAAGGCAGACGCTTAACCGCTGTGCCATCCAGGCGCCCCTGATGGATATGTTCTATATCTTGATTGGGGTAGCAGTTATAAGGATATATATATCAAAATTTTTGAACCATAGACCTGAAATCTATATATTATAATGTATATAAATTATACTTGATGAAGTTGATGTAAAAAAAATAACTTTGATGACTCTATTAACTAGGATATAAAGACTAAGGCCCTCAGCTTGCTTAGAGACTCTTCACCAGGGAGTCCCAGCCTGAATTCCCAGGATAGTCCCTTCCCACCTTTTACACTAAAGCTAAATAACATGACTTGCTATTCCACATGGGCCCAGGCTCTTTGAGGTTGTTCCGTCTTCCCAGCACGTCACTCCTGATCTCAGACTGTTAAAGTCCCAGTCATCCTGTGACACCCACCTTTACCCATCCCTGTGCTGAGACAGTCTTAGTCACCTGCTCTTGCTCGAAGAACACTTTGTGAATATTTTATTATAATACCACATTCTAGTGTAAATTTTTGTTTACATGTTTCTGTACTAGACTCTGACTTCCTTCAGGAAAGAGACAACTTCTGATTCATTTTTGTGTCACCGTAATCTAACTACTGGGCAGGTAGTAAATACTGAGTAAATGATGAATGAATTACGATACATTAGCCAGGAGCTCCTTATGCTCCTCTTATTATTTTACTGGTTTTTTCCAGCCTTCTGTAGTATAGATGTCTCTTGAGTCTCCATTCACCGCCATCCTCCATTACCTGCTTTTCTCTCCCGCTCTCTCTTTCGCACCCCTTTGGCAGTCGCTAAAGGCTCATCCAACATCATGGCTGCAGCCACTTCCTCCACTCCAGATATCTCCAAAATTCAGTCATCATCAGTAAATATTTACTGAGCATTAAGGACTTACAAAAGAATCCAGAGGACTTAAGGATTTGAATGTTGGAGAGAAGAGAGAGAAGGAATTGAATATCTTTGAGAAACTGAGCCTGTGTACCCTAGAGAATGAGGAAGCATTATTAAATGGGTAAGTATGAAGGAGGAATTGGTTTGGGGAGAAATAATGAATTTTGTCTTAGCCATGTTGGGTGTCATACTATTACATTCAAGTGAAACGGTGTTATAAATGGAGATACAGAATTTTATTCATTGTTTAAAGATTCTATTTATTTATTTGAAAGAGAGTGAGAGAGAGAAAGCATAAGGGGGAGAGGGTCAGGACGCCTGGGTGGCCCAGTTGGTTAAGCGACCGCCTTCGGCCCAGGTCATGATCCCAGGGTGCTGGGATCAAGTCCTGCATCAGGCTCCTTGCTCAAAGAGGAGCCTGCTTCTCTCTCTGCCTGCCGCTCCCCCTGCTTGTGCTCTCACACATGGTCTCTCTCTCTCTCTCTGACAAATAAATAAATAAAATTGTTTAAAAAAAAAAGAGGGGGGAGGGTCAGAGGGAGAAGCAGACTCCCCACTGAGTGGGGAGCCCAATGCAGGACGATAATAGGACTCTAGGGTCATGACCTGAGCCGAAGGCAGACGCTTAACCGACTGAGCCACCCAGGCGCCTGAATTATATTCATTTTTGAATGCCTCTCTCCCCCTGCCCCACAAAAAATATATAGTTTTTGCCTTCATGAGACTTATGAAGTGACAGATCTAAATCAAAGAATTCTTTAAATAAATATAAAATTGCAATTTATAATAAATACTGCAAAGAGGTACATATTCCTATGAAATATATACAGCAGGAGGAATTGACCTGCTCAAGGAAGTTGGCACTGATTGCTGAAGGAAGAGTAGAAGTTGACTAGGGGGGGCGCCTGGGTGGCACAGCGGTTAAGTGTCTGCCTTCGGCTCAGGGCGTGATCCCGGCGTTATGGGATCGAGCCCCACATCAGGCTCCTCTGCTGTGAGCCTGTTTCTTCCTCTCCCACTCCCCCTGCTTGTGTTCCCTCTCTCGCTGGCTGTCTCTATCTCTGTCAAATAAATAAATAAAATCTTAAAAAAAAAAAAAAAAGTTGACTAGGGGGTGGGAGGGAAAAGTCCCTAAGCAAAGGAATAGCATGTGTAAAAGCCTGTAGCATAGAGACAGAAAGTACTATTAATCACCAGGAGAGGGGGAAAGGGAGCGCCTGCTAATGGGCATAGAGTTTCTTTTTGAGGTGATGAAAATGTTCTGGAACGAGATACTGATGATGAGTGCACAACTTTATGAATACACTGAAATCCACGGAATTGTCTACTCTAAAAGGTAAATGTTGCAGTCTGTGAATTACATCTCAATATTAAAAAGAGAAAGAGGTTACAATAAGGATAAAGACGAGTGCGAGTGAAACAACACCAAAAACAAAAGTCCTCTGTCATACAGGCCACAGCACCTTCCAGAAACTAGAAGTTCAGTGTAGCCAAACCAGAATGAGAGCAAGCATGATGTGTGATGAGGCTGCAAAGACTGAGGAAGGAGCCATGCTTAGAGAAATAGGGGTAAGGCGTGAGACAAAGAGGAGATAAGAGGGTAAGAGTATAGAGACAGACGAAGAGGTTGCACGTGGACCCTCTCTCCAAGCCTACGACTGAGGCGCAGAGAGACCGAAACGGAACGTGTAAAAGGCATTAGACAGTGAGGCCACAGGGGAGGAAGAGCCACAGCACAACAGACTGGCACACAGGCCAAGAGAGGAGACAACTCCTCGGAGCAGAGGATGGTCAGCAATACCGACCACTGGAAAGAGGCCAGAGGACAGGACCCGAGAGCAGTCCTCTGAGTCTGGAGATGAGTGACCATGGGACACAGCCACTGAGGGTGGGGGCGGGGGGAAGGAGCCAGACGGCAGAGGAAGAATGAGAGGATGCGTCATGAAGACATGGAGGCACACCGGATTTGGCAGTGAGAGGAGGGGGAGCAAGGGGACAGGAGCTTAAAGAGAGTGGGGTCATACGGAGCCCTTTTTCAAAAGAGGAGAGACCTGAGCCTGTTGGAGAATACGAAAAGCGAGCAAGGAAAAAGGAATCTATTTAAAATGTGAGGGAGGAAAAAATCCAGGCAACAGGTTCCCTTGAGGAGATAGGAAAGGATGGAGTCCAGACCCAGGTGGACGGTGCAGACCGGGACGATAAGCCAGCCTTGTACGCTGACGCAAGGACGGAGAGGGAGTGGAGTTTTTCTGAGGTAGAGAGGAGTCCGCAGTATCGGCCTCTGTCTTCTCAGTGATATTAAGAGCTAACATTTACTAAGCATTCGCCATGGCACTGGCCTCAACAATTTGTATACGTTAACGCATTTCATCCTCCAAGGGAACGCGCATGCTCCCAAAGTGGGTTCTGTCGTTATCCCCACTTACGGCTGACGTCACTGAGGAGGCAAGTGACTTCAACAACACGACAAGGGTAATAAACAGCAGAGCTCATGTTCCTACCCATGAGGTGTGACGGGAGGAGGGCAATTTGCCAAGATTGCAACAGGAAGCGGTGAGAAAGGAAGGAAAAAGGGAAACTGGGGACTTGATGAATATAAGAAACTTGACAAGAGCCAGCGTGAAAAATATGCTACTGAGAGCTGTGAAAGTCAGACCTCTTCCTTTGTTTTTGGGTTTGTTTTGAGTTTATTTGACAGAGAGAGAGAGAGAGAGAGAGAGAGAGAGAGAGAAGCACAAACAGGGGGAGCTGCAGAGGAAGAGGGAGAAGCAGGCCCCCCACCCGAGCAGGGAGCGCTGCGCGGGACTGGATCTCAGGACCCTGGGATCATGACCTGAGCGGAAGGCAGACACATAACGGAGTCAGGCACCCAGACGCCCCGAAAGTCAGAGCTCTTCCCGAGTGGTAGTCGCTTGTTTTCTCCTGCAAACAGAACCTCTCCCCTTGAAGATCTGCAACCGAGATCTGTGTCATTCCTCACTCAGTTGCAGGTGATTCAGGCTTTCCTTTCGAGTTCCTGGGCTCTGGGTCTGCCCAGTGGACAGGAGTCTCCTAGCACCGCCGAAGATGGCCGGGAATTGTCCTGTCAGAGCGGGGGCCTGAAGCCACTACCACGCCTGGACGATTTTACCAAACCTCATAAAGTGCACATCTTCTTTTGCCATTAGAATGCGGGTCTCCGTAGGCCCTGCCTTTCAGGGAAGATTTTCTAATTTAAAGTGAGTTAAAGAGGAAATTGCCGAGATTGTTCCTGGAGCCCTTACCACAGGTAACAGACCTGCTTTTTCAAAACCATATTTGGATTTGCTAAAAAACTTTTTATATGTTCCATAATTATTTACATCACCAAGGAAACAGAAGAATTTACAAGAAACCAAACTGTCTCCATTCTCTTCCTCAAATGTCAGTGGTGTGTTGGCAAAGATTCTTAGAGCAGTGAGAACAGAAAAGCAGCAACGCTAAAAAGCCAAAAACCTCCTCATATAGAGACATCAATCAAAAAATGCCACAAACCAAATTGTGTTTCACAGGAAGGCAAATTGGATTCAGAAGAGTTTCCAGGCAAATTTGCCTCATGGCTATTACTTCCTCCAACAATATGCATTAGTATTTTTTCATATCGAAACACTGTGAAGAACTAGCAACTTCTTAATAATAATTCTCTTGACATGTGGACCTACACACCATTCAACATTCCGGTTCCCATGAACAGGCGGAGCTGGCTTGATAAGATTTCATGACTCAAAAGGATAAACACTGGCACAAACACGTTACAAGCCGGGCAGCCTAGATGTTCAGCAACACAACCAGTTGGGAATCAAACTCAGATACAAAGATGTAGGGATCCATTGTTCCTGAGAGGCGAACAAGGAGCAAACACAGCACAGAATGGAACTGGGTTTAAGAATGTGTCATGTGAATCCGCCTACGGACCACTCTGGGAACTGTTCCTGAAATGGGAGGAGGCTGTCATCACCTCTCCCTCGGTAGCACCATGTGCTACAGAAATCATTTTCATTTTGGAAGTGCCTTTTGATATGCTGTCTCCCTTCCCTCGTTTCTCTCCTCCCCACTCTGGGAGACAAACTTGAGGCTCACTAACCTCTGTAGTTGCTGTCAGAGGAAGGAAGTGGGGGGAAGTTTTACACACCCCAGGGAAGCAAGGCTGCCCCCCCATCACCCAGGCGGGCACGCTCTCTGACTCCTCCTGGCGGACTCAGAGGGAAAACTAAGTCCTTACGGTGAGGGGGAAAGAGCTAAACTGTGGGCAACTGAGAGACCTCCAGCAGAGGTCAGTTCCGGGGGACTGATGGGTACCTTTGGACTTACTTCGTTCTTTGTGGACAGACATGAGAGAGAGGAGTGGCAACATCTAGTCCTTTACTGGGACAAGAAGTCTACAGTCTTGAGTCTCTAACTGTAGGCTCAGGAAGGATCAGCAGTGCCTGACACTAAAGCAGACAGTTTAGACCGTCAAAACCATTCTATTAACAATGTAACCATTGTTATCCAGGCCCAGTCCCTGCGGCTCCTCACGTTATCAGCAAATACTCTCTTGGAGCCGAAGAAGGCAGCGTTCTGATGACTGTTTCTAATCTGAGATAGAGGTTATGCGCCTACATGTGCCAACAAATCACAGATTGAATATGACTTGTGATCATGCCATCGAAACTTAAGCTCTCTTCATGTCTTTTCCAGAAGATTCCTACAGATTATAAAAGTCTGTCTTTCCCCTGTTACTTTTGCTCCTGGACAGGCTAACACCCTCTTTTTGAGTGTTTACGTCATGTTTATTCCCTCTTAGTCACAGCTTAGCTATGTAGATTTTGGTATTTACATTTCTTCCAGAAATTAGCTCTTCTTTTCTCTCAGTCACCTTGTTCTACTCTCCTATTGGCTTAGAGTTATCTCCCCATAATCCTACAGAAAGCCCTCCTCGCTACTCCTTTATTTACTTCTATAGAAATTTCACGTCCACGCCCCTGACGCACATAAACACATTCAATATCTACATGGGGTCCAGATGGTCTGGGCCCAAGTAGACTTATTCTAAATGGGTATGCAGAGCCTGAATTCATAGCTCGTGGAGAATTTGGCCCTAGAATACCTGCCTAACTGTATGGAGAGCAACACCATGAGTTGTGACTATGCAAGGTAGACCATTGTCCAAAGAGCCAGAAACAAGAGCGACTGAGAGGACAGGATTCACGTCAGCCCCAGTGATCCAGCAGTGGTTTTCCAAGTTTTCGTTAACATTTCCTGCTGACCTAGGAGATAAGGAAATTCTGAAAGCATACCAATATCACCCTTTCAGAATGAGGGATAACAAGCTTGTATGTTGAGAAAGCAACTTCGTCCTAGATTACAGCCATCACAGTTAATATGTGTTGTAATTTGCAATTCACAAAGCATTTTATGAGAGCTGATCCGATCTTTGCAGCACTCTAGTGAAAAGAACAGAGAAAGTGTTTTTGAGTCAAGAGTGTCCACAAAAGGGGCACCTGGGTGGCTCAGTCGTTAAGCGTCTGCCTTCGGCCCAGGGCGTGACCCCAGGGTCCTGGGATCGAGCCCCACATCGATCGGGCTCCCTGCTCGGCTGGGAGCCTGCTTCTCCCTCTCCCTCTCCCCCTGCTTGTGTTCCCTCTCTCACTGGCTGTGTCTCTCTCTGTCAAATAAATAAATAAAATCTTAAAAAAAAAAAAAAGTGTCCACAAAAGAGGACACAAAGCAGAACGAGTAGGAAAATTAAAGAAAGAAAGAGATAAAGTGTACTGTCTTCAGAGAGTTGTCGGCATCTCAACCTTTGTGATACAGGGGACTCTCTGTGTGGAGGCGCAGGAGTGCAGCAAAGCCACTGGGCTCTGCTAATCTCCCCAGTTCTGAACTCCCAGGCATGTTGCAGAGGAAACCCGGGAAGTCAGCTCACAGCTCTTCCCAGGGCTGGGGACCATGGCAACACTGGGCTTTATCATTGATTAAAACTGCAAACTTCCTTCCTTATTTTCTACGCATATTTCATGGGTCACTATAAAATGTTACCCCGGAATTCGGGTTAATATTGTTATGATCAGAACCCTGCCCTTCTGCTTTTCCCTCCCGCCCTCGCAGTCCCATTTTTTTTTCTGCTCCTGCTGCTGCTGCTGTTGCTATTTGCTGTTTTCTCCTCCCTCAGCATCACTCACTTCCTCTCCCTCTTCTGCATGAGTCTTTCTCTCCCCACTCCTCCTCCTCACTGTTTTCCTCCTGTGCTCCTGGAGGAACCAAACAGCTCCACTGTAAGGACTCTGAAACCCAAGGCACAGGCTGTGGTTGGCTGACCTGGTGAGTGGAAGACATCACAGGATACCACGCTGATATCCTAGGGCCAATCAACCTGGGCTGGTCTGGAGTTCCCCTGCTGTCCTATTGGCAGCAACTCCAGAGAGTCCAGATGGTCCTAGAAAAATCTCTGGTCCAATGATAGAAAGGCAGAATTGATTTTAAACCCCTAGAAAGGGGCGCCTGGGTGGCAGAGCGGTTAAGCGTCTGCCTTCGGCTCAGGGCGTGATCCCGGCGTTACAGGATCGAGCCCCACATCAGGCTCCTCTGCTAGGAGACTGCTTCTTCCTCTCCACTCCCCCTGCTTGTGTTCCCTCTCTCGCTGGCTGTCCCTCTCTCTGTCAAATAAATAAATAAAATCTTTAAAAAAAAAAAAAAAAAAACCCTAGAAAGGTTGAATTGGAATCAGATTGAATGAGACCCGTGATAGATGGAACATAAACTAAACCCATAGGGAGTCCAGCGTGGCCTCACTCAAGGGTCAGGAGTTCCCTGGGATAGAGCTGGTGGGAGGAATGCCAGTGCTGGAACTGAAGACTGGGAGGGACATAGGCCACTCCTTGAAGGTACGAACGGGAAAAGCCCCGAAACTTCAGCATAAGCTGAAGCGGGTTCAGGATAAGCTCCTCTACTCCCAAAGACCTCAGGAAAGGCTGGAAACATCTTCTGCGTACTCGTACTCCCACATGGTGCCAAAATGCTGTCCTGAAGCCACTACAACAGGGGTGAGCACACGCCCACATCTCCTTGTAGAGAAAGAGGCCCTTTCTGGTATGGGGAGCTGATTATATTCTCGTTTAACATTTGTTTTAAAATATTATAAAAGGTGACACTGTGGCCTTATGGAGTCCATTTTCCACTTCCTCACCCCAAATAAGTGGATGTTGCAGCTAAGAAAGGGGTTGCAGCAGTGAATGGACAAGACTAAAGGCCATGAGCCCCACCTGAGTTGTGTGAGTCGCCAGCCTTGGGGTTGGAACAGAGAAACTGCCAGAACAGTTAAGAGAAGAGAATCTAAAAGACAAACAGGGAGAAGACTTTTTTTTACCCAACTAATAATGACAGTAAAAGTATCTGGGATCCCTAAAGGCAAACTAAATGGTCAGGGCATGGGCAAAAGGCAATAATCCTGACAGCAGTACCTTCTAGAGAAAATAAACTGCACACCGGGTTAGAAAAATCCAGTAGAGAGATCTGACTTCTTCACCCGTGAAATTACTCTAAGAATTTGGCTGGAAAACATGGTAGAAACAGAAAAATCCCAGAATCACAGGGCTAAGAAGGGACCTAAAGATCATCAAGAGTCCTTTTTATTTATGGGTCTAGGACATACGGGGGTAGAAGGGCTACAGACAGGGTGTTTCAGATCAGAGAGCTAACAGAGGTCAGTAAAGGAAGTCGTGATGCTGACAACCCCAGCAAAGGGCAAGGAAGCTTCTGGCTTCTGCAAGATGAGAAGCCTGAAGCCAAGGCAATCCATTTACTAAAGACCCAGATACGGAGCACCGGGCGGCTTCGTTGGTTACGCATCCAACTTTCGTTCTCTACTCAGGTCTTGATCGTGGGGTCAAGCCCCATATTGGGCTCCATGCTGGCCATGGAGCCTACTTATAAATACGTACGTACACACATACCCGGATAAGACATAGCACGATGAAGTTCTAACTCTGGGACACAAAACCCTGCCCAAAGCAAAATAGGAATAGCCAGGTCCCAGGCAGGACAGGAGGGCTCTCTAGCATCCAGAAAGGAAAACTAGCTAATAGAACCTGGTCTTCCCAGGACTGGAGGTAACACAGAAAGGGACAAAAGGAAAGAAACGCACAGCTGGGTTCGGTCTTCCTGGGGCTTTTGTGGGCGCTGGGAAAGCTCTGGCCATGGAAAAAGGTCAACAGTTTGAACATAGGATAAGAGTTAGAGCAAGCGCTAAATGAGAATGGGATCTTTTCTTTTTTCTTTTTTTTTTTTTCTTTTTTTTTTTTTTGAGATCTTTTTCAATTCAGAAGAATCCTCTTCGTGTGTTCCTATGTGTATATTCTCCCTTCTGCCCATATAGCATTTGCTTTAAGACAATAATTCTCAAGGGGGTGGAGGGTGGGGAGAAGGCAGAGCAGATTCCTTGGGTGGACAAGAAAGAAGGGGGTAGTGGGCATTCACAGTCTGTAAGATCATCCAGCTGACTCTGATATGCTCCTCCCTCTGCCTTTTTGAGAACCACTACCCAAGAAGCCACCCAGAGGGGAGAAGAAAGCAAGCTGCTTTGTGGGAGTCAGTGTGCCTTCTATTGGCGCGCCCAGAGGGGTAGCAAAGGGACTATGGTTAAATTATTACCATATCAATGGTTCATCCAATCTGGAATTATCCCAAGCTCTTTTTTAATCCATTCATGCTGCTATAACAATATCCTGGACTGGGTGGGATCATAAACAACAGAAATCTATTTCTCACAGTTCTGGAGGCTGGGGGTCCAAGGTCAAGGCACCAGCAGATTTAGTGTCTGGTGAGGGCTCACTTCCTGGCTCATAGAGAGTCATTTTCTTGGAGCTCCCTGGAGTCCCTTTTATAAGCACATTAATTCCATTCATAAGAGATCCCCCCTCATGACCAAATCACTTCCCAAAGGCCTCACCTCCAAATACTCTGACACTGAGAATCAGGCTTCAACACGGGAATTTTGGGAAAATACAAACCCTCACTCTTCAATCAATCTCAAAATCACTTTAGTACCACCCCCAGGAATTCCATGTTATTTAAGATATAAGAACCTTACAGGGAGATAGTATGATCCAAACTGAATTTTCTCCCCTCTAAAATCAGGATTATTATAAGAAAAAGGTAGTAGATTTGTCCTTGATTCATTAATTCAGGTAGTCAACAAGCATTTATTCAAGCTACTATTCTCTATTTCTGCTACACCAAATTACGGGAAATTTAATGGTTTAACCAACATGCTTTCGGGGCACCTGGCTGGCTCCGATAGTAGAGCGTGTGATTCTTGATCTTGGGGTTGTGAGTTCGACCCCCACGTTGGTTATGGAGATTACTTTAAAATAAGTAAATAAACTCTTTAAAATAAAATAAAATAAAATAAAATAAAATAAAATAAAATAAAATAAAATAAAATAAACACCACACTTTTATTATCTACAGTTCTGGAGGTCAGAAGTCTAGAGTAGGTCTCACTAGGCCAAAGTCAAGGTGTTAGCAGTGCTGATGTCTTGGAGGCTCTAGGAGGGAATCTGGCTCCTGGTATTTTCCAGTTTCTAGAGGCTGCCCACATTCCTTTGCCCATGGCCCCCTCCATCTTCAAAGCTGTGTATAGCAAAGTCAGGGAGTCCTTCTCACACCATCTCTGATTTTCCCTCTTCTGCCCTCCCTCTTCCACCCACACAGATTCTCTTATAATCCAGAATAATATGCCCATCTCCAGGGTAGCTGATCAGCAAACTTAATTCCATCTGTAACCTTAATTCCCCTTTTGGGATACTACCTCACATATTCACAGGTTCCTGAGATTAACAAGTAGGCATCTTTGGAACCATTACCCTGCCTACCACAAAGACTATCACAGTCCGGGGAATATTTCAGGGACTGCTCCAGAGAGCAGAAGTAGGACCAGTAAGTGGCGAAGTGCTTAGTTTGTTATTGTATGTAAATTATACCTTAACCAAGCCTTAAAAAAGTTAATAGCTTGACATTCAAGGACCTTCATAATGCTTATAAAGTTATGGGTACCACTTATTAAGAGTTTACTGTGTCTTCATACACATTACCAACAATTATACTCATTATAACCCTCCGAGGTAGGGGATACTCTATTCCTTTTCTATAGATGAAACTAAGGCTCAGAAAGATGAGGTGAACTGTCCAGGCTCACACCTCTAGTCAGTGGCAGAGGTGGGACTGGAACTAAATCTGTGTGAACTCCACAACCTGTGCTCCAACTCCCAGCATCTTCCTTCAGTACATCCTCCACACTCCTCCAAGGCAGCCTGTGCTCCAGTTTCAAGGATGCTGTCCCCAGACTGCCATGTCCACTCCCACAACCGCATCTCTAAATGACCTGTTCTAAAGCCACTGCCTCTGAGGAGTCTTCCTTGTCCCCCTCACTCACAAGCCCTTGCTTCTTCCTGGGGGCACACAGCTCTACTCATCACTTCCAAGGGAGCAGTTGTCAGTCTGTGTTATGGCGGTATGTTATGGGTCACCCTCTTTCACTAGCTTCTTAGCTCTCTGAGAGTGGGAGCCTTTCTTACTCAAATTTTGTGCCCTCACAGTGCCTCATCAGTTCATTGTGTATTGTTCGTTCAAAACTGTTTTTTGAGATACTTTGAGTCAAGATGGCTCTCCGAGTTCACTCTTTTGCCACTCCCTCTGCTGTAAATACATAGCAGGGATAGATAAAACACAAAAGGAAAACACCGAAATGATAGTGCTGAGTTCAAACACGAGATTATAATCTCTGTGGTCCTGAACTAAATAGAAACATAAAGTTATGAGCAGGACTGCAGCCTCCAGGCTGTGAGGATCCTAGCAGAGATTCAGGGAAGGGAGCCAGGCACATGAGGGGACAAAAAGTACTTCAGTCTAGCTCAGGAACTAGAGTCAGGCTCAGCGCTTATAGCCAGGGCTTGCAGCAGTTTCTCCACCCAAGGGAAAAGACTGACAAACACACCCCTTAAAAGCGTCCAGAGATGTAGTCTATTTGATTTATAAAGGAAATGTGTGTTACAAAGAAAAGATTTAGGTTGGATGATAATAAATGCAATCTATGGCCAAATTAGTGGAGTGAGGGAAGACTATCATGGCAGCAAAATGCACCTGGGACAGCAAACAAAAGGCTCATGGGTAACAGCACCACAAACCTGGGTGGCAAGGCATTTCTCTGAATCCACAAATTCAAGCTGGCAAGAATAAACCCTGTCAGCTACAAGACTTGTGTGGGATCAGAATCTGTGCAGAGGGAGGCAAAGGGAAGGAGCGCAGCTTTTGACAATCCTGAAAACAGGCATACCCCCAACCGGCAACTCTCAGTGGAAGCCAGGAGGGGTCCTGCAGGGTCCAGCGGGCCAACAGTGCAACAGGACCACGAAGATGCAATAAGATCTCATAGTGATGAGGCAGACTGGGTCCTACAAGCTCTCAGACTACAAACAAATCTCCTTCCAAGGGACAAAGCTCTTCTGCTCTTCAGTGAGGAGAAACTGTTGGGAATGAAATCCCAGGGAGAGGGACAAAAAGGAAAAAGGTCCAAACAAAAGTAAGGGAGGGAAGCAGAAGAGGCAAACCTCAGAAAATATAAGGTGAATGTAAGGCCGACTTGGGGCTTGATCCCACGACCCTGAGATCATGACCTGACTTGAAACCAAGAATCAGATGCTCAACCGACTGAGCCACCCAGGTGCGCCATATTTTTTTTTCTTAAGATTTTTTATTTATTTATTTGACAGAGAAAGACAGCCAGCGAGAGCGGGAACACAAGCAGGGAGAGTGGGAGAGGAAGAAGCAGGCTCCCAGCGGAAGAGCCCGATGTGGGACTCGATCCCGGAACACCGGGATCACGCCCTGAGCCGAAGGCAGACGCTTAACGACTGCGCCACCCAGGCGTCCCCCGCCCCATATTTTTTTAAAGCCACAATATGAGGGGAGCTTGGGTGGCTCAGTTGTTAAGTGTCTGCCTTCGGCTCAGGGTGTGATCCCAGGGTCCTGAGATCGAGCCCCACATCGGGCTCCATGCTCCGCTGGGGGCCTGCTTCTTCCTCTCCCACTCCCCCTGCTTGTGTTCCCTCTCTCGCTGGCTGTCTCTCTCTCTCTGTCAAATAAATGAATAAAATCTTTTGAAAAAAAAAAAAAAGCCACAATATGAATACAATAAAAAATGGAGCTCTACTCTAAAACTTGGAACCATATATTGAAAGAGCATGCCATGCATCTGGGTAAAAGGATCCAGAAAAGCCAATAAATGGTCTCTTGAAACTATTGGACTTGAAAGAAAAATAAATGGTTCTTGGCGTTCAGGCAAAAAAAGACCAAGGGAAAAAAATATTACACTTTTTGTTAGTTAACACTTCATCCAGAAAGTAATGGAGTAACATATTTAAGACAAAGACAGAAAATGTGAACCACAGATTCTGTATCCAACCAAACTGAGCTTCAAGTAAAAAGGCTACAGAGAAACTGTTAAGAATACTGCAAACACTCAGAGACTGCTGTTCCCATGAGTTCTTTCTGAGAAATCAACCAAAGAAAGACCAAAGAAACAGAGACATAAAGACTGGCAGCCACAATGTAGTTGCATGAGTGACCCAGCTTTGACCACACCTAAGAGGTTGACACCTTAGGAAAACGTGGGGCAACAAGATGGAAGGAATCTGGGTCCCTGAATCAGCAGCTGGAACAGAGCTGCCTACAAACGTAGATACTATTCACCTCCAGACAGTTGCATGAGAGTGAGAGAAACTTCTGTTTGGTTTGAGCCACTATACTTTGTAGCCTCTTCGTTCTATCAATTTACCTTATAATCTAATAATGTAGAAATTGGTACGTGGAAATGGGGTTGCTACCATAACAATAATAAAAAATATGGGGTTTTGACTTACTTGTAAGGCAGCCTGTGACAAAGAAGCAGATTTTGAGAGCTGGATATTTAGTGACACATCAGATTTTGGAAAAACTCTTCCCTGTAAAAACTTGGAAGACAGACCTATGGAGTTTTTAGCTCCAGGGAAAATAGTTGGAAAAAGCCATGTTAGTCAATACAGCCCTCAGACCTGCTAAGGCAGTTCCCCGCCCCAGACATCCGCCTGCTTCAGGGAGTCCATGCTTTGATACACCTTCCTTGGTGGCTGGGAATGGCTGGGGCTACCAATGCCAATCCGTGGGAAATCTCAGTTTAGAACCAGGTCCCACAGTGCTATAGATGACCAGAAACACCTTCCTGAGAAGTTCCTAAATTCCCCTCTGACGCCTGGGATCGGCCAGGACCAACAGCACCATCTAAGGAGTGTGCCTGAGCCCAGACTGGACCTGGGTGGGCCCTAGGAAATATTTCCCCCTTCAGAGCTCTCTCCAAATCTCTACACGCACCCACCCACACCCAGGCTACAGCTATGTGGTTTGTTTGTTTTTAAATGAATTATTCTTGTCTGGTCAATAAATGATGCTGGGATTAGATATGCATAGGAAAAAAAATGAAATTACCTTATGCCATTCGCAAAGATAATTCCAGATAAAGACCTTGATTTGAAAATAAAATCTTCAGAAGTTTTAAAAGAATATAAAGGAGGGGCGTCTGTGTGGCTCAGTCTGTTGGACAACTGACTCTTGGTTTGGGCTCAGGTTGTGGTTGAGACGGAGCCCGACTCAAGGTTTAGCTCAATGTTTGCTTGGGACTCTCTCTCCCTCTCCCTCTGCCCCTCCCCCTACTCTCTCTCTCTCTTTCAAATAAATCAATAAATCTTCATATATATATATATATATATATATATATATATATATATATATATATGACCAACTATATGACCTCAGGGGTAGGAAATAATTTCTTAAACAAGTCACAAAAAGCTGTAAAGTAGAATATTAAATACATTTGACTACATTAACATTTAAAACTTCTGTACAAAAAAAAAAAGAGCGAAAAGACAAGTTGCAACCAGAAGATTGTTTGCCTCATATATAGCTGATATGTGATTAGTCCAAAATATGTAAAGAATTTCTTTCTTTCTTTCTTTTTTCTTTTCTTTTTTTTTTTTGAAAGCGAGAAAGACAGGGCGTGTACAAGCGTGTGGGAGGGGAGGGGCAGAGGGACAGAGAGACTCTCAAGCAGGCTTCATGCCCAGGGCAGAGTCCACTGGGGCTCCATCTCACAACCCTGAGATCATGACCTGAGCAGAAATAAAGAGTCAGATACCCAACCGACAGAGCCACCCAGGCGTCCCAAGAATATGTAAAGAATATCTGTAATCAGTAAGTAAAATAAAAATGAGCAAAGACTATAGACAAATCAAAGAAAGAAAAACCCAGTGTCCCATAAACATTTGAAAGGATTCTCAGCCTCACGAGTAAGTCGGGAAATAGAAATTAAGACAGAAATGAGATAACAGGTGTGCCTGGGTGGCTCAGTCAGTTAAGCATCTATCCTTGGCTTAGGTCATGATCCCAGGACCCTGGAATCGAGTCCCACATCAGGCTCCTTGCTCAGTGGGGAGCTTTCTTCTCCCTCGGCCTGCTGCTCCCCCTGCTTGTGCTCTCTCTCTGACAAATAAATAAATAACATCTTAAAAAAAAAAAATACTGAGGCATTGGGGCACCTGGCTGGCTCAGACAGTAGAGAATGTGACTCTTGATCTCAGGTTTGTAAGTTCGAGCCCCAAATTGGGTACAGAGATTAGTTAAAAATAAAATAAAATCTGGGGTGCCTGGGTGGCTCAGTCAGTTAAGCGCCTGACTCTTGATTTCGGCTCAGGTCATGATCCCAGGGTTGTGGCATAAAGCCCAGTGTAAGGCTTATGTATTGGGCGTGGGGGCCTGCTTAGAATTTTCTCCCTCCCTCTCCCTGTCTCCCTCTCTCTATAAAAAATAAATAAAGTGATGTCTTTTTTAACTATGGGGACAATAGTCTCCACCCTACAATTGTTAACAAGATTAAATATGTTAATAGTATAAAGTTCTTTAAAAGAAAAACCCCTCCAAGTTGGGGCTCCTGGGTGGCTCAGTGAGTTAAGCGCTTAACATTCTCTCTCCCTCTCATTCTGCCCCTCCCCTCCCTAACAAAACAAAACAAAACAAAACAAAACAAAACAAAACAAATTAAAAAAAAAAAAACCACAAAGCTGTGTTCACTAACCAAGCTAAAACATTCATTGGTTGAGGATTAAAAATTAAATAAAGTTTACAAAGGTACCAGAGTACCTGGTATGTAGCACGTGTTTGAACAGAGACTGCTGGAACAACGATTCTAAGTGTCAAATAGTTTCTAAGCATCAAAAAAGGGGCCACGATCTGATTACAAGAAAGAATAGGAGGGTTGGAAGACGGCTGCCCAGTTCCAATAATATTCGTTGTATTTCTAGAAGACACTATGGACGTCCTGCGAAGCTCAATTTCCATGAGGTTTGACACTTTCCTCATCCCAAGTTTGCAGCTCAGAGTAATGTGAGATAGTGCTGGTAGAAATACTTGCTCTATTTTACAACGGAAGTTTCAGCAAGTAACAAATGATTCCGGCTTTTTTTTTTTCTTTCTTTCTCATTTGTTTTTTCTCGGTGGCCGGACCAAGGTCCCTCAAGGTCACAAAGAAGAAAGTATTTCCTAAGAAAGAAGATTTAAATGTTTTGAGGGCTACATATATTTTCATTCATTTTATATTGCCGTTATACATAATATTTCATTTTAATAAAAAATTTCAGCTACGAAACTGAAAAAGAAAAATTGTCTATTGAGCTGGATTATGTTCTTTCCGGCTTCAGCAACTTCCTCCGCGTCTTCAGCTACGTTTTGCCCAGTAAGCATCTGCAGACCCTGTTTCCATGTGGCCTCGCCACCGCTCCAGCCACCTGGCCGGGACGCCTTCCGGCCTCCACCCTGCCCAGCTCGCTCCTCCTCTGCCCTCCCCGGGGCCGGGCCTACGGTCCACACTGCTCCTTAGCTCTTTCCGGACAAACTCAGGGTGCTTCCCTTGGTTCCCCCAGCAGAAGAACTGGAGCTCACGGTTCTTTTCCGTTCCTCGCGGTCAAGTCAATCGTTGTAGAAAGAGATTTTAGCTCCGGGGGAGACCAACTCCGGACAGCTTCACACGAGCAGCGCGGGCACCGGGCGCGGACGCACGCTGCCGCGCGCCCCAAGCCCCACCCCGCCGACCTGGAGCTGCGCGGCTCCCCCTCCCGGCGGCTCGCAGCGCCCCGGCCCGGGAAGCGCTCCCTCCGCCGCCGCCGCATCCCGGTGCCCGCCGGCCGACCGCCCGCGCTCCGCCGCGAGTCTGCAGCTGCCCCCCCCCCCCACGCCCCGGACAAAGGCGCCTGTGTTCCGCCGCCCGGCCCGAGCCTTCCTCGGCCGAGGCGGGGGCGGGGCGAGCCCGCACGTGACCCCCCGCGTGGCCCGGTCCCTCGTGGACCGGCGGAGGCAGCGCGTGAGGCCGCGCTGGGCGCCCGCCCCAGGCTCCCCTTGTCGGAACAGGGTAGAAGGACCCTCACCCGGCATTTCTGGGAGCCCGCCAGCAAAGTTCGGGCCAGGCTGTCTGACATGGGGCCTTTTGGGTTCTCAAGGGTCGAGAAGTAAAATTCCTTTCTCCCTTTTACTGATCCAGGGGTCTTCCTCCACTCCCCTGTGTCTTAGGGAGGACCCGACTTCTCCCTTTTGCTTTACCGCCTTTTACTGGGAAAAACAGTAATTCGGAGAAAAGGTGAGAAATTGTGCCTAGCATTTACTGAATCTTGGCTACGTACGTGCCAGGCCGTCTTATAGGCACTGATACTTTGTTTCAGTTAATCTGCGAAAGGATTTGTGAAATAAATATTATTTTCCCATTCTACCTTTCCATTTTTAGAGAACTGAGGTTAGGACTTTGTGCTCAGGGGCTGGGAATACTGCAATAAATAAAGCAGACAAGATCCTGCGCTCACTCAACTCACATGGGGGGGGTGGATAATCATGACTAATTATTACAAAAGGGGAATGAGAGCCCTGAAGATAAATTCCCCAGGTTCTGAGGGATGCAGCTTTATAACCAGGGGAGGCATGACCTGGCGTGGGCTGGGAGAGGTCAAGAAGCTTCCAGAACTGTTGCAGTAGTCTGGGGAACAGGGGAGATCTGAGGATGTTGACGGCAGGAAGAACCCATTCAAAAGAAACTGGGAGAGTGGAATCCATAGGACTTAGAAACCTGTTAATTGTGGATGGTGACTGAAAAGTCAATCCAGCCTCTCTAACCACCTCTACTTTCCAACTCTGGGGCATTGGAAAGACAAAGGAACTAGGTAAATTCCTGGGTTCTGATCCTGACTGTGCCCCTTGCTGGGTGACATCATGGACAAATCACTCGGTAAAGCCTCCGGAGACCTGCATTCCTTCATTAGACTGCGGGCATGCTATGCCCTGTGATGGTGTTCCTCCAACCTTGAGGGAACATTGCAAAAAAACGATGGAGGGACGTGTAGGAAAACACCATACCTCGACAGTAGCACAGTAGTGGTACTGGCACATGGAAATGCAATAAAGAGTCTAGCAATAAACCCCAGTACATACGTGAACACAGTATATGACAAAGTACAATAAATGCATAGAGAGGGATTATTAAAGAAGCGTTCAGAAAACATAGATCGCTCAATGGACGGTGTTGGGACAATGGGTAGCCTCCTGGAAAAAAAAAAATTCGGATCCGTATCTCACTTCTTTTAGACGACTCAAAATGAAACACTGAAAGATAAACTTAAGAAGCACTAGAAGAAAACGCAGGTTTCTAAAAACACTCTTGGAGTGGGGAAATCCTTTCTAAGTATAACATAAAACCTAGAAGCCACACACAGACACATTCAAACCAGCACAACAAAAACATCATCTACACCACATATCACACAGGAATAGTTCTCTTTATATAAAATGAGCACTTACAAATGAGTAACAAGGGACCAACAACTTAGTAGAAAAGGATATGACAAACAGTTCATAGTAAAGAAGACCAAAATGGCTCTTGAATATGAAAAGATGCCTCATTTATAATAAGAGAAATGGAAACTAAAATTACAATGAAATACCATTCTCACTTACCAAATAGGCAAAACTCACCTCTGGAGGGCAACTTGGCAATATCAATTTAAAACGCAGATTCCTTCAGCAACTTTTCTTTTAGGAATTTCTCTGTGGGTACATTCCTACAAGTACGGAATGATATGCCTAAAAAATTCATTGCAGCACTCTTTGTAATAGCCAAGTATGGGAACCAACCTAAATGTCTATTGATAAGGAACTTGTTAAATTATGACACAGCACATAGAACAGTGGAGATGCAGATGAACAGCTAGGAAAAAATCGTCATAATATAGAGGCTCTGGAATGGTGTACTAGGTCTGAATTACATCCACAAAGTAGAAACAATAATTGTACTGACTGCACAAGGCTGTTGTGACGATTACAGTTAAAATACCAAGAGCACGTAGGGGCAGCTGGGTGGCTCAGTTGGTTAAGAGTCTGCCTTCGGGGGGCACCTGGGTGGCTCAGTCGTTGAGCGTCTGCCTTCGGCTCAGGGCGTGATCCCAGCGTTATGGGATCGAGCCCCACATCAGGCTCCTCCGCTGGGAGCCTGCTTCTTCCTCTCCCACTCCCTCTGCTTGTGTTCTCTCTCTTGCTGGCTGTTTCTCTCTCTGTCGAATAAATAAATAAAATCTTAAAAAAAAAAAAAAAAGAGTCTGCCTTCGGCTCAGGTCATGAAATCAGGGTCCTGGGATGGAGTCCCACGTTGAGCTCCCTGCTCAGAGGGGAATCTTCTCCCTCTCCTCCCACCCCTCCTCACCAGCTCGTTCTCTCTCTCAAATAAAATCTTAAAAAAAATAAAATACGAAAAGCACTTAGAATATCCAGAATATATACCATTAGCTATTAACTGACACATACTGGGTTTTTTTGAGATTTTGAAAGTAATCTCTACACCCAGTGTGGGGCTCGAACTCACAACCCTGAGGTCAAGAGCTGCATGCCACACACCCACGCATACTGTTAATAAAGAGAACAACGGGGCAGCCAGCCAAGCACCCCATACATACTGTTAATAAAAAGAGCACAGGGACAGAACAGCTTGTACAATAACCTACCACGTGTGCAAAAGAAAAATAAGTGTATAGGTTATTGAAAATTTCACAATCAACCAGTAACAGTGGTTGCCTCTAGAAAGAGAAACTGAGGGGCCAGGGACAAGGCAACTTATTTTCACAGTCTACCTTCCCTCCCTACGCCACCCTACCAACCCCATCTACCTTTCTACACTTTTTAAATTTTTTACCATGGATATTTGACATCCATTCAAAAGAGATTATTTTATTTTACTTTTTAAGGTAGGCTCCACAGACAGTGTGGAGCCCAGTGCAGGGCTTGAACTCATGACCCTGAGATCAAGACCAAGACCTAAGTTGAGATCAAGAGTGGGATGCTTAGGGGCGCCTGGGTGGCACAGCGGTTAAGCGTCTGCCTTCGGCTCAGGGCGTGATCCCGGCGTTATGGGATCGAGCCCCACATCAGGCTCCTCCGCTAGGAGCCTGCTTCTTCCTCTCCCACTCCCCCTGCTTGTGTTCCCTCTCTCGCTGGCTGTCTCTATCTCTGTCGAATAAATAAATAAAATCTTAAAAAAAAAAAAAAAAAGAAAAGAGTGGGATGCTTACCCAACTGAGCCACACAGGCACCCCAATAAATTAATTTTTTTAAGTAGAAAAATATCAGACACATATAAAGAAAAAATAATTAAATATTATAAGATGTAGAAATTAAATTATGCTCTAATCTTTTCCACTAGTGTGATTTTGTTTTTTTTTAATTTTGTTTTTTTTTTAAGATTTTATTTATTTACTTGACAGAGAGAGACAGCCAGCGAGAGAGGGAACACAAGCAGGGGGAGTGGGAGAGGAAGAAGCAGGCTCCCAGCGGAGGAGCCTGATGTGGGACTCGATCCCAGCACCCTGGGATCACGCCCTGAGCCGAAGGCAGACACTTAACGACTGCGCCACCCAGGCGCCCCTACTAGTGTGATTTTGTTAGAATGCTCATATATTGGAGGCATTGAATGATTTTTCAAATGCATGCTGCACCTTTCAAGTTACTGATGGAGCTTGCACCGCCAAGTGCAGACCAGGAGCGTCAGATGATTGTGAAAAACGCAGGTTGTGGGAGGCAGGGAAGCAAACGCAAGGTGATCCAACCTGCATGACTCTATATGAACTTTAAGAAGAGCTACTTTCATCCATGACGCTGTAAGTCAGCATAGAGGTTACCTTTAGGGAGGAGGGGGTAGGCAGAGGTTGCCTAAAGGGTTGCTTCTGGAGTGCTGGTAATATTGTCTCTTGATTTGGTTGCTGGGTATTTGGATCTGTTTGTGAAAATTCTTAAGGGCTGTGCACTTCTGATCGGTATATTTTTTTGAGATGTGTCCCATACTTCCAAAAACGGTTTTCAAAAACTCTGCTATTATCACCTACCTCAAACCCCTTGACCACGGGGGAGCCAAGATGCTTGGGGAAAAGAGACTGAGCTAAGTATTTACACAGATTTAATTACTGGTAGGTAACTCCCATTTAATTACTTTGTCTCTCTCTCATACACACACACACACACACACACACTCATATGAGAACTTCTGTACCTTTTTTTTTTTTTTTTTTTAATTAGGCTCCATGCCCAGCGTGCAGCCCAGTGCAGGGCTTGAACTTATACCCCTGACATCAAGACCTGAGTTGAAATCAAGAGTTGGACGCTTAACCGACTGAGCCACCCAGGTGCCTCCCGTACGTTTTAAAAGGTGCTTGCTACTGACATGCATTCACCCAAAAGATAACATGATCTTGACACAGCTGCTTCAGGGTGCTCTCTGGAATGCTGGGGGTTGAAAGAGCACAGGCTCTGCTCTCTGACTTAGTGGGTTTCAAGCCTGAATTGACCATCCGTTAGCTACGTAGCCTTGGACAAGTTACTTACCCTTCATTTCTGTCCTAGCAGAGGATAATTGTATTCCCATCTTGTAGGAATGCTCTCTGTATTAAATGTGCTTGGTGCAGTGCCTGGCACATAATAGGAGCCCATTAATGGTAGACAATTATTTAAGGGTAAAGCTCTTCCCAATCAATAATTCCCAAACATTACCTCTCAAGTAATCACTACCTGCAGTTAAAGCTTATCACAGCAGGAAACATTCGAAAGCCACTTCCCTGGAAGTGAATTCAGGTCTCACGATCCACGATCCACGTGGGATCCACCAGCACCAGGTTTTTCAGGATATTTGGTTTCAGAAGCACCCGCCCCATTCCATTGCCCTTAGCCAGCAGGGCAATACCTGAGTCCCTCCCTGTCTTCCCACACCCCTGTGCACAGAGAAGGGCCCAGTTCTTGTGCCTCCTGCTACATGTTCCCATGAGCCTGCTCTCAAAGCTTCTAAACTATGGGGTGCCTGGGTGGCTCAGTCGGTTAAGCGTCTTGTCTTCGGCTCAGGTCATAATCCTGGGGTCCTGGGATCCAGCCCCACATCAGGCTCCCTGCTCAGCAGGGAGCCTGCTTCTCCCTCTCTCTCTGCCTACCACTCCCCCTGCTTGGGCTCTCTCTCCCAAATAGATAAAATCTTAAAAAATAAATTTAAAAAAGCTCCTAAACTAAAAATTTCAGGTGGAAATACTCGGAAGCAAACTTCATGTTCTCATTTCTAATGCGTAAGAGGCATACATTTTCTCTTTGCCCCTTTCTTCCCAGAGTTTCCCCAGCAATGGTGTAAAGGTGAGAACAAAGTCTCCACACCCAATGATAGAAGGAAAGTCTGATGGAGGGGTAGGAGACAGCCAAAGCAGTCTTTGTCCTTGTTCCGAGATAAAGAACTTTTTAAAAACATTTACATTTTCAAAAAGGTCATGAGCGGCTCTCTCTAGGTGGTAGGAATATAGGTATTTGACACTTTTAAAAATGATTTTCTACATTTTCCTAATTGTCTACAATAACGTATTATCTTTAATGTGATAACATTCTTTGGGGTCTTCTCTAATTACAAAAGCGTTTTGTGCTCCATGCAGAAAACTTGGAAGGCACAAAGGAAAACAAGTCCCTTTAACTCACATCACGTAAAGATAACAGCTGTTAACATTTTGGCATATATCTTTCCAGATTTTTCTCTATGCAGAGATGCTTCATTTTTGCGGTCTGGAAAAAAGTAAACAGTTAAGAGACAAAGCCTTGGGTCTTTAGTTCTCAATTTTATTTGTTTTTAAACAGCTTCTAACGGCTTGGAAATATCCCTAACAGCAGGGGCCTGCCCCATGCGATCTGGGGGAGGGTGGGCTCCCCTAGCCAGGGCTGGGGTCCAGGCTCCAGTAACTCCCCCTCACCCACACCGGCCATCAGGCCTATTTTCTCTGTCTCTGGAGACACGGGACAGAAGAGGGTCTCCAGTGAGAGGGAAAATTGGGACTAAGGGACGCTGCGTGGAAGGATGAGCTCAGACACAGCTGCCTTTGTTAGTCTTAGGATATTTTGGGATTTGGTAGCATGCTCAGACAGACTGTGGGAGGGCGTAAAGAGGGGCTCCTGGACTCCTCTCTGGCCTCACGCATTCCTGGGCAGGGCCTACAGCACCCCTTCCTCTTGCCAGGCTGGGTGCACTGCCTTTAGAGGCTGGGCTAATGGTAGCCTGCAGTAATCCAGCATGCCTTCCTGGGACCTGGTCAGCTGCACTTGACTCCTGGCCTAGGCAGGGTAGGTCATCGGGAAGGGGACGAGGATTCAGACCTTAGAGTGCCCCACTGCCTCCTACCATAGCACTTGGGACCTGACTGTATCAACCCCTTGCCAACTCTGACCTAAAGGGGAATAATACAAGGGCATCTCTTGGTGAGGAGGGGCAAACCTGGGCACCAAAACCCCACGCATGGGCAGGACTAGGCCCCCTGGGTCAGAGACCCCTCAGTGCATGCACTAAAGCAGCAGGACACCTCAGCCAGAGAGTAGGGGCCCATGGGGCTGGATCTACCCTCCCCCAACTCCTCTCCACACCCATGGGAACCATGGAAACATAACCACCCCCTCCTGCCAGCTGCCTGGGTTTAGGCAACCAGGCCTGGCCCACCTCCACCCAGCCAAGGCCTGAACCGATGCCAGGCAGGCCAGAGTGGCCGCAGGAAGAACTGGGATTGGGCCATTTGGTCAGTCCCCGCTCCCAGCGCGGCTTGGGAGGACTACCACAGGAGCCTCCGCGCCGTGCTGCCTGGACTGGGGTCAGCCGGGCCTCCATCAGCCAGCAGCGTGGCCCCGGACGCCCTCGGCCTGTGGGCTAACAGCTACTGTGGGGCAGTGGCCCTTGCCGCAGCAGCAGCAGCCTCTGGGCCTCACTGACCGGGCTTTCTGGCTGCTGCTCCTCCTGCCTGGGCCGCTCAGCTAGCCCCCCAGGGCTGAGGATGTACCGATAGTCACTGGGGGTGCCCCCCACTGCCCCCGCACCGCTGCCAGCCCCGGCCCCGCTGCCGGCCTGGTCCCCGCCAGGCAGCTCCAGGGGGCCTCCCTCAGCGGGCTCCTCAGCTCTTTCCAGGTTGATGTACAAGGGGTCCTGGCTGGTGGACAGCACGGAGAGGTGGCCCAGGATGCTCTCCAGCTCCATCCGCAGGCATGTGAAGCTCGGGCGCTGCTTGGGGTCGGCGCTCCAGCACTGGTACATAAGCTCATAGCTGGGCAGAGAGAAGGGGGAGGGAAGGCAGTGAGGAAGCACAGGGGGAAGCGGAGGCCTCTTAACCAGACGGAACCAGGATTTGGAAAACTTTTCTGTAACACACCCATATGTACGACTTACTGTGTATCAGGCCCTCTGCTAAGTATTTTACATTTATTGTTTAATTCTCACCACAACCCTGTGAAAGAAATGATCCCTATTTTACAAGGCAGAAACCGAGGCCCAGAGAAGTCAAGAACCTTGACCAAGGTCACACAGGTATAAGTGTCGGAGCTGGCTGGCTCCAGCGTCGTCCTAGGCCAAGCTGGCAGGGGGCACTAGGAGTGTTTTTGTCTTGCAGAACACAGTGCGAGTCAGTGTTATTTTAATGGGAAGGATTTGAATAGCCGCCCTTTGTCCTAAATCCTCACCCACTCAGGCGGACTTAAATCTTCATTGTTCATGGACACCTTTGAATCTAGAAAAGCTTCCAGCTCTCTCCCCCCCCTCCCCCGCCCCCGGGGAAGGAACACTTTACATACACTTTCAGGAGCCTTACAGATTCCCTGAGGTCTTATTCCTGTTCCCAGGGAATGCCTCAGACTTAAGGGGTGGGGGGGGAAGAGCTAATGGAAGGGGGTTGAGACCAGATGCAGTCAGAGCAAATGCCTGACTCTCTTGCGCCCACAACAGAAGCCCCAAACACAGCCTCGCACACTGGCCCTCCTGACAGGGGCCCCCAGTGATGGGAGGAATGGTGCCAGACATCGAAGAGGCCATGGAAATGGTCCGGGGCCATGGGTATGTGGCCAGGCTGGACTACATTGTCAAGGCTGTGCTAGGAGCCAACTGGCGCCTGTCCATCAGGCTGGCTGGTAGGAGGCCAGCACCCGCCCTATTGACAACACTAGCTCCGGCCTGGGAGGAAACTAAGCCGGGGCCTGGTCCCCGATGCCCAGCAGAACCTCTGCAGCTCCAGATGCCCAGGCAGGCTGCAGCCAGAGGGGAGACCTGAGCTCCCGGCCCTGCCATGCCCCGAGCTGTGCTGAATGAGCAGGAGGGCTAAGGCCTGGCTTGCGCCCTCAGATCTCCCTCTCACCCACTGTCCGGGATCAGGGCACTTCAAACCCACTGCCCCAGAGCAAGACGACCCCACCATTCAGGCCGGGCCTTCCTCTGCCTGTCCCTGTTCTTGGCCCTCTGGTCCAACCCCACAACAGCATCTAGGGAGCAGATTCCTTCCCCGGATCACTGTGGACTCCCTCCCCCTGGTACTAGTGAAAAGGTCCTCCAGGGTCCCAGGGAAACGCTGGCTTGCACAGGGTGGGAAATGTTAACACGAGAATGGACAAATTACATTTGGTGTCACACTTCAGAGGCACCTATTCTGAAATCACAGGAATCTACGTTCACATCCCAACCCATCTACTGAATAGCTGTGTGAACTTGGCCATGTTACCCAACCTCTTTAATCTTAGTTTCTCATCTACAAAATAGCGATAATGATATTTTCCTTAAAGGGTTAGAGGGGGATTACCTGAAAGAGTGCCTGTAAAGGACCCAGCTAATGCTAGTAACCCTGTCTTCCAGTCACGAGGGGTTCACAACACTCCCCGGTGCTGTGGGTGTATTCCCACCCTACCCTACTCTCAAAGGCTCCCGTCTTTCAGAAAGGAAAGAAGGCAGTCCCCTTCTCCCCAGGATCTTAGGTCTCTCCACTCCCTCAAGAGGCCAACCTCCCGCTCCCCCACGCCCCCTCCTTGTCTAGCGAGGAATGTGATAAAGCAGCAGTTTTTTCTTGCCCTGGTGCAGCCCTCTCTGAGGGGGAGGGAGGGCTCGGCCTAGGTTTTCTTAGACTAGCTGGGGACTGAGACAGAGCGGGGGTGGGTGGGGAGAAGGTGACAGAATCGTGCACTGTTGCTCAACCCTGTACCTTCTGCCCTCGGGGTTCCTGGTTCTTCCTGGAAACTAGAGAAAATAGAGCGTAAGAAACGGTGGAACAAAAATACAGGATGGGAAAGGGGGAGAGAAAGAAAACAGGGAGGAGGCCGATGAAGAGGCAGCTTGGGGCAGAGGCTGGTCTTCCCTCTAATGACAAGGACATTTCCACCAAAAAACAAAAGGTCCAGTTGAGGTTCTGAGCTCCCACTGCACCAGCAGCTGTGGTGGCAGCCAGCACCTGAAGCCCCAAATTCCTCTTTCCTCCCCAGATCCCCTTCCCAGGGCACTCACATGTCCTCTATACACTCCGGAGGCTGTTTCAGGCGGTTCCCGCCGATGAGGTAGTTGTAAATCTCAGCATTCTCAATGCCAGCATATGGCGTCTGCCCACGAGTCATGATCTCCCACATGGTCACCCCGAAGGCCCACTGGGACAGAAGGAAAGTTGGAGGGGAAATGTCACTAGGTTTCCTGAGCTGGGCAGAACCCTAAGGCAAGCACATCTTAGGGCTCGGGGGCCTCATAAAGGGGCAGCCAAAGCCCAAAGAAGAGACCCAGCTAGGTCCTTGAGGATTCTAAAGGGCCACCCACACCCGAGGCCATACTGCTTGCGTTGCCACCAAGCCTCACTGTGCCACCCCGCTCACCACGTCACTGTGCACAGTGTACAGGTTGTCAGCCAGGCTTTCCAGGGCCAGCCACTTGACAGGCAATTTGGAGGCACAGCCCTGGCGATAGTAGTCCCCGCTATAGACCTTCCGGGAGAGCCCGAAGTCAGCTACACACACCGTCATGTCTTCTGCCAGCCTGTGAGGGGTGATGAAGGATGGAGTCAGCCTTACGGAAACCAGGGCATCTTTGCTCCCCAGCTGTCCCCACGCACAGCACATACTGTCCCAGGTGAGAGTTAGCTAGTCCTGACCATTAGCTAGTCCTCCTGTCACAAGCGGCTCCGTCCTCCGCCCCCCCCCCACCCCCGGTTCCAGAATTTACTAACATGCAATTCCGAGCAGCCAGGTCTCGGTGGATGAAGTTCCGGGAGCTCAGGTACTCCATGCCACAGGCAATGTCCACCATGAACCGGACCAGGGTCTGCAGGGGCAAGTTCTGGTGGGCAGACAGGGCAAGCTCAGGCTGGATCTGCCCACCCAGCCAGGGCACGATGAATGGGGTTCCCTGGCCAGAAAGCCTAAAGACTGTCCTTGGGATTACTGAAAGGAGGGGGTCGGGAGGGGCTTCCCAAGGCAAAGAAGCTTTGGCAGATCTGAGAGAGTGTCCAAGAGTCAAGATACTCCCAGTGTGGAGCCCCCAGAATGGGCCCTTGTCCCACCTAAAATTCCTGGCAGGGCTTTGTGAGGGAGAAGGAAGCCTTCTAACGCAAAAAGGGTCAAACCCAGCCTGCCCCTTCCCAAACAGCTTGATCGGCCCTGCCCACCAATCCAAACTCTCTCCCAGGGTCTTTGTCCCTTTTGAACTCCTGGCTATTCCACCCCAGGCACTCACAAAGGGATTCTCCCCAATCCGGGAGGCGAGCAGGAAGGCGTGCAGGTCCCCGTGCTTCATGAAGGGCAAGATGACCATGGGGATGGGGAGACGGCCTTTGGCCCTGCTGCGGAGGCTCACCCCTGGGGACAAGGGAATCAGGAGCAGGGCACGTAACAGTCAAGAGAAGGCTTAAGTGTCTGCATGAGTCCCCCACCTGCTAGGTCCTATCTCTAGCCCCAGCTCTGCTACCTCCCTCCCCGTAAGTCCACACTGGCCTACCTACCGGTGACTACCTCCAATCTGGCTGCCCCCGGATCTCTGGAGCTTTTGCTTGTCCCCTCCTTCTCCTCTGCTCCCATGAGCAGTCTTCAAGCGCAGACCTTTGGTACAGGGCCTGCACACTGAACTCCTTACCTGGAGTAGGATCAGATTTCATCCAGGACCCGCCTTGCTATTTTCCTATCTGCTTACTCACCAGCTAAGCCCAAACTTCTCTCCTACAGGCTGTCCTCCCACCTTGGGGGAGCACACTTTTACCCCTATTGTCTATCTGCCTCCCCCCAAGAAGGAGCTCACCAACAAGCTTGGCCACATGTGGGTGGTCAAATTCCTTCATGCAAGCTGCTTCCCTGAGGAACTCTTCAATGTCGCTTGAAGCAATGATGTCAGCTGGAAGAAAAGGACAAGAGGGAGGGGATAACGGGGATGTGCCCCCAACTCTGATCCAAGACTCCTAGGCCTCGTCCTTCCTGGGCTTCTCAGAGGGCTCAGGAAACAGTATGAGCAGAAGAAACCCCCATGGAGTGGGGCTCCAGCCATCTCTCCACTTGCTACTGGTCTTCCCTTTGGTTTGGACAGTCCGGAAGCTCAAGCAACCAAGGCTTTAGTCACCCTGAATGAGCCCAGAGGACAGTCACTGCTGACAACAGAAAGAAAAGGCTAGGGCGCAAATGTGTGTGGGTTTATGCTTTTGAATTATTCACGTGGCACAGGCGGCATCCTAGTTAGGGCTGACTAACTCTTCTTGGAAAGTCTAGGGGCGCAGCAGAGCCAACTTCCGGATCAGTCACCCCTGTCACTCCTCACCCCATGTCTACTATTCTCCACTCACCTTTCAGCATCTTGACAGCCACTTTCACAAAGGAGCCATCCTCTTGCTTCAGCTGAGCCTCCCGCACTGAACCGAACTCTCCTAGGAACCGATCCAAATTATGGTGAGGCTGCTTGCCCTACCACCCTCTCGCCCCCTTTCCTCCAAGGTGACCCTGCACAGGGACACAAATCACTAGACTCTGGGGCCATTGCAGGAGGCTCCCCTGTCTGCAGCCAAAGGAAGTATGCCGGGGGTGCTCCTCAGCCCTCCTCATCCCCAGCCGCATTTCCTCAAACATCCCAAACACAGGAGTCTACAAGCATACCCTGTTCACAGGAGCTGCCCCAAACCCACACCCCCAAAGTGCTGGGAGGAATGAAAGACAAACTCCACTCCTGCTAATCCCCTTGCTTGTCCCCTGCATCACCCACGCAGCCCCACACACCTTTGCCCAACATCCGGCCCAGGGTGAACTGCTGCTCAGGGATGAGCACATCCTCCAATTTGTCCTTGAGTTCATCGCTGATGCCCAAGCTGTCCACTGTGGGGAGAAGGGTGGTGAGACAGAAGAGGGGCCCCTCGGGCTCCCGACCCGCACCCCCAGGCTGCGCCCTCAGAGCAGACGTGAGCTTAGTCTGGCTCTCCCACAGCTGGGACGGCAAGCTGCACAAGGGTAGGTCTGCGTGTCTTTTCTACTGCTGTGCGCTCAGGACTCATCAATGTTCAGACACACTGGCCAGATCAATGAGCTGGCAAGAACAACACGGATAGGGGCACGAAGACAGTCCATTTTTTCCCATGATTCCCCACACTCACGTGTGGCCTCGATGCGCTCAGGCCGCTCCCGATTGAAGGACCGGGCTGCCCGGAAGTGAACGGCCGGCTCCCCCCGGGCCATGACACTGTCAAAGGCTTGCCTAAGGCGAAACCCAGGACTTGGCGTCAGCTCCAAGATCTTTGGTCACCACCTACCTCTCCCTCCATGTCCTTACCCTCTTACCCGAACCGTGTCTCCTTCCGCCTCTTTCGAAGAAGGATGAGGGCCAAGGCCGCAGCCGTCACCAGGGCTGTCAGCACACCCAGGACTACAGGGACCCAGGATGTACGGCTGTGGGGAGGGCCCTGCTGGCCTATGGGAGACAGAGGCAGTGGCATGAGTGAGGCTGACATCAAGGAGTCCCTTTAGAACTTTCCAATGATGGCCATCTGGCCTGGACAAGAGGTCCTCTTAAGTCAGTAAAGGTCCCAAGTAGAAAAAAGCTCCAAACGAAGCCCCAAGAGGTCCTACCCTGTCAGTGACAGACCCTGGCTGCTGGAATCTACAACTCGACCCAGGATTTCTATGCTAGTTCTGGGGGAGGGGGAGGAGAATGACATACAGTTCAAATACCAACCCCAGCCTCAACTGCTGAATCTTTGGGTCTATTAGGAGCAAAGCTGCTGCCAAGCTCATTCCACCAATCTAGGTCACCCGTGAAAGGCTTGATCCCCTCTGCCCTTCCCCTACAGGCCTCACCTGCATGGTCATGAGAAGAGACCACCAGCGGCTGACTCCAGGGCCCACAGCCAACTGCATTGGAGATGCACACACGCACAGTCAGGTCCTTCTGGGGGTCCCAGCCTGTCAAGTTGGCTCTGGTCCCCTCCACTGTCAGCTCACCCTGCATCCAGGAAAAGCCCCCATCCCACATTTGAGTGAGTCTGAGGAAAAGGCCTCCAGCTGGGGCCTGAACGCAGAAAAAGGACTAGCTAGGAACCCAGGAGGCAAAGGACACTGTGGGTTCAGGGACCTCAGGAACACAACCTGCTGGGAGTCATCACATTCTTTCTCCAGGCTGCAGAGGCCTCCCCTGAACACAGACAGGGCTCAGTTCCAGCAGGCAGGGGTGGGGGATGGGAGGGAACAAGGCTGGGGATAAGACAGCCTTATCTGTGCTCTCCCCCAGTTTGTTCAGGAATGTGCTTCCTGCTTCACAAATGAAGTGGCCATGGCCGCCGGATGCAATTCTAACAGGAAAAAATCCAATAAGGAGGGAAGCCTGCAGGGGAAGGTGGGGCAAAGTGGACTCTCTGGGGTGGTGGGAGGCCCAGCCCACCAAAGTCCCCAGGCCGACCAAGGAAAGCCATTGGGAAGCTCTAAAGCCTTAAGAGTCCTGAGAACTGACTCTGGTACACCTGGAGAGTAGAGGCTTGTCCCCCCTTACCCGGGTGCCCCTTACCTGGGTTCCGTTGTCTTGAACCCAGGACAATTTATAGGGTCCCAGGGGGCCTTCCAAAGCGCCCTCGGGGATCACTTCTTCCCACTCCAGGATGAGGCCTGAATCTGTGCGGATGGCATGGAGGTTCTGGGGAGCGCTGGCTGGGGCTGTACCCAAAGAGAGAAGGCTGCTAAGAGCCCTGCCCTTCCCACTATCACTATCCCATGCTAGCCTTTGGAACCAACTCCCAAGATCTACACAGCTCAGGTAGCTACAGGTGGGGGTCAGAGCTTGCCTCTCAGTTCCCACTGCTCTCACCTATAGTTCTGTGGAGGCGGAGTGAGCAATGGCAGGACCCACAGCACCCTGCTAGGTACAGTGCTGCTGTTGGTTACTGCCTCTGCAGCAGTCCTCATCCCTCCCCCGCATAACCCCACCAGCGTCTCCTCGATTGCTAAGAGAACGCCAAGAAAGTTCCTGCCACAGGATCTTTGCACTTGCTGTGCCCCCTCTCCTGCAATGATTTCCCCTCACCCCAGGGTGGCTTGTTCCTTATCATTCAAACCTCAGTCTCTTTATGGCAGTATACCTGGACCACCCTGGAGGCACTCTTCCTCACCATACTATCTGATCTTTTCTAATTTGCACGTCTGTTCCACCCCCTAGAACTAAAGCTGCAAGAGAAGGGGCTGGATTTATCTAGTTCATAGGTATGCAGCAGATACTCTGGTGTTTGCTGAATGAGGCAGGAACCTCCCTTTCAGGTAACCTCTCTCTCAAGCAACTTCATTCAGAACTGGAGCCAACATCACCTGGTCCCCACTCAGGGCAGCCTGGCCGCTCTGCTGTGTAAGTCCCTTACCGAGGCCCTTCGTTCGAAAAGGCACCCAGTCAGCATATGGAGAAGGACCCAAGGCGTTGGCACAGCGCACCCTGAGGCTGTAGTTGGTGGCAGGTGCCAGGTCCCGGAGCAGGCAGGTAAAAGGTGGCACGGGGACCACGACAGCCAGGACCTCCCAGCCTCCTGGCGCCTGTGTCACCTACAGAAAAGCGGCAAAGTAATGATGGAGAGGAGGGAGACAGAAGATGGGATAGGCATGGGTGGGAGCAGGGGCCCGAGGAGGGGGGGGATCTTGAATTAATGCCTCCTCTAAGCCTATCAGCAAACACTTGCAACCCACCCCCTCCCACCTGCCCCCACTTTAATAACACCAGGTTCCACGCCTCCATGCCTTTGCAAAATGCTGCTCCCTTGCTTGGAATGACCTGCTCTTCCTAGAGAAGTCCAACTCATCCTTTAAAACTCAGTGCAAATACCAGTTTTTTCTGTCAAAGACTTTCCCAACTACTGCGGAAAACTCATTCCCTTTCGTGCTTTGTACATAACTCAGAAGAGTTACCATTTATTGTAATTACACGCCAGTGCAAAGGCTCAGTTTCTCAAGGGCAGAATAACTGGGAACCTAGGGGTACCGTGAACCAGGCCTTCACCTTACATTTAGGCAGCCCAGGACAAGAGTACATATGGAGATCCACGTATCGTACGGCTAAATATTTAAATGTTATAAATCAGCTAGCAAATTACTACATAAAATATCTCCTACGACGGTATATTGAAAAATAAAGCTTCAAAGCAACCTGGAAGGTCAGGTCTGCATTTATAATCCTCTGATGGCTTGGATTCCCAAGTCAGAATGTGGTGGCACAAGAAAAGCCAGCCTGTGAGCCAAGGGTCTTTCAAAGGC
Source organism: Ursus americanus (assembly GCF_024610735.1). Lineage (NCBI taxonomy): Eukaryota > Metazoa > Chordata > Mammalia > Carnivora > Ursidae > Ursus > Ursus americanus. The sequence continues at coordinate 25,142,743 of NC_142162.1, read as the reverse complement.
ATGGTATGGACAATGCTGCCTGCGTACCAGTTCCCCACAATGGCTGCCCTCTGGGCTTGAGGTGCGCAGACCATGCCCTCCCGAGGAGGGACCAGGGAAGAGGCCCACACAGGTCCTAGCAGCAGACTGGGGGCCAGAAGGGAGGAGGTCCTAAGTATCTAGAACGTGGCGTAGTGTGGCAGTTGGGGGAAGGGGAGGGGGTGTCCTCAGGATCTAGATGGGCAGATCCCCTTGTCTCTACTGACTCCTTGCCCAGGAGCAACAGGTGCAGCCAAAAGAAGGCCAGAGTGGGGTCCTCTAAAGGGTATAGCCCAGAGGAGGGGCCTCTCCTGCCTAGGGGAACTGCCTAGAACAGTTTCAAAGGTGCTCATTAAATACCTCTGAGTAAACAGATGAAAATAAACAAGGCTGCATTGCCTCCACCTTACCCAGGTTTTCCACTCTCCGGGGCTTAAACCCCTTCCAATCCCCTTGTTCTCTTTGGCATGAGTTAGGGGGTAGGGCACGAGGGTGCAGGTATCAGCTAAATCAAAGGTTTGGGGTTTTGCCGACAGAAGAAAAACTCCTCCAGGCGTCCCGAATCTGCTCTAGTGATCTGCTTCCCAGCCTGAAGAATGTTCGGGTTTGAGCCAATTTGCCAACTCACTTGGTGGCCACAGCACCCTGTGATAAGGAGCAGGCTGCGCTGTTCCTGGTAAGAGAGCAACACCTGGAGAGAGCTGGAGACCAAGACCCATGGACAAGTGTAGGGACATGTGATACCACCGTGAACAACGTGCCACCGACGAAGCCACAGGACGAACATGGCCAGGACAGCCTGTCCTCCCTCTCCCTACCTGGACCGTACAGGATTGGAGCAGGGCCCGGCCATCAGCACCTGGTGTCCAGGCCACACTAGCATTGCTGCTGGAGAGCTTTGTCACTGTGATGTTGAAGGGGGCTGCAGGCAGTGCTGTGGACAGGGAGTGAGAGTCAGTGCCCTGGAATTCAGTGCCCGAGAAGGATAGGAGGAAGCAGAAAGCATGGGAGTCAAGCCTCGAGTCCCTCTCTAAGGTCTGGAGCTGCCCCCAACCAGAGGATAGCTACTCAGCACTCCCAGGACCACAGTAAGATACAAGCCAAGAAGCCAGTAGGGGAGAGCTGCTCATACCAGGGAGTGTGTGTCGGCTGCAGGGGGGCTGCGGGGAAAGGTCGCTTCTCTCTGAATCAGGGGCCCTATCTGACCAAGGAATAGGATAAGATAGTGGGGGGGGGGGCGGGGGAACAGTACCTTGGCCTTGGGAGAGACAAAAGAGAGGCAGTCCCTGCAGCCACAACCCATTCCCCCACACTGGCTCCCTCCCTTCCATCCTCCTCCCTTTGTGCACACCAGCCCTTTGGATCTCCACTATCATCCTGCTAGGCTGTTTTCCCCAGCCCCGTTCCCTCCACAGGGACAGGCAGAAGCAAGGCTAGGCGTGAGCCTTGACCATCTCCTGCTGGCTCCCTCTCTCCCTCCCTCCCTCCCAAGGACTCTGCTTCGTGATGGGAAATCTGCTGTGACGTCAGGTTTCTATTCTCATCTCAGCCATGGCAGGGTCTCAGGTGCTCTCACTAGGGATGGAGCTCTGCCAATTAACCCTTCATCCCTCACATCCCAGCAGGGCCACGGGAAGCTGGAACACCAAATCAAAGTAACTTCATCCGCTGCTGGACAGCTTGCTGAAACGCCCCTGCCTCCTCACCCTCCCTCCCTCCTGCCAGTCCTCCTACCTTGAAGGCGAACAGTGGCTGGGCGAGAAGAGGCCAGGCCTTTAAGGTTGTGAGCTTCGCAGGAGAACACGGTGCTCTGGGTCACCCCTGACGCCAGAAAACCTCAGTCAGCGCCCCCCAAGCAGCAACTCCCATTCAGCCTGGGACCGGGGAAGGGGGTTTATGCAAGCTCTGGATCTGAATATCCTAGAAGTCCCTCCGGCCAGAGGAAGGGGCTAGAACTGGATATGTCGGAACGACCAAGGACTTCGGAGTCTAACGAGCCTGGCTATAAACCTCAGTCCTGGGGCTCTGTCTTCTCATCTCCCAAATTGGGAGAATTGTTCAAACCAAATGATGGACCACACATAAAGCGCGTAGCACACAGTAAGCGCTTGAGAAAGGTTATACTACTTCCCCTGCCTCAATCCCACCTCCCACAGACAGCACAAGGCTGCCTCCCTTCTCACTCCTCCATTATACATTCCAGAGCCCTTCTCTGTTTGCTCCAAGCGGCATCATTGTTGATTTGCAGATTCTTTGCCTTGCAATAGTTCTCAGCTCCTTATGCAGGTGTCTTGTCTCCCAATTACACTAATTCCTTGGGGGCTGGACTGACGGCTTCTATTTCTTTTGTATTCCCTCAATCCCCCGTGGTGCCTAGCACAGTGTGGTGTGTGGGGTAGGAGTTGAGTGAGCGCTAATTATCAGGCCGGCTGCTGGAGGGTCCCAACCACGCACATCTGGAGAGAACTGAACCAAACACTCCCTCTACTCGGCTCCAACCCAGCACCTCCTGAACAGGCCCGGCAGCCCACCTCTTCTCAAGATTCATATTGCTGGGGGACGTGGCACGTCAGAACCTATCCCTGCCACTGTCCAGTATGTGAGATCAAGCTCAGAGTCCCAACTTCTTTGGTCAGTTCAAGCCTCGACCAGGAACATTAGCTTTATTTCACAGAGAAGTGAGCCTCACAAGCCTCGTTATGTGCCTGAGGATCTTGGGATCCAGGTGGGTGTGCAGGCGTTGCTGCTTTGGGTCTCTCTATGTGGAAGATTGGATAAATATAGTTGTTTGAGAAAATGTCTAGAAATTTCTGGAAAGGGCCATTAGGAGAGGAGGCTCCTGTTTCTTTGTGCTGCACCCCCCCCCTTCCTTCTCCCTGCCATTCCCCACTCTGCAGCCCTAGACTCTCGTCTTCTAGGCAAGTCTGCCAGACACTCCTCCTAGCTCTGCGTGGGCTGGTTCCTGGCTCCTTCCCTTGGGAGGGGTGGGGGAAATGGGTGCCCCTGGTTTCACACGACTCCTCTCCCAGGGCCAGCTGTGCATAGCCTGGACTACTGTGAAAGATGGAAAGAGGCTCCAGCGGCCTCAAGCACACCCAGCAGGAGCACCGCCCATCAGCTCACCTGGCCAGCCTTGCACACCTGACTAACAAGCTTGGTAATGGTGCAGCTCACTACCCAGGCACCGGGGTGTGCTCTGTACACTCACAATAGCATACCTGGTGATTTGCACAGATCTGCACGCTGCCAGCCTCACCACCCCTACTCAAAGCCCCCTCCTGAGGCTGCTCACCTGTTACATTTAAAACAGAAGGAGAGGGAGCGGGACCCCCAACCTTCGTGCCTCCTCTCCACCACACAATGGTAACAGGCTCAGGGGGACCCACGGCCTCACAAGACAGTTGGAAAGGGGCATTGGGTGGCACTGCCAGATCTTTTGGCTCCACAGTGAAAAATGGCACACCTAGGGAGAAAGGGGGTTGGGGAATGAGCCTTGCCACCTCCCAGTTTCCAACTACCCAAACCACAAGTTCGCTACCATTTGCAGCCCTCTACGCAGAAGGTCCTACAGGCCCTTAGGATTGGGTCAACTGCAGAACATAGCTTGAGGGGGGAGCTTCTCTTCTCTGGGCACCTTACGAGTATCCTTTATGCTGCCCCCCTTGGGCATGGTAGATTCCCTCTTCCCAGACCTGCTCTGACAGCCCTTCTGGAGCAGGGGAGGAGGCACAGGGTGGGGAGCTGGGGGAGGGTCAGAAAGGGAGGAGGAGTGGGCGGAAGCTTTAGCAGAGTTCTGCTGGCAGGCCCCAGATCCCGTTCAGGGCCCTTTGTTACTTTCTTAGTCACTTTGTTTTCCTGGGCTGAACAGCTCTGAGCTCCCGCAGCTGTGGATCCTTCCTCCCCTCCCCCATCCCTCCTCCTCCTGGCCTGGCCACTTGGCAGAACAGGGTCCAGCCCCAGATGGGTGCTTGGGCTTGTTGCTCAGACAACTGAAACTGACTGCACCCCATAGATCGTAGGTCCTTATTGCCCCCTTGGCTGTGAAATACCCAGAGTAGGCCAATGAGTAGGGTCTTCCGATGTCTGGGGTGGGCCTGGAGCCTGGCGCAGTCAGGCCCCAGAGGGCAATGGGGCAAATCAGCTTCCACTGAGCTTTCTTCTGCAGAGGTGTGGTCACTAGCAGACAGCACCTGCTCCAGGCCAACATGCCCACCCGTGTCTCTGCTTCCTCACCTTCTACCGTGAGCCACACTGGCTGAGAAGTCTCCATTTCACCCCCATCCTCCACCTGGCACCAGTACCGGCCTGCATCAGAGCGCTCCACTGACTTCAGGCTGTGGAAACAGGATACCAAGCTCACCTCCCAGGGTCAAGGGGGGCACAGCTATGCCGGGCAGACTCAGTGGGTTCAGCCTGCCCCAACTTCTGGACGTTTCCATAGGTTGCCGAATAAAAAAACCCAGACCTCTGGGCATCAGCATTGCCCCCAGCTCCCAAGCCCAGGGAAAAAGCACAGCCTGCCCCCAGGATGGCATGCCACACCCTCCCCCACGGTCCTGCACCTGAGGAAGCCAATCCAGTGCTGCTCACTGACTGGGATGTACACCTGATCCACACTCTGGACCACAGCCCCATCCTTCACCCACTGTATCTCGGGCTCCTCCATTCCCTCCACACTGCAGTTGAGCTTCACCGGCTGCCCCTGCGAGACTGTCAGCTTCACCGGGGCTCCCATGAGCTTCAGGCCTGAGAGGTGGGAAGGAGAAGGTGTCAGCCCGCTTGACAGGGACCCTGTCTCTGGAAATATCCCCCATCCTCTTCCAGAACCTAGTTTCAGGGTCAGAGGGCTTATCTTCATCTAATGTTCAAGAAAACAGAGGTTGGACAGAGTGGGAGGGAAGATGGCCTGGTCCTTGGCTGGGGGAAGGAAAATGACAAGTTCCCCAGGCACCATTTCTGCCCCTGCCAAGTTACCCCCAGCTCTAAAGAAATGACCTCTTCCCCATACCTCCCAACTAGGCGACGTTAAGTTCAAGCCCAACCACCAAAAGGCAGGCAAGCCAGGCTAAAAAGGTGGGGCCCTCTCATACAGCTTGGGCCCTGGTAATGACTGCTGTACCCATGTAGTTCAACAGGCGGCCAGCTCTCTGCCTGCCCAAGGTGTCTGGCCAGACTTCACACTGCTGCTGGCAACCCCTGCACCCCACCCCAGCAAATGGAAGGAGGCTGAGGAAGAGAAGGAGGGGGTGCTCCCCTGAAGTGGAGAACATATGGCTGCAGAACCACGTCAGATCAAACACATGGCAGCCTTCCTGGCAGCCACCCGCTCTATTAATACCTGAATGTGTGCAGGGGCGGGTGCTGGGGAGGTAGGAGGTAAAAGGGAGGGGAGGGGCCCTGAACAGGGAGCCCAAGACCCCTTCGCCACTGTCACACCAACAGGAGCCACCTTGCAGAACACTACCCTCTGCATGCATACACACACACACACACACACACACACACACACCCCTCCTGGTCTCCTGGCATGTTTTTAAGCAGAGGGGCAGGTGAACTATCCACATAGCTTAATCCAGTCTTGCTTCTTCCTGCCCTTTGCTGTGTGACTCTAGGCAAATTCCTGGGCTCTCTGATCCTGAGATACACACCTTCCACCTTGCAAATACTTGTCACTCTTTCCCTTCCCTGAGAATCTCACATAGCAGGGAGTGCAGGCTCAAAACAAGGTGCCAGCTCTGTGGCTTGCTGCTTTAGCCTGTGACACAGGGCCAGTCACAGGGCAAGGAGGGATAACCTCACTCCCCATACACACCCAACAGTCTCAGAGGGGTGTTGTGGGAACTTGGAGAGGCAGGGTGCTGCAAGAAGCACTCCTACAACCGGCAAATGCCTCAGTGGCCATGTGGGAACACAAGGCTAACCCCCACAAAGACCAGCAACTTGGCTCCAGCCCATCCTCTCCAGCATTCCCCGTTTCAGGAAGCTCTGAGTGGGCACAGGAACTAGACTATGTCCAGAGGTTTTCTGTGACTGGGCACCCTCAGAGCCCAGGTACCTAAATGGTGTAGGTGTGCCTCTCGGGTGCTCAGTCCAGCCCCTGTGATTTCAGAGTGGGACTTTCGTGTGTAGGGCGGGCAGAATGGGGTCCCCAGGACTGGGAGGGGAGAGCAAACAACTAGACACGTCGAGGCGGGAAAATCCAAACACCCCCCCTTCCCCGACCACTCAGCCCACAGCCCCACTCCTTTACCTTCCACCCCGCCAGAAGAGCCCCGGACGCGAGAAAGTTGGGGGTGGGGCCCCGGCCCGAGAACCGGCAGCGGACGCTGCGCTGGGCCCCCTCCCCCAGCCCCCAAGCGTCGGCCTCCCAGCTTAGGTCCCCCCCACCCAAGTCTCCCGCCCGCCCAGGCCCGGGGCTCGCTCCGCTGCGGCCCCTGGGCGCCCACCCGGCCGCGCCCCTCCGCAGCCACCCGCGTTCCGATCAACCCCTACCTGCGGCCGCGGGCTCCGCGAGCAGCAGAGCAGCCAGACCCGCCAGCAGCAGCGGCGGCAGCGGCGGCGGCAGCGGCAGCGGCGGGAGCCCCGGCAGCCCCATGCTCCGCCTCAGCGCCATCGGCGGCGACGCCGCACCATGCCGGGCCCGGCCCGCGAGCGACAAGGGAGGAGGGAGGAGGGACGGAGGAGGAGGGACGAGAGAGGAGGGCGGCGGGAGGGGCGGGGGCCGGCCCGGGGGCGGCGCTGGGGCCCGCGCCTCCGAGACCCGCGCCCGCTGCGAGTCGCGGCCGCCGCCGTCAGCAGCGCGGGGTCCCCGGGGCCGCTGCTGGGCCACCGCGCTCCTTCCACAGCCGTCGCCGCCGCCGCCGCCGCCGCCGCCGCAGCTGATTCATGTTCTTCTCCGAGCCGCCGCCTCCTCCCCAGCCCGCCCGCCCGCAAGCCTGAGCTCGTACCGCCCCCCCGCGGAGCCTCGGGCGGCTCGCTCCGAGCGCCTACCGGGCAGCCGCCTGCCCGCCCGGCCCCCGCCCGCCGGCCTCCCCGACCGCGGCGGCACCCAGGACCAGCTTCCCCAGGGCCGACCCGAGGATCGGCCGGGTGCCCTGGTGGCGCACCCAGCCACGCCCCTCCTTTCCCTAAACACTCTCCAGCATCCTTTCAAACCCAGCACTCCAGATCCTGGTGTCAAACCTCGCTAGAGCCTCTACCGCACCCCAACTTTTGTCCAGGCTCTGATGCCAGAATCCCGTCCCCCGTCTCAAGACATAGAGCATCTCGGTCCCCTAAATTCCCAACCGTCAGGGTCCCCAAAATCGTGACTCAAGGCTCCCCTCACAGGACCTATTAACACCCCTTCCTGCCTCTTTCTCAAGCCTTTCACCCAAATTTCCCATCTTCGTGCTCCATTTCTCACCCCTTTATCTCCAGGATCTTGGGCCTCGGGTCTCGAGTTTTCCAAGATCTTTTTGGTAATCCTCGGGTTTTATATATGACATCCCACTGCCACACTACACAGGCCAAAGCCCCATGGGCCATATCTTTCGGGGTTGTCATTCTTCCTAGTTGCTTCCTCTGCTTCTACCCCCTCCCCAGTCCCCTAGGACATGGTGTGAAAGTTGGCTGTGTCCTCACAGTATCCAATAAAACCTTAGCTATTATTAGTAGACCACCTTGCACACAGTAGGTGTTCCATAAATAAACAGATACCTGTTAATGAATAATTGCCTCAGAGCTTGGCCTGCCCCACAACCAGTAATCACAGGGGTGGCTGTGCCCAAAGACATCCTGTCAGGCAAATGCAGAGCAGGTTCCCAATGCAGCCTACCAAGTGTGTCCCTCCCCTGGCCCTTGCCTCTCTACCTGTCCCCTGGAGCCTACTCCAGAGGGCCCTTCCCAAAGTCCTGGGTAAGGAGAAGGAACAAGCTACTCAGCCCCCTGTTCCCCACAGCCTCACTGGATCTTTCCAGGGATTCTCCTGAGCGGCAGGGCCCTGCCTCTTCCTCCACTTGGCCCCATCAGTGCTTGCTTATTAATTATACTAATGATAACAACAACAGCAGTGCCGGCGGCACCCTCAGACCCAGCTCCAGGCGCCCTCAGGTGGCAACACGGGGAGAGACTCCAGAAGGGCTGTCAGACTTGGATGGCCCGCGCCTGAAGTCTCGGTTTAGCCGGGCACTCTGCCAGTTTTCTTGGGTGCTGTGGGTGGGCTCCAGGACCCTTTCTTAAAGGAAAAGACTTGTTCCGTTCCAGGGGCACCTGGGTAGCTCAGTCATTAAGCGTCTGCCTTTGGCTCAGGGCGTGATCCCAGCGTTCTGGGATCGAGCCCCACATCAGGCTCCTCTGCTGGGAGCCTGCTTCTTCCTCTCCCACTCCCCCTGCTTGTGTTCCCTCTCTCGCTGGCTGTCTATCTCTGTCAAATAAATAAAATCTTTAAAAAAAAAAAAAGAAAGAAAAGACTTGTTCCGTTCCAGAATCCACAGCTTCTGAGTTTGGGCTGAGTTGGATCAGGGCAAGCAGACAGCAGTCTGGGGCTGAAGCCAGGTTCGCCAGGCTCGTGCTACTGCGGCAAAGTGGCTGATCCAGCTCTGCACTGGGGCACCTGTCCACACCTCTCCCCTCTCCAGGGGACTTCAAGTTTCCAGTGAAAGAAAGCCTCCTCCTATTGACTCTGGTTGACATTGGAAAGACTCTCTCCCAGAGGATGTTGAACCCAGAGCCCAAACCCAACCTTCCACTTCCTTTTCTCCCCTCATTTCCTCCATCATCCCGAACTCTGACAGGGAATCCCAACCTGAGGATGGCCCTCAGCTACCAGTCAAAATGGGCTTCTTGGACGAGTCGTGGATACCACGGCCTTGGCACCCACAGCCTAGACAAATTCTTATCTCAGCTGCAGGCCTCAGGCACATCACTGCTGCCTTGGGGCAGCACGCTTTCCTGGTGGGGCCAGGAGCCCTGAGTCTCTTTCTCTACCCCTGCTTTTGAATCCTTCTCAATTCTTAGTATTTCTATTTGCAGGGTAAGGGGGGACTGTGGGGTCCTGGTCTTCTGACTTTCTAGCTCCCACATAGAATACTTGCCTTCCTGAGCCCTAGCAAGGCATTCTTACCTATCTCTCTCTCTTTCTCAGCATGGTATAGGAACGTGCTTTAAGGGTATGTGAGCAGGTGTGATTCTGGGGAAGAAATGTGTAGGTGGGTGAGAGGGTGTGCATTGTGATGTATGAGGGAGGGTGTGCATTTGTGCAAACTCCAAATGTGACTGACACTTTGTGGGTGGATGGGGAGAAAGTGTGTGTGTGTGTGCATGTGTGTGTATGTGTGTGTGTGACTGAAAGAGGTTGGCTGCCTGCAAATACATGCTTGCAAAATCTCCCTTCCTTTCATAAATGCAATGCTTCGAAGGGAACTAATCAAATCAACAGGAAATGTATTTGACATAATGCAGGAGCAGCTGTCCCAGGAGTTCCTGTCCTCAGAACAGAACCAGAACCAGCTATGATCTACCCCACGGGAGTAAGAAGGGACCCCGGGGGAGAGGAAGGGCCAGCAGCAGCCCCTTATCATGGACGGAGCTAGGCTGGACCCCGGCATCTCCCTGCTTGGGTGAAGTAAGTATCTGCCCACTCTGCCTCTTATGATCCAGGACTGCCCAAAGGAGGTCAGGGATAGAGAGAAGACACAGACAAAGCTGGAAATAAAAACCATTTGCCCAGGGTGCCTGGGTGGCACAGTCAGTTAAACGTCTGACTCTTGATTACCGGCTCAGGTCATGATCTCAGGGTCATGAGATCCAGTCCCAAGCTCCACGGTGGGCGCACACTGGGCATGGAGTCTGCTTGACATTCTCTCTCTCCCTCTGCCCCTCCTCCACCCCCTCTCTCTAAAACAAACAAACAAACAAACAAAAAACCATCTGCCCATAGGAACAGAATCCCTTGATGGCAATTTCCATCAGTCTGAGGAAGCGGCTGCTATAGCTTTGTCACTTAGGACCTTCTCCTCCTATCCTCCCCGTTCAGGGAAGAGGACGTAAGGGCCAAGAAGGAACCAAGGTGAGCCATGGAATCAAGGTAGTCTTGCTGCCCTGTGACCAAGGATCCATTCTTTCTGAACTACTGGTTCGAGAGGGGAGTGGGGAAATGCCACTTGCAGAACGGGCAGGCTGCAGACTGTGCTCCCCATCACCTTAGAGAAAGCAGGGAGGCCACTCCTTCAGTGCTCGGAGGAAAACCGCCTGCAGGCGTGATGCCAGGGACGCTGCGGATGGCTCCTGTGCCTGCCAAACACGCTGGCCTGAAATTCCTGAGTCAGAAATGGTGCCACGCCTTGCTCAAGTGAAGAGGAAGCAGAAAGGTAAATCCCTGGGAGAGATCGAACTTCAGTGTTCAGTCACAGAGGGGCTTTCAAATGGTCAGACTTTTTCCCCAAAAGCAAACTTAGGTCGGAAGACAGCAGTGAGTTCGGGGTTTCTGAAACGGCAGATGGGTCTAAACATGTGAAAGAAAAAAGTTGTCCTCTTCAAAATTTCACCTAGGGATGGCCCTGAAAGGGAGAGTTCCATGTGTGAGTAAGGGCCCTCGTCAGCTGACAAAGGAAATATATGTAAGTGAGAGTACATTTGTTTGAATGCCCCATATCCAGCTGTCTGTGTTTCTCTTTTTGACCCTTTTTACAGCCTGGCAAGTGATGCTTTTCTGGTTCTTTTTTTTTTTAATTTATTTTTTTTTAAGTAGGCTCCACACTGGGTATGGAGCCCAACATGGAGCTTGAACTCACGACCCTGAGGTCAAGACCTGAGCTGAGATCAAGAGTTGGATGCCTCGGGGGCGCCTGGGGCCTGGGTGGCACAGCGGTTAAGCATCTGCCTTCGGCTCAGGGCGTGATCCCGGCGTTGTGGGATCGAGCCCCACATCAGGCTCCTCTGCTATGAGCCTGCTTCTTCCTCTCCCACTCCCCCTGCTTGTGTTCCCTCTCTCGCTGGCTGTCTCTCTCTCTGTCAAATAAATAAATAAAATCTTAAAAAAAAAAAAAAGAGTTGGATGCCTGGGGCACCTGGGTGGCTCAGTCTTTAAGTGTCTGCCTTAGGCTCAGGGTGTGATCCCAGAGTCTTGGGATGGAGCCCCGCATCAGGCTCCTCCGCTGGGAGCCTGCTTCTTCCTCTCCCACTCCCCCCACTTGTATTCCCTCTCTCACTGGCTGTCTCTCTCTGTCAAATAAATAAAATCTTCAAAAAAAAAAAAAGAGTTGGGTGCTTAATCGACTCAGCTGCCCCTAAAAAACTTTTTATTATTAAATATTTTATTTAAAAAAATTTTTTTAAGATTTTATTTATTTATTTGACAGAGAGAGACATCGAGAGAGGGAACACAAGCAAGGAGAGTGTGAGAGGGAGAAGCAGGCTTCCCACCAAGCAGGGAGCCCAAGGCGGGGCTCTATCCCAGGACCCTGGGATCATGACCTGAGCCAAAGGCAAACACTTAACGGCTAAGCCACCCAGGCGCCCCTATTATTAAATATTTTAAACAAAAGCAGAGAGAAAAGTATAATGAATCCCCAGTGTATCTATCACTCTACTTCAATGATTATCTTAGCTAATTGTTTTCTATTGTCCCATTTTTTTGTGTTTTCCTAGACTTTTTATTTTTATTTTATTTATTTACTAATGTGTGTGTGAGAGAGAGAGAGTGAGTGAGAGAGGGAGAGAAGAGACGGAGAGTGAGAGGGAGAAGCAGACTCTCTGCGGAGTAGGGAGGCCGATGTGGGGCTCAATTCCAGGACCCTGGGATCATGACCTGAGTTGACGGCAGATGCTTAATCAACTGAGCCACTCAGGTACCTCTTCCTAGAGTTTTTAAAAGCAAACCTTAGGAGCTCGAGTACGCACACAAACACACACATACATGCAGGTACGTGTGCACACAAGTAGTGGGAGGGGCAGAGGAAGAGAGAGAGAATCTCAAGCAGGCTTTCATCCAGGCACGTGGGTTCATTAATTCTAACACATGTACCGTGTTAGTGTTAGATGTTAAAAACAGGGGAACTGGGGCACCTGGCTGGCTCAGTAGGTTGAGCATGTGATTCTTGATCTCAGGGTCCTGAGTTCAAGCCCCATATCAGGCGTAGAGCTTACTTTAAAAAAATGGGAGGGCGGGAAAAAAAAAAAAAAAAGGGAGGGCGGTGCCTGGCTGGCTCAGTCCGAAGAGCATGTGACTCTTGATCTCAGGGTTGTGGGTTTAAGCCCCACTTTGGATGTAGAGATTACTTAAATAAATAAACTTTTTTAAAAAATGGGGGGCAAATGCAACCCTCTTAGGTCCCCTCCCTCTTTGGGAGCTTTGTACTCTACCATGCAATATACTTAACAAAAAAATAAACAAAAAAAAAGGTGCACCTGGGTGGTTCAGTCAGTTAAGCGTCTCCTGCAGCTCAGGTCATGATCCCAGAGTCCTGGAAACGAGCCCCACATCTGCCTCCCTGCACAGTGGGGAGTCTGCTTCTCTCTCTGCCTCTCCCTGTCCCCACCCCCCGGGCTTGTGCCCTCTTTCTCTCTCTCTCAAATAAATAAATAAATAAAATCTTTAAGAAAAAATGGGGGGTGGCTGGCCAGCTCAGTCAGTGGAGCGGGTGACTCTTGATCTTGGGGTTGTGGGTTTGAGCCCCACATTGGGCATAGAGAGAGATTACTTAAACATAAAGTATTTGGGGTGCCAGGGTGGCTCAGTTAGTTGAGCATCTGACTCCTGATTTTGGCCCAGGTCATGACCTCAGGGTTGTGGGACTGAGCCCTGTGTCAGAGTCTGCTCTGGGCATGGGGCTGCTTGGGATTCTCTCTCTCCTTCTCCTTCTACCTCTCCTCTCCCCCCACCCTTTCTATAAAAAATAAATAAATAAATAAATAAATAAATAAATAAATAAATAAATAAATAAATAAATAAATCTTTTTAAGAAATGGGGAAACTCTGTTTGGGGTAAATGGAAAATCTGTAATTTTTCTGTAAATCTAAAACCATTCTAGGGGCTCCTGACTGGCTCAGTCAGTGAAGCATGTGATTCTTGATCTTGAGGTCATGAATTTGAGCCCCAGATTGAGGCATAGAGATTACATCTAAAAAATAAGTAAATAAATGGGCGCCTGAAGTGGCTCAGTTAGTTAAGTGTCTGCCCTAGGCTCAGTTCATGATCACAGGGTCCTGGATCAAGCCAGCATCCAGCTCCCTGCTCAGAGGGGAGTCTGCTTCTCCCTTTCCCTCCCTCTACCCCTCCCTCTGGCTCATGTTCTATCTCTCTCTCTCTCTCTCTCTCTCTCAAATAAATAAATAAAATCTTTAAAAATAAATAAATAAATAGATAAATAAATAAATAAAATCTTAAAACAACTCCAAAATAAAGTTCATTAAAAAAAATCCATACCCAATAATTTTTTAAAAAATCCTTAATATAAAACCCAGTTTGTGTTTAGTTTTTTCCCCAACAGTCTCAAAAAACGTCTTCTTACATTAGGTTTGTTTGAATCAAGATCCAAACATGACCATATACTTAATTGATAGTCTCTCATGTATTCGTAAATCTAAAAAAGTACCCCTTCTCTCCAGGACACGAAATTTATAGAAGAAACTAGGTCATTTGTAGAATTTCCCACAATTTGGGTTTGGTTAATTGTATTCTTGTGCTGTCATTTAACGTGTTCCTCTACCACCCATTTTTCTGTAGCTCGGTAGATCTAGATCTTTCACTAGATTCAAGTTTATTTTTTTGGCATAAAGGTTTCTTGGGGGGGCGCCTGGGTGGCACAGCGGTTAAGCGTCCGCCTTCGGCTCAGGGCGTGATCCTGGCGTTATGGGATCGAGCCCCACAACAGGCTCCTCTGCTATGAGCCTGCTTCTTCCTCTCCCACTCCCCCTGCTTGTGTTCCCTCTCTCGCTGGCTGTCTCTATCTCTGTCAAATAAATAAATAAAATCTTTAAAAAAAAAAAAGGTCTCTTGGGAAGTGTTTTGTACATCCAATTGCATCAAATCAGGAGCACATTACGTCTAGTTGTCTCACTTTTAGTGATGTTCATAAGCTGGCAACCTGATCCATCATAGATAAAATCCTCATCAACCTTTCACCTAATAGTTTTATCAGTCATTGATGATCAGCCTGAAGCAATTATTTCATTAGTGGTTGCAAACAATGATTTTCTACTACCATTCTTCCAGCATTTCTAACTCCAGTTCCCCTCCCTCACTCCCCACAACTTCAGACCAGCTCCAATACTATTTTGGACCCCAAGCATGGCTAAAGCCTAGTAGCTGAAATTTACTGCTGCAGTTGAGACCAAGAGAACTAAAGAAGGATCCTATAGAATACCTGGAAACATTTTAGAAATGCAAATTCTTGGATCCTGTCCAAGACCTGCTGAATCAGAAACAAGATCTTGAGGGTGAGGCCCAGTAATCTGGACTCAAGGTGACTCCGATGCCTGCTCAAGTTTGAGAACCAATGGCCTAAGTAACACTGGCTGCCCTAAGATGGCCTTCAGTGAAGCGATGATTTAATAAGATCCTAAATTCACGGCAATATGCTGGGTGCTGAGCACTGTAGATGCAAAAAAAAAAAAAAAAAAAGGCCTCGTGCCCCCAAGGAACTCACAGTCTATTCAAGGGAACAGCACATATGCTTGTGAAAGGTGACCAGCGATGGTTGATAATTGGCAGTGCATTCCCAACAAGGCACACAAGGGGTAGAGTGGAAGATTCCAGGGAAAAGTTCAGTGAATAGGCCTGGTTAGCAGAGGATTTAGAATTCACTCCAGCTAGGCCTTAAAGGAAGAGAAAGACTTTGGGGGGGGGGGGGAGAAGAAAAGGAGGATTTCCCAGAAAAGGCACTTGCTTGGCCAAAGGCAGGACGCTCACGAAGGTGATCACCCTGTGGGTAATGAGACTGTTTTCTTCTCTCTTCTCACCACTGCCATTCCTACAGAGTTTCTTACTTAAGCCGCGCCTTTCCTTTTACATGCTTACCTTCTTGCTCACCCATAAACGCAGTGGGGAGGTCACCTTGGTGTGTGCAGGTTTCTGGGTGCTGCCCACGAGCTTGGGTGCTGGGTTTAGGATGGGATTATCAGGGCTGGTGAGTGCAGAGAAGCGTCTGAAGTACACTTTGCCTCTGTCACGGGTGTCGTATGTGCAGAAGGGCCTGTGCCTGCTGTACACCCGAAGGATGAGTGTTTTGAGTGTCAGCATAGAGCTAACATGCTGGGGTAGGGCAGGGCTAGCCGAGTATCTTCGCGCTCAAGGGTCCCGAGTGCAGGGGCACCTGGCTGGCTCACTCGGAAGAGCACGCTACTCTCCATCTCGGGGTGGAGCTAGGGCCCCACATAGAACGTCGAGATTACTCCAGTAAATCAACTTTTTAAAAAAGGGGGGCGTGTGTCCTGGCGCCTAGCGGGCAAACCCTAGAGCGGGTGGAGCCAGACCAGGGAGAGGCGGGGACCGGCTGCGGGGCGGAAGCTTGAACCCGGTGGCGGCGGAAGCGCGGCCCTTGCGGGGCAAGATGGCGGCGCCCAGGCGGTCCTAGAGTAAGTAAGGGACTGCGCTGGAGGGACGGACTTCGGAGTTCTCCAGCGGAGGGCTCTGGTACAGGGTATGCAGTTCCTTTGTGGGAGCCTCCCCGAGTGTCTGCTCTACGCTGGAGTGGCCGCGGCCTCTTCGGTGTGGAGAAACCGGCCACGGCCCTCCATCCGCAGGCTGCATAAGCTGAGACTCGGTGATTTCTCTGTTGATTCGGGTGGTCCACAAATGTCCGTGACCGCAGAGCCCTAGAGGCAGTTGTCGGCCCGACAGTGTACAAGGCTTGTACTTCTTTGGTGAAATTTATTCCTAGTGTTTTGCTCTTTTTGATGTGATTGTAAGTGACATTGTTTTCTTAATTTCATTTTCTGATTGTTCTTTTTGCTGGTGTGTAGAAATACAGATGATTTTTATATGTTGACCTTGTATAGTCCGAGGTTTTTTTGTTTTTTGTTTTGTTTTAATAATTCGAACACCTTTGGGCCAGGCATATGCTCTCCAGTTTGATACAGAATCATGACTCCCTATCTGCCTGGCTCCTGATGTTATTTTTTCCCACAGTTGTTCCTGAGACTTTTTATCATCCAGATTGTAAACAATCTTGAGTTGGCAGTAAATATTCTTAGGCTGATGACATCAAGGAGGGCTAAATAGGGAGGGAATGGTAATAAGGTATGCATGAGAAGGAATGAGTTGATGTGAACCTAAGAACTGTCTTTTCTGATGCACAATAAAGAGCATCAGGGTTCAGCTGCAGAGGGCCTATGAGCTTCATTGTTTGTAGGGTTGAATGAGAGGGGACCCCCACACCAAAGCAGTGCTGGAAAGAATTGCACCAGAAGGGCAGCTGGAGTGTCGAGATGCTGTCAAGACCAAAGCCAGGGGAGTCGGAGGTGGACCTGCTGCGCTTCCAGAGTCAGTTTCTTGCAACTGGTGCAGTCCCAGCAGTACAACTGGTGAAGAAAGGAAATAGGGGAGGTGGCAACACTAACCTGGACCAGCCTCTGCTGCAGGATCGTCGGGATGTGGTAACACTGGACAGTGAGTAGCTGTGGGTGTGAGGCTGAGAAAGAGAGAGGGTATGGCCTCAGGGTCCTCTTCCTCTTCCTGATGGGGCTGGATTTTCCTCCATCGTTATTTCAGACACTGTATAGCCTCTGTTGCTGCAGCCCCATTTTACACTTGAAGAAACTGAGGTTCACAGAGTTAAATATCTTCCCCAAGGTGACACAGCTTGAGCCAGGGCCCCACAGCAGCTGCCTTTCTTTCTTTGATCCCCCCCTGCCCTCATTCTCTTCCTGGGAAGGAATGAGTATCCTCACATCTAGGTTTTTTCCTTTCTCAGATCTCCCAGATTCGCCCCCAGCTTTGGTTCCTGCTCCCCCGAAGAGAGCTAGACCCAGCCTTGGCTGCCCCCTGCCTGAACATGAGGACCCTGAAGAGAGGCTGAACAGGCATGATCAGCACATCACTGCTGTCTTGACTAAGATTATTGTGCGTCTCACCCTGGTTGAGTGGGACGAGGCATCCTGGGGCAGCAAGAATATTGGGGGGAGGGTAGTGAGGGATAGGAGTAGAGGGTGCTTCAGAAAGGTGGGACTTTATTCCCCCGCAGTCAGTTTGGGGCTGCTTTAGAAGCACTGTGTGCGAAGAAGCAAGGTGGGTTCATGACTCCCTAGAGAGAGATTCTAGTCATACAGAATTGGGGCTAGTGGGATAGTGTCCAGTCTGGGGAAATCTTCACTACTTTGTGCTTTGTTGCTGCAGGAACGAGATACAAGTTCAGTGACAGTGAATCTGCCTGTGCCCAGTGGTGTTGCTTTCCCTCCTGTGTTCCATCGCTCACAGGAGAGACAGGTAGGCAAGGTGCTCAGATGGTACTTGGGAGACATCAGGTGAGCCTCACAGTGCATCTTCCTCAGGCAGATAATCTGAATAATGATAAGCAATTCTCTTATTAAGGCAGCGCCATGCTAAGCACTTTATACACATTACTTAATTCTCGTAACAACCGTGTAAAGTAGGTATTATCGTCTCCATTTTTCAGATGAGTAAACTGAGACCCTGAAAAGATAAGTAACTTGTCCAACACCACACATCTAATAGATAGAAGAACCAGAAATCCAACCCAAATTTGTCTGACTTCAAGACCTGTCCTCCTATAGAGCCCTGTTTTTTCTGAGGATGAGAGTTGTGACCCTTAGAGATTAAGCAAGTCCCTTTTATCTCTTCGTTCCGGTGTAAGTGAGAAGAGAATGGGGTAGTGAGCATCAGTCACCTGAGTTTTCTTTTTGCCCCATAGGGGAATTCAACATCTGGTAAGAGAAGCATCTTTGCCCAAGAAATTGCAGCAAAGAGAGCATCTGAAGCCAGGGTCCCACCAGTTAGAGAAGTTGTGTCTACCCTGGATCCACCAGAGCGTAAGCTGGGGTTGAAGAGAGTTGGGCTCAGCCTTTGTAATACACAATCATAGAGTCACATTGGGGTATATGTCTTCCCGGCGTCAAATATGAAAGCATATTTAAATGGCATTTGAGCCATCTAAAGAGGAAGCTGTCCCTTTTCCCCACTTACAGTATTGAGTACGGCTGGCTTGGGTCTACATCTGGGTCTTAGGTGCAGGGAGAATGCAGGTCGTTAGTTGACCCTAGGAGAAAGGAAGAAGACAGAGGTGTCTTGCAGAGACTGTAAAATAAAGATGTAGACCAAGATTGCCTGAATGATGCAAATTATTAGCAGAAAAGCTGGGGGTGGACTTCTGGAGGCAGACAGCTACCTGGACATCCAAGAGAAGAGTCAGAAAGTAGGATGTTTCTGGGGCGCCCGGGTGGCTCTGTTGTTAAGCATCTGCCTTCAGCTCAGGGCGTGATCCTGGCATTATGGGATCGAGCCCCACATCAGGTCCCCCGCTGGGAGCCTGCTTCTTCCTCTCCCACTCCCCCTGCTGTGTTCCCTCTCTTGCTGGCTGTCTCTATCTCTGTCAAATAAATAAATAAAATCTTAAAAAAAAAAAAAAAAAAGAAGATGTTTCTTAAGGAAACATCCCTCAGAAAGGGGAAAAATGAGTGGAGAGGTCGCCACCCAGTCCAACCTGTGTTTGTGTTACGGTGGGGGGCGTGGGGGGAGTGTCTCCACTCTGTGTCCGGGAAATCTCTGGGGCCTTCATCTGTCTCCAGCGCTAATGGGATTAGGGAAGAGGGCCAGAAGGCCCAGCTGAGGCGAGGCGATGAAACTGATGATACACTTCTTCCAGGTGCTGCATCCTGTGAGGCACTCACACCTCGGGAGCAGGGCGGCCAGCTTCTATGGGGCAGCCGCGGCTTCCAGGGACCCCATCTGGTCACAGGGAAGGGGCTCAGGAGCCAGGATGCTGAGCAGGAAGCCCAGACCATCCATGAAGAGAACATAGCAAAACTGCAAACCATGGCTCCTGAGGAGATCCTGCAGGAGCAGCAGCGGTTGCTGGCCCAGCTCGGTATGGCATGGCTGGCTTTCCTGCTGAGCCTGGGCTCGGAAGGGATTGCCACTTACCGAGGAAGGCTTAATGCGAGGGCCAGGCCTTTTGCTGAGTGTTTGAATGCATTATTTCATCCTGTCCTCAAACAGTCCCTATACGGTAGGTAGTACTAGCTTCATTTACTTAGGAAAAAAAAAAACTGAGTCTCAAAACTTGAAGAAATTCTCCCACAGGTCATGTGGCTGGTAAAGAACACGGGTGAGATGTAAACCCAGGTCTGTCGGGTCTGACAGGCCCTGCTGTCAACCACTACATCGTGTATGCTGCACTGCTCTAGGGTAACGTGTGCTGTATTACAGCTGAGCTGTCTCTAGAACAGCTGTGACATGTTCTGTATATGACGCTCTACCATGCCATCCCTCATAGCAGTAGCACCAAGTCAGTCTTGTCCCAGATTGTATACCTAGCACCTTTATAGAGCATAACGTAGATTAGGTTCCAGGAAATATTTGTGCATAAATAAATGAGCTGAAAGTGAGAGAAACTGTTCCCCTAAATGTCTTCTCTTTGGCCCTGGTCAGCTTTCATTCATTTATTCCACAGCCACTTCCTTTGGGCCTCTGACCTGGAGCCAAGCACAGGGATGGGCAGGAACCTGCGTGGGCCAGGGGACTGT
This sequence comes from Ursus americanus, assembly GCF_024610735.1. Lineage (NCBI taxonomy): Eukaryota > Metazoa > Chordata > Mammalia > Carnivora > Ursidae > Ursus > Ursus americanus. The sequence goes on along the minus strand of NC_142162.1, from coordinate 25,123,044 downwards.
GAAGCATAGAGAGAAGGGTGGGTGGGCAGGTCCTAGTGACAGGTGTGGGTCATCGAGGCCCCAGGAGAGCCCAGGGGGCTCAGGCCAGAGGTGGGAAGGGGCTTGTCCTGGCCTTGGCACTAGTAGATAGGCAGTATTCAGCAGGATTCAGGTCTACACGAGCCTGGGGGCGGGGGGGATCTGCCACCGCCCACTCTCCCTTCCATCCTCTCCTCTAGATCCCAACTTGGTTGCCTTCTTGAGGTCTCACGGCCGCACCCATGAGCAAGCGGGAGAGAAGGCCACAGAGGAGCAGGGGCCAGGAAGACACTCTGCTGAGGTCACTGGAGAGGAACCCGTTGTGCCCACTTCTGCAAGTGAGCCCAGGCAGGAAGATGATCCAGATCCAGGAGCCCCAGGTTTGGAGGAAGGGGGACATCTTTGGGGGAATAAAAGTAGAGGAAAGTATCCCTTCTCCTAGGCCTGGCAGATGGGAAAAGAGAGAATCTTTTCTGTCCTGGGACATCTAACATTAATCTTCATTATTGTCTGGAAGTCATTCTTCATTTGCTGATATGTATGTTCCTCCTGCATATGCTTCCTGTTTTCTTGTCCTGTTACTGCTCCTTTTCCCTCTTTCCTGGTAAGTGGCAGCAGGATGTGATGGCTGAACCCTCCCCCAGCAGATCATCTCCACCCTCCGGCTCTGCCCACCCCACAGTTCTCTGCCTCTGCTGTCCGTGTTGAGGGGGAGATGCCAGGGCGAGGGTAGGAGAGGCTGACGCAGGTCTTACGAACATGCCAGACCTAAAGCAGAGAGGCCAGTGAGAACTCTCATTTCCCAGGACCTGGATTATTTTATTAGTGATTAACAAAAGAATAAATTGGATTATGAAAGCCAGGAACCTCCTGCCCCTCAGCTCCAGGCCAGCTGAGCGGGTCAGGTGGGGGTCGGGGGAGAAGAAGGAGGATGTCCCCGATGTGTGTTTCTGTGTCTTGGCCCGCAGAAGCAGGATCGCTGCCCCTCATTGCCCCACTCCCCTGCTTCTTTAGAAGGTCAGTACTAGGCAATGGAGAACTGTGTTTTCCCTGATATATATGGTCCTCCCTTCCGCCTCTGCTCCCTCTCTCTCCTCTTCTTTATCTCCTCCTCTTTCTCCTGCCCCTCCCAGCAAGTACTTGGGGTCCGCATCGGGCTAGAACCCAGGACTGGGTGTGTTCTACCATATCTGAGATATTCGCCCAGTTCCCAGGAGTTGCAGCCCCTGGGCTATACCACTTAATTCTAGCTAAAGGCAGAGGCTGCCAGACCCTTAGGCAGAGGTGGATATGGCAGCTGCGGGGTAATGGCTGGGACCCCAGGGGATCAGTGAGCTGAGCTCCTTAGGGAATACTGCTCTGCTTCCATCTTCCTAGCTCTGGCACTGCCTGTTACCCCCCACAAAGAATGGGTGCACATGGACACTGTGGAGCTGGAGAAACTCCACTGGACCCAGGATCTGCCTCCGCTGCGGAGGCAGAGGACACAGGAGGTGAGGAGGGCCAGCTGGCCTACAAGGGGTGGAGCGAGCTGTGAGTGGCCGTGGAAGCTCATCCCACCCACTGAGACCACATTGGTTGTCCACCTCCCCCTGTCCCCTCTCTCCCATGCTCTTGCACCCGAACTCAGGCCCTTTTCTTCCCTGGAGCTTGAGAAACATTTCTCCTTTGCACTCCTCCTCCTCTCCCCATCACCCTGCGTGGCCCCTGGGGCCAAGGGAGTTCCATTTCCACTCCAGTAGAGTCAGGACCGAAGGCCTGGGGTGAAAGGTGAGGAGTGGGTTGTAGGGACGTTGCTGTGTCCCCAGCCTTCTTTCTGTTCCCATTAGAGGATGCAGGCCCGATTTAATCTTCAGGGAGAGCTACTGGCCCCCGATGTGGACCTGCCCACCCATCTGGGCCTGCACCACCATGGAGAAGAGGCAGAGGTGAGGCATGGGGCCCAGGGAGGACTGGGCAGTTCTCAGCAAGTGCTTTTATCAACCGTATGGAAGAGGACCTCTGGTCAGTTGCCTTGGACCTTCTGTGTAGCCGATTCTATTTTATGGCCTTGCCGTCCATAGGTTCTTAGGCTCAAAATGTTTCTCTTCGTTCCTTCACATTCCAGTCAGTTGCCTGAACTTGCCAGTTTTATGTCTATCACCTCCCCTGGTGCTTTCTAGAGAAGAGGCTTGCTCCCTCTTCTCTGTTCAGTCGCCATGTCTTCCCACCCATCCCTCATGGGACTGCCATACTGATTCCGTCTGGCCCAGCCCAGGCCGCGCCTTGCCTTGGAAAGTTTCTGGCTCCCTTCTGCTCACAGAATAGTCCTGGCTCCTTAGCCTGGTGAGACAGGCCTTCGACAGTCTCTCCCTGCTGACTCTCTAGCTCTGCCTCCTCACTCCTGCCGCCCCACCTTGTGCTCTCTCCCCGCATACAGCGTGCGCTCAAGGACGTCCAGACTTAGTTCCTCAGGCCACGGAAGCTCCACCCACCTGCTGAGACCACATCACTTTTCCAGGTCCCCCTTTTCTCTCTCTCTCCTATTCTCTTATTGCAAGTTAAACACGGATTACCGCAGTCCTCCCCGTCTGCTTTATGCCATGGTCACTTGTGTGACCAAATCTTATCTTCTTTACCAGTTTGAGGATCCATGGAGAGAAGAGGCAAGAGATACCACTTACTTAACTTTGCCTTCCCCTTGACAACTGACTCAGTGCCTGGAGTATTGGGGTTTCTGTGTATTGGTTGGGGGGTGCTGCCCTGTGTGTTGGCTCCTACTGACTTCTTGTCCCTGCCCCAGAGAGCAGGGTACTCCCTGCAGGAACTCTTCCACCTCACGCGCAGCCAGGTGTCCCAGCAGAGAGCATTAGCACTGCACGTGTTGGCCCAGGTCATCGGCAGGGTGAGTGCACTGCTGGCCCGGTCCTGCCTGCCCCCATACCTCACCCCCCGACCTCAGACTTCCCCACCTCCTAGCCCAGGAGCCCATACAGCAGCTCCCTCTGGGGCAGACTGGGAATGGGACAAACCCAGGGTCATAGCTGGGCAAGTGAAGGGTTTAGGACAAGGACTGTAACTTCAACATCTTCAGCAAGGTTTTCCCCTGCTCCCAAGGCCCAGGCCGGTGAGTTTGGGGACCGACTAGTGGGCAGTGTCTTGCGCCTCCTTTTGGATGCTGGTTTCCTCTTCCTGCTGCGCTTCTCCCTGGATGACAGAGTGGATGGGGTCATTGCAGCTGCCGTCCGGGCTCTTCGGGCTCTGCTGGTGGCTCCCGGAGATGAGGTACGCAGGGATAGAAATGGGGCTTTGAGGCACCAGGCTCCCTACCCCTGCTGCCGGGCACACTGTCACTGCAAAGGCTTTGCCGGGCAGAGCAGAGAATGGGATGGCAGCGTCACCATCTTCTCCTAAGAGCCCCAAAGCCCAGCAGCCTTGCCTTTCTGTTCTTGGTGCGTGGCTTGTGCTGACTACTGCTAGACCCTCTTTTGAGGCCTGCCCCCTTCCTCTTCTTCCCACCCCCTTCTCTTCCCTATGGCAGGAGCTCCTCGACGGCACCTTCTCCTGGTATCATGGAGCTTTGGTGTTTCCTCTGATGCCCAGCCAGGAAGACAAGGAAGACGATGAGGATGAAGATGAAGAGCCTCCAGTAGAGAAAGCAAAAAGGAAGAGCTCTGAGGAAGGAAACCGGCCTCCATCTGACCTGGCTCGACGTGACGTCATCAAGGTACAGATGCTGGGGCAGCTGCACCTGTTCCACGACCTTGAGGGCAAGCACACCTTTTTGGGGTTGGGGGGGTGGTGCAGAGAGAGAGAGAGAATCCAAGCAGGCTCCATGCCCAGTGCCAAGCCAAATGGGCTCGATCCCACAACCCTGAGATAGGACCTGAGCCGAAATCAAGAGTCGACGCTCAACCGACCGTGCCACCGCAGCGCCCCCATAGGGCAAGCACATCTTAGGCAAGAAGGGTCATCAAGGCCTGGGGCCCAGCTGCATTTGGCACTGGGTTTATCTGTCTGATCACCAGGGGCTTCTGGCTACCAACCTGCTGCCTCGGCTGCGCTACGTGTTAGAGGTAACCTGCCCAGCACCTTCTGTGGTCCTTGACATCCTGGCTGTGCTCATCCGTCTGGCCCGGCATTCCCTGGAGTCAGCCACAAGGGTGAGAAAGAGAAGGGAAGGAGGCAAGGACTGGGCAAAGAGCCTAGCTGGGCCTGGGTCTGACCCTCAGCCTCCCTGCCTCCCTTTTCTTCCTGTCCCCTGACAGGTCCTAGAGTGCCCACGGCTAATAGAGACCGTGGTTCGAGAGTTCCTGCCCACTAGCTGGTCTCCCATGGGGGTGGGGCCTGCCCCCAGTCTACACAAAGTTCCCTGTGCCATTGCCATGAAACTACTTCGTGTCCTGGCCTCGGCTGGTAGGAACATTGCTGCCCGGCTGGTGAGCAGGACAAAGATCCAGGGAGGAGGGGCTCACAACAGGGCTGGGCTGGGGACTAAGCTTGGCGTCTGGACTCTGGGTAACTGGCTCATGCCATCTTCCTCTTCCTCTCTGCACCAGGAACAACCAGCCAGGAACCTAGTCACCTAGAGTCTAGTGTACCCTATAGGCCTACTATGCTTTCGTTACCTGAAGGGAGGGCTCCCTCTTCCCTGGACCCAGACCAGAAGAGCCACATAGAGATGGGCAGCCATCATCCAGAGCCATGTCGCCCTAGAGAAGGTTCCTAGCAAGTGCTTGCTAAAAAGAAGGAGGGGAGGGAGGGTTGGATGAGGTAGTTTCATCCTGGTCCACAGCTAAGACCCTGTGGCACGAGAGGGGCCTGGAACAGGGCTGACACAGAGAGAGAACCTGAGGCCGCTTGGGCCCCCAGCTGAATGGTAGGCCCACACTCCGCCCTCTCACCCCAGCTGAGCAGCTTCGATCTCCGGAGCCGCCTGTGCCGCTTTATAGCAGAGGCTCCCCAGGAAATGGCCTTGCCCCCAGAGGAAGCCGAGACGCTGAGCACCGAGGCCTTCCGTCTATGGGCTGTGGCCGCCTCCTATGGCCAGGGTGCTGACCTTTACAGGTGAGGAGACACGGGAGTCGGCTCCCTTGGAGACCCCTCCAGTTCTGCACTGGGGCCTAATCTGATGACTCAGCCTTGCTCAAGGTGTCCAGCTCCGAGGGAGGCTGAGAATGAGGAGGAGGGGATTCTGGGAGGAATGAAGACAGCCTGGGGGTCAGGACTAGCCGGGGGGCAGTAGAACAAAGCTGAGGTAACCACATTCTGTGCACCACAGTCTTAGTAGCTTGGTGAAATCCAGTTTAAATCCCCTGTTGGGAGGAAGCCTGGAAAGTCTACCTCCTTCCCTTCAGCCCCCAGCCTTCCTTCCCTCTGAAGCCTTCTAAGAGTGCCCAGCCCTGGGGCCTCTCCCTCCCGAGCTTCCCTGACCAGACTGCAGATCCCTGGGGCAGCACCCTGCCTTGTGTCTTCTGTCTCCACATCCAGGGTCTTCGTACACTGAAAGACAGTAATTGTTCTCCCCCAGGGAGCTGTACCCAGTGCTGATGCGAGCCCTGCAGGCTGTGCCGGAGGAGCTCAGCATGCAGCCCCCTCGGCCCCTGTCATTGCAGCGGATAGCCTCCTTGCTCACTCTCCTCGCCCACCTGACCCTGGCCGCCAGCAGCACCGCCCCTGAGCCCAGCAGGTGGGTTATAGCTCTGAGCTTCAGAACAGGCAGAAGCGCTCCTCCAGAGAGAGCGGGTGGGTAGAGCTTATGGGAGTGTCGAGGCAGCCAGACCTTCACTGTGACCCCTTCTGGCACTCCTGTAGTGACGGTGCTGGGGCCAGTGTGTTGGCCACCCCTTCCTCGATCACTTGGACACAGGTGTCCGGCCTCCAGCCTCTTGTGGAGCCCTGTCTAAGACAGACCTTGAAGTTGCTGCCCAGACCTGAGATGTGGCAGGTCTTGGGCCCCGTGCCCACTGCCTGCCTGCTCTTCCTGGATGCGTACTACCAGGCCTGGAGCCAGCAGGTGAGTGTGGCCTGCCTGCCTTCCTCTGTGCCCTGCATGCCTGCCTCCCTCTTCACATACCACCCTCTCTCTCCCTCTCCGTTTCCACTTCTCCGCCCCTACCTCCGTATTCCACTTTTTCCTACTCTCTGCCTTTTCCCTCCCACCTTTCTTCCTTTTTCCCCCCTCCACATCCATTGGGGCTGCCAAGGAGCTGTATTGATGGGGACCAGAGACCGCCAAGCAGCAGCTCTGTCTCCCTGGAGCCTTCATGCTCTGAGGACAGTGGGTGTCAGGGCAGCCTCGGGGTCTTTTCTCTCTCCAGAGGGTCAGAAGGCAGAAGCCTCCAAACACTGATTCTTGGGCTCTTAGAGTAATGGGCTTGGCCTGGGGACCCAGGGTCTAGGAGAATGGGTGTCGGGCTATCAGCTCAGTGAGCCCCTTGGTCCTCCAGCCAAGCCTGTGCCCAGGGGATTGGCTTCAGGATACAGAGCGCCTGTCGGAGAGCCTGCTGCTGCCCCTGCTGCGCACACCCACTCTGGGCAGCCTGTGGGATTCCCTTGGGTACGTCCTGCGTGTGTGTGTGTGTGTGTGTGTGTGTGTGTGTTGTGTGTGTGCGTGGGCGGGGGGCAGGAGGGCGGAGGCAGTTTCTCTCCCCGTGGGACTCCTAGGTCTAGCTCCCTCGTCCATCCTGAGTAGAGCCTCTCAGCCAGAAGGAAACCTGAATCGCTAGCCGGCAGCACTTGAGGGCTCTGAGGAACGTGGGTAGTGGTCCACATAGCCCGGTTCCTGCCGGCCTCGGTCGCAGACCAAGCAGCTCTTTTCCCGCCTGGCGTACATCAGACCAGAGCCCTGCTCAGAGTCTTCATTCTGCCTCCAGGAGCTGCTCCCCTCTCTGCAACCCTCAGTTCTGTGTTCGGGCCCCTGAAGCTCTCCCCAGCCTCGTGTCCCTGGGCAGCACAGGAGGCCGCCCCTCTCTCAGTCTGGCTGGCTCAGCCTCACCGTTCCCGTTCCTCACTGCCCTTCTCTCTCTTTTCAACACCTTGGCCCGGATCCACAAGGGGCTATGTGACCAGGTGAGACCTAGGCGCCTGGTTAGGGCTCAGGCGGGGATGAGAGGGGTGGTGGAGGGCGCAGAGGGGCAAGATGGAACAAAAGGTGCCCGTTGGGGAAGGGAGGTCTCTCCTGCCAGCCCCCATTTGTATGAGTTGGCCGGGGGTGGGGGCAGCCACCTGAGGAACCCCAGAAAAGATCAAAGTCACCTTCAGATCTGAACAAGTTTGCTTTTCTCCAGCTGGCTACCGTATTGGCCACCCCCGGACTCCAGAACTATTTCCGCCAGTGTTTGGCTCCTGTGGCTGCCCCACACCTTACACCCTTCTCTGCGTGGGCCTTGCGCCACGAGTACCACCTGCAGTATCTGGCACTCATCCTGGCCCAGAGAGTGGTGGGTACAGCCCAACCCCCCAGACCGCTGTCCTTTCCCCCCACTTCCGGTTAACCCGCCCCAACTGCCTGGGGACCCGTGCTGCTTCTGGCAGTCCGTGCACATCCTCCTCCGCTCTAGACACGCCCAGGATCTGTGCAGCTATCCTCTCTGCGTGTGTCCTCACATCTCTCTGCTCTGTCCCCTCTCACACCCCGCCCAACCCCCCCACTTCCCTGTTCGTAGGCAACAGCCCAGCCAGTTCTGGCCATCAACGCCGCCCTGCATCATAGTATGGTGTTGGCCCTGCTGAGCCGACTGCTGCCCGGAAGTGAGCACCTTGCCCACGAGCTCCTGCTGAGCTGTGTATTCCGTCTGGAGTTCCTCCCGTAAGTCCAGGGTTGGTAACATCAGCTCAGCCCTTTGAGAGGCTTCTGTGGCTGGTGACGGAACACCACTGAATTTGGAGCCAAGAGACCTGAGTTTACTCTCCTTTCTTCCATGGATTGTGCTCTATGTGTCAGAGCTTCCATTCGTCATCAGTAAAGTGGGGATGAAGATACTCACACTGGAAAATTACAGTGAGATTTCCGTGTGACCATCTGGCTAAGAAGTGGTGTACAAACGAACTGTGCACACGTAACAGCTAACACGGACCGAGTGCTCACTCTGTACCTGGCCGCTTCTTAAGTGTTCCTGTTGTTTTTGCTCTGTACTGTCAGATAGGTATTGCTATCCCCATTTTACCGCGAGGAAACTGAAGCCCAGAGAAGCCCCTGTCAGCCTGCCCCTAGGCAGCTGACTCCAGTGCCCAGCCTCTTGACTGCTACACATACTACACAGTGATTAGGGAACACGGAGGATTGGATCTAGGAACCTCCGGGAAGCCCCAGAGAGCTGGCATGGTGTTCAGAGTGCTGTGGTTCGAGCGCTCATTTTTGGCTTTTGGGTTCTGTTGCAGGGAAAGAGCGTCAGGGGGTCCAGAGGCAGCCGACTTCTCTGACCGGCTGTCCTTAGGGAGCAGCAAGGACTCAGGGTGTGGGCGAGGGGCTCTGCTGGCTCAGGCCTGCCAGGACTTCCCCAGCATCCGCAGCTGCTACCTGACCCACTGCTCACTGGCCCGAGCCAGCCTGCTAGCCTCGCAGGCCTTGTACCGAGGGGAGCTCCAGCGAGTCCCAGGCCTGCTGCTCCCTCTGCCTAAGGAGCCACTGCTGCCCACCGACTGGCCTTTCCTGCCACTGATCCACCTCTACCACCAGGCCTCAGACACTCCCTCGGGGCTCCCTCCTGCTGACACTGTAGGCACAGCTCTGCGGGCTCTGCAGTGGGTGCTAGTCTTGGAAAGCTGGCGCCCCCAGGCCCTCTGGGCCGTGCCTCCCGCCGCCCGCCTGGCACGGCTCATGTGTGTGTTCCTAGTGGACAGTGAACTGTTCCGGGAGACCCCAATACAACATCTGGTGGCCGCCCTCCTGGCCCGGCTCTGCCAGCCTCAAGTCCTGCGAGACCTCAAGCTGGATTGCCCGCTTCCTGGCCTGGCGTCTTTCCCTGACCTCTATGCCAGCTTCCTGGAGCATTTTGAGGCCGTCTCTTACGGGGACCACCTCTTTGGAGCTCTGGTTCTCCTTCCCCTACAGCGCCGGTTCAGCGTCGCTTTGCGCCTCGCCCTCTTCGGGGAGCATGTGGGAGCCTTGCGAGCTCTGGGCCTGCCTCTGACCCAGGTACTTTCTCAGCCCAGCAGAGCCTGCCATAGCCTACCTGTACTGGGCCTGGGGGACAGTCCTGAGCAGTGGGGGGCTTTGGTGGTCCTCAGGTTCCTTATCTTACCTCTGGGGGATTTTGAGGAGATTAAGAGAAGCCATGAAAAGGGTTTAACAGGGTATCTGGCATATAGTATGTATTGGTTATTATTAGCAAGCCACAACTCATTGCTCAGTGCTACAATCTGGATAAGAGACGTAGTAAAAACCAATATAGTTCTAAGTTATTCACATTTTAGATGTCAGTTCAGGATTGAGGAAAGGAAAAGATCAAAGTGGACTTCCCATAAGGAGAAAGGGGGAGGAAATGGAGATTGACTTGGGCACTGAAGGTTGGGTAGAATCTGATGTTGAGGACGAAGAACAGTATGTATCTGGTGGAACACCATCAGCAAAAGCTCAGAGGCGGGGAATGTAACAGGGTGCGAAGAGGGAGGCATCAGATTTCAGTTTAGGAGCTTGTTGGAAATAAGGCTAATAAAGTCTTAGAGGGCCTCAAAAATCAGGCTAAAGAGTTAAACTTACGTAAGCTATGAGAATTAACTATTTTTTAAGATTTGGTTTTTTATTTTCACTCTAACTTATTCTGGTATGTTTAAAATATAAATATTTTAATAAATGCATTTAATATGTATATAAAGTAAGTATTTTATATAAAGAACTAAAGAGAAAATATTTTTAAGAATTAAAAAGAATAGGGGCACCTGGATGGCTCAGTTGGTTAAGCATCTGTCTTCGGCTCGGGTCATGATCTCTGGGCCCTGGGATCAAGCCCCACATCGGGCTCCCAGCTCTGCGGGGAATCTGCTTCTCCCTCTGCCTCTCCCCCTTCTCGTGCGCTCTCTCTCTACCTCTCTCTCAAATAAATAAATTCTTTAAAAAAAAAAAAAAGATTTAAAAAGAACATTATGGTCATCCATAATCCCACTGCCCAGTAGTAACTGTTTTCATTGATTTATCTTTTTTTTAGTCTTTATATGTGCATATATATTTTTATAAAATTGGGATCATTGCATAATGTTTTTTTCATTTAACATTACATAATAAGCATGTCTCAATCACTATTCTAAGAAATCAACATTTTTTGTTACATTATAATCTGTTGTATAGGGACATCCTTTTATCAGAATCCCTTGGCGGGCATGACAGTTGTTTCTAATTTTCTGTTTGAAGTAACACTGTGATAAACACCACTGGGTATAAACTTTACCTCTTTCTCTCATAATCATTTCTCTTTTTTTTAAGATTTTATTTTTTAAAGTAATCTCTACACCCAACATGGGGCTCGAACTCACAACCCTGAGATCAAGAGTTGCATGCTGTACCGACTGAGCCAGCCAGGTGCCCCTCTCAGAATCATTCCTGCATGGAATAAAGAGTGATTTTTGAGAGTGTTACTCTTAAAGAAAATGAACTTTTGAAAGGTTCATAATATAATTGAGCAATTGAATGTGACATTTTGAAAGTTTTAATTTTAAACAGATTAATCAAGTACTGGTAGGCAGTAGAAATTCACTACTGCTTCCCAATTTCCCAGTTTCCCCTGCTTCCCAGCCCTTTAGTCTTCAACGTCAGTCCTTGTGATAGACAGGACTGGATGTCTGTCCGGGACCTTATCTCTGCCCTCAAAATCTGGTTCAGGTGACCATCAAGTATCCACCGTGTTGTCCTGTGATACGCATTCCCACCCTCACCCTCAGCATGTCTCGCTCCCCCTGTCACAGTTGCCTGTGTCCTTGGAGTGCTATACAGAGCCTCCTGAAGACAACCTGGCCCTCCTTCAGCTCTACTTCCGGGCCCTGGTTACTGGTGCCCTCTGTCCACGTTGGTGCCCTGTGCTCTATGCTGTGGCTGTGGCCCATGTCAACAGCTTCATCTTCTCCCAGGACCCCAGGAGCACAGTAAGTTACATCCCCATCTCCAAAGGGAAGAAGAGACACTGCCTCTGGGTGAGCAGGGGAGGAGAGGAGGGTTGGATGAGGCCAGTGATGGCTGTCAGCCCTTGGCCCAGTGCCATCTCTCCCTCCCTGTTCTACCTCTAGGATGAGGTAAAGGCTGCCCGCAGGAGGCTGCTGCAGAAAACTTCGCTGCTGGCAGATGAGGTAGGACAGGGCACATCCTGGAGGAGAGGGTAAGAGTAGGTCTTGGGGGACAGATCTCAACAGGATCTCAGTACCTACTGCATAAAGTTTCTTCCCTTTTTGCAGGGTCTCCGGCAGCACCTTCTCCACTATAAGCTCCCCAATTCTGCCCTCCCGGAAGGCTTTGAGCTGTATCCCCAGTTGCCCCCTCTGCGTCAGCAGTACCTCCAGAGAGTGACCTCAGGGATGCTCCAAAATGGGGTATCAGAGGCCTAGTATAGTTGCTACAGATGAAGACATGGATACACTCTCCTGGGGTTCACCCACACATGCCTGGCCAGACAAAAGGATTCTGTGTCCTGAGGGTGCACAGGAGACAAAGGAGCAGAAGGCTTGCCTTCCTGGGAGCAGGCCGTTTGAGCTTTTTTGGAGCAGGGTGAGCTCTACCATTATATCCTGATATCTGAAGCTCAGGATCTGGGGCTTCTGAGAGTCTGTACTGGGAGTGGATGGTGACTTAACTATTTACCCCTCTTTTGGGGGCAAGACAAACTATGGACATCTCTCCTTCCCCTGCCCCAGACCAAGATGTATGAATGCTATAGATGTGTACTGAAATAAAATTTTTTTTAATCTGGGAATCTGATTTGGACTGATTTCAGACATGGTAGTTCAGGACTGGTGTGGAAGGATGGATTATCTCAGGGGAGAAGCAGGACTTCTGTGAGAGATGAGGGAAGTAGAAACTGAGTCCACATCTGGGACAACTAAAATGTGGGTCCCAGTTCTGGAGTTGAGCCAGGCCAGGGTAATGCTCTTGGGAAGGGGTACTTCTTAAAGGACTCTCAGTAGCCCACTTGGAGTATAAGTATCCTTAGGGTCAGCATCTTGTCTCCTTATGGTCCATTAACTGCTATCCTGAGATACGAAGAAACCAAAAACCAGACTGTGCGGTAGCTGTCTATCTTAATCTGTTTGGCTGCTTAACAGAATGGCATAGACTGAGTGGCTTAGAAACAAGTTCTGGAGGCTGGGAAGTCCAAGATCAAGGTGCAGGCACAGTTGGTCTCCAGTGAGGGCCCACTTCCTGGTTCGTGGACAGCCCTCACGTGGTGGAAGGCTCATGGGAGCCCTCTGGGGCTTCTTTATAAAGACACTAACACATTCCACCCATTAAGGTGGAACCCTCATGACCTAATGACTTTCCAGAGGCCCTGCCTCCAAATACCCTCACATTGGGTATTAGAGTTCAACATATGAACTAGGCTGGGGGTGAAGTGGGGCTGGACACAAACAGTCTGTAGTGCTGTCCTACAACTCCCCCTCCATTGTGGACTTTAGTGGTGAAGGTAAGTGCTGGGGAGGAGTGATCAAACCATGAACTCTGGTTCATTGGTTCATCTCTTTAGGTAGAGTTTTTAGGTTCTTTGTCTAAATTTTTTTTTTTTAAGATTTTATTTTATTTATTTGACAGAGAGACAGAGAGATAGGCAGTGAGAGAGGGAACACAAGCAGGGGGAGTGGGAGAGGAAGAAGCAGGCTCCCAGCGGAGGAGCCTGACGTGGGGCTCGATCCCAGAATGCCGGGATCACTCCCTGAGCCGAAGGCAGACGCTTAACGACTGAGCCACCCAGGCGCCCCGGTTCTTTGTCTAAATTCTAACACTGAAGCTTTCTTACAGTGTCATTTTCTGTGTGGAATTCCCTGTGTTGACAGGTCATCAGAGTGAGTGCAGTGTGCCCTGTCAGTAGGTAGAGAGAACCGACTTCCCATAAATGGAGCTGTGGGACCCAGTAGGTTTTATGGGCAACTACTGCATGTGCAAATAGCATAGTCCCCGAACTCACGTGACAGAAATCACCTGGGGAGTGTGTTAAAACAAACTGCTAGGGCCTGCACCAGTGTTTCTGACTCAGTGGGTCTAGGGTGAAACCCCAAAATTTGCATCTCTCACAGGTTTCCAGGTGGTGCTGATGTTGCTCTCCAAGCCCAAACCCACGTTGAGAACCACTGGCTTAGTGGAACCTTACCGAGGAAATTCTGCGACCTCACAGTGGGATACCTACAGAGTTCAGTAGAGCATGGGTCCTAGAGCGCTTACAGAACCACCGTAGTGTCTGATTTAGCACTATGTTCTCAGAGACAACCAAGGAGCTAGCTACTATCACTTCTTTTTTTCCAGTGCTTTATATTAAACACAGGCCTCAGCCTTTAAAATTAGTATTTTGGACAAAAGAATAAGGAAGACGCAAAACCACCTGAAGGCTAAGTGACCTTCACAGTTACAGAGTCCGCTGTGGTTTACAGAGAAATTCCCTTTCACGTGGTTTTACAGGTGGGGAAACTGCCTCAGAACAGTGTGACCTGTGCACCATCACGCGCTGACTAGCAATGCTAGTACTAGCACTTAGATGTTCGACATCAGGATCTAGGCTTGCACCCCATCACAGTAAGAAATTGTGCAAAGGGTTAAGACAGACAACGGAGTTGTATGAGGTGACCCTACAGACCCAGGTTTCTGAGGGTGTCTGGAGGTTCAGCCTTTCAGTCACAAAGGTACCGAAAAGACACAAGTAATGGCAAATAATGATGCACTTACTAAGTGCCTTAAAGAGCACTTCCCGGGGCGCCTGGGTGGCTCAGTTAAGCATCTGCCTTCAGCTCGGGTCATGATCCCGGGGTCCTGGGTTCGAGGCCACATTGGGCTCCTTGCCCAGCAGGGAGTCTGCTCCTCCCTCTCCCTCTACCCCTCCTCCCGGCTTCTATTCTCTCTCAAATAAATAAAATTCAAAAAAAAAAAAAAAGAAGAAGAGCACTTCCCATGTGTTATTTATTACACACACCCACACCCCACCACCAATGAAGCACTCACTCCACCGCTCCTGATGTGAGAGAGCTAGAAAGACCTAGAAGCCTGGGCAGGGTGTCTGGGGTGCGGCTTGCCACTTTTTTCACACTCCTGCCTCAAAAGGGTGGGGGCTTTTTCTCCCCTACCTTGGGATCCAGACAGCCCTTGGAGGGGTACTCGCAAGGCTCTTCTAGGAAGCATAGGGACCTTGCTGCCCACCTGTCCTGCCCTTCCTCCTTCAGCGTCCTGGGGTCTGAGGTGGGCGTGGTTTTAGGACTGGCAGCGTCTAGCAAGCAGTCAGACTCTGCTATGAGGGGCAGTCAGGCCGAAGTGACAAGCTCTGAGTCCACAACCCTATCTGTGGCAGGCTGAAGAAGCCATGCGCTGCTCAGGCTGGCTGCTGCTGTGGCTTGGAGCAGCGAGTCCTGTCAGTCAAGGAACCATCTGGCTAGAGGCATCTTCCTAGGCTTAGGAACAGCAGTTGAGACAGACTGGGTCCTAGTGGCTCCCCCAGAGGCCTGGAACCCTCAAGGCTAATGCTTCTGGGTCAGTGCTCCTGCTGAGTGGGCCCAGAAGCACAGTGCAGGCCTGAATTCAAGGTTCCCCATCACGCACCTTGGGAAGGAGGGATAGGCCCGGGGGTCTCAGCACCGCCTGGGGGCGAGACTACCTAGCTAGGTCGAGGAAAGGATGGGGGGCCTGCAGGACCAAACTCAGTGGGCCCCCAGGTCATTCACTGGGAAGGACTCCCCAGGGGAGAAACTTGCAGAGGCATCAGCGGGCACCCCGAGGGGCTTCAGTGACTGGAGTTGTTCCGGGCCGGCTTCCAGGTACTGGTGTGCCCTGGCTGGGTGGGGTTAGGACGACGACCTCAAGAGGCGAGGGCCAGCTGTCTACAGGTTATCTCTTTATCTATCTTTATCTCTTGTCCCCCATTAACCTACCACCTCTCCCAACCCCGCTGTCCCACTGTCACCTTTCAGGAGCCATTCTCTGCTCCAGCTCGGGGTCCCAGGCACCTTTTCTGCCCTCCTTACCTCTGTCGCTGCCAGCTCCTAGCCCCCAAGATGCGAATGTCACCACCCCACCTAGTGTCTTAGAGCCAGCTTCTCCCCTAATTCCGCCAGGTGAGCTCCAGGCTCTTCCTCCCTCCTCTGCTCATCTTACCAGGCCAGGTCAGATGCTCTATGACCCTTTCCTCCCTCCCTGCTCCAAGGCACTGAAGGGCCCTGGCTGTCCTCCTGTGGGGCCAGCGGCCGGCAAGGACCCACACAAACACAGTGCAACAAGGCACACACAGGCAGCAGCGTGGTGGTGACAGCAGGGGCCACCAAGCATCTGAAAGGCACGCAGCTGTGGCGACAGCCAGCCAACACTGAGTACCTGTAAGTGTGGAGCAGGGAGAGGTGGGTGATGACCTGCCTATCAGAGGTTCTAAAGTCGGGGAACCAAAGGCCTCGGGCACACCACGTTGTTGTAGGGTATTCCACACCCCCGTGTGGCCCTAGCGACTTTGTCCCTTCTTCCAGCGGAACCGGGGAAGGTGGCAATGGTCGCCACTGAATTAGCCAGTACCTAGGAGCCCCTAACCAGCGTTGGCGCCAAGCGGTGGCTTGACCGCCCCCCCGCCCCCCGCCCATCTCTATTAAGCCTCCTAAAGTAAACGTAAAATCGGATTTTCTGGTGTGCAGACCTAGTCTCCCCATCTTTTCAAAATCGACTACAGCCTCTTTAGTCGCTCAGATAAGAAATTTTGGAACCGCTTTTGTCACCAACCTCTGCCCTAGGCAGGCAGCCCGAGGACCGATCGAGGGCCAGAGGCTCCGCGCCGGCTTTCCGCAGGATCTCAGCTGACGGAACTGCGGGACAAAGGCGCCAAGAACCACCTGTCGCGGGCGCACGGCGTCTTCGTCTCCGTCGTCTTTTCCCTTGGTCGCGGGGAGCCGCTTCAGGGCGCCTGTCCCGGAGTAAGCGGAGCCAGTGGGAAGGGGCGGCTCGAGCTGCCCAGGCCTAGGGCCGGGCGGAGCGAGGGACGCTCCTCGGGGTGGAGACGGCGGCACTGCGAGGGGAGCGTCCCAGCCCCGCCGAATCCGGCGTCCGCGGCCCGCGGGGAGCCGGGAGAGCCAGCTCGTCTGCGTCGGAGGGTCCTGGGCCGCTGAGGAGCGCGCGGCGATGGAGGGGCCGCAGGGTCTCGGGTCGCAGCGCTGGGCGGGACCGGCGGGGGTGGCGGGGGCCCAGCAATCCGCCTTGGCGTCCCGAACTTCTTCCTGGGGGCGCGCGCACACAAGCTGTTCGTGCGGGCCTGGGGGTCCCCCGTCCCTGGGTTCGGCCGGGAGCCCGTTCCCTTACTCCAGGGCCTGGTGCCCGGTCCTCGCTCGACGGCTGGAGGGCGCGCTCCTGAACGCGCCGCTGCCCCAGAGCCGCGCGCCGGCGAGCTGGAGCCGCTGCTGGGAGCGGCCGGAGGAGGCGGGCGGGCCTAGTTGAGGCGGCGGCCCGAGGCCGGCTTCAGGCCGCCCCTGACGAACCGGAGAACCGCTCGGCGGCGCCGGGGAGCGGCGGGAGCGGCGCGGCGGCAGGTGAGGACGCGGGGCGGCGGGGAGAGGTGGGCGCGCTCTCCAACCCCGCCGCCAGCCATCCCGCCGTCGCCCCCAGGAGGGGAGGAGATGGGCCGGCACTTCTTGCGGGAGGGCGCGGGGGGCGGCCGGGGCTGCGCAGAGGCCTGGGCCGCAGCCGGCGGCTTGGGGGCGGCGGGGGGGCCTGTACTGCGGGTGGAGGCGGCGGCGGCTACCGGGGTAGGTGCTCTCTCGAGGAGGGCAGCTCGGCAGCTCCCAGGGTGAAGTGTCGCTGGAACCTTAGAACAGGCCCTCTGAAGGACAGGCGGGAAAGGGGTTGAGACCCCCTCTGGGCCCCAGAGCAAGTAGAGTAAGAGCTCTTAGCAAAGACATTAAATAGGGGATCCTGGGTGGCTCGGTAGGTAAGGAAGTTCAGTTGGTTTCAGCGCAGGTCCTGATCTCAGGATCATGAGACGGAGCCCCGCCTAAGGTTCCACGCTCAGTGTGGAGTCTGCTTAAGATTCTCTCTCTCTCCTGTCCCTCCCCCACTCGTGCTTGCTCTCGCGTGCTTTCTCTCTCATAAATCTTTTAAAAAAGAAAAGAGATCAAGTAAGTTGCAAATCACACAAGCAGACAGGATTCCCTAGATTGTCATTTAAAATCCAGGACTTTTTTTTTTCTTTTTTAAATCACAACAGGTCTCCTTGTTCTATAGGAGTCCCAGGAATTTAGAGCTGGCTGAGCTGGCAAACTGAGCTGAGAGGCAGAAAGGCCGGGATAGTTGATGATGATGATGATGATAGGGAGGTGGGGGGTACGAAGGGGCAGAGAGAGAATCTTAAGCAGGCTCCATGCCCAGGGCAGAGCGTACGGTGGGGCTCACCTCCGGGCTCCACCTGAGTCTCCATCTCAGGGCCCTGAGATCATGACCTGAGCTGAAATCAGGAACCTGACACCCAACTGACTGAGCCACCCAGGTGCTCCAGGCAGGGATCATTTAAATTAGTAGTTCCCCAAGTGTGGTTTCTGAACCAGTAGCATTAGCACCACCTAGGAAAGTTGTTAGAAATGCAAATTCTCAGCCTCTCTCCAACCTACTGAATCAGAAACTCGAGGGAAGACTCCTAGCCATCTGTGTTTTAATCAGTCCTCTGGGTGATTTCAGACAGACAAGGAGGTTGTCCCAGCCAACCTAAGCCAGGCCTTCAGATTCCAGCTGATGACTCCCACCCCACCCGTCTGGCTCCTGGCTCCCACTTCGGGCTAGCAGCCCCTGTATTGTAATGCTAGTGTAGAGAGGGCCACACTGGGATTTGCACTGGGAGACAACAGTTTCCCATCAGTGTGCCCCTTCCTCCCCCCCATTTTGTAGCCAAACCCTCTATCACTTTCAATTTCCAGGGGGTGATGTCTCAGAGAATGACATCCTTGGGTTGATGGGGAAAAAAGGGTATACTTCATATACCCCAGTGGTGAACCCTACTGGCAGCCTCCAGCAGATATTGTTCCTTACCCACCCCCCTCCTCTCAGCCTGGCCTAGCCTTATTCCTCAATCCCTGAGCCCACTCCCGTTTGAGCCACCAACTCTATGCTGTGAACTATCTGGTTCTTGCACAGCCCAGGAATACTCAAGAGCTCAGTATGGGGCATTCTGGGGCACTTGTCAGATATCGCCTGTGAATTCTCAAGTTCAATCTGCGAGCTCGAGGATCTCAGAAGAGGAAGTATACAGGCTTGACAGAAGTCCTTCAGGCCTTCCCCCCATCCCTTAAATGCCTGGTACTGCTTATTGTTCCAAAGTCCAGGGGTAGAATTAACCACGTAGCTGGAAAAGTATCTGTCCCCCACCCTCACCCTGCAATATCCATTCTTTTACTCATAATCATGGAGATCCATGGAGAAGTAGAGATCCAACTGCACCTCAATTGTAGTCATTGCCTTTTGAAAGACTGCCAATGGCACGCAGAGCTCTGGTTAGCCAAATGCATGTGCCCAGAGGGCATGGAGCTAGCGGCAGATATCACTTGCATGGGTAAGTCCAGCTTTTGTCCAAGATCTGGACTCCTGGGGCCACGGGCTGGGAGGAGCAGTAGGGTACTGGGAAAGATGACTGGTGGTGTGCCAGGCACCATTCCGGGTGTGGGGCAGGAGACTGGATATGCATCAGTGTATGCTCTGCCTTGGACGAGCATGTAGAGTAGTGGTCTAGTAGGGGAGGGGTGATATCTACCTATCTATCCACCTACCTATCTATCTAGATATGTATCTAGATTTACTTTTTTTAAGATTTTATTTATTTATTGGGGGGGTGGAGAATGCACATAAGAGAGAGCAAGAGCAGGGAGGGAGGCAGAGGGAGGGGGAGAAAGAGACTCCTCACTAAGCAGGGAGCCTGATGCAGGGCTCTATCCCAGGACCCTGAGATCATGACTTGAGCCAAAGGCAGATGCTTAACTGACTGAGCCACCCAGGCGCCCAGATAGGTATCTAGATTTAGATATAGATATCTATTAAAGTGACAATTGCCACGGGAGGCTTAAAATGTTTTAGGGGTTCTCAGGAGGGTAAGGTTGCTTTTATATAGGACAAGTGGGGAAAGCATCATGGAGAAGTTAACACTTGGGCTGAGTCATGAGGCATGGATAAAATTTGGGGAGGGGAACAGAGAAGAGCTTCCCATTGGAGGTGTCTCTATTTCTCCCTAGACCTGCCCACCCTACCAGGCCCGCTGGTTCTGTTGGTGATTGTCGTTGTGCCCTCTACACTGAGCCTCCTTATGGTGTGTGGGGTCCTGATTCTGGGTAAGGAACATCCAGCAGGCATGGCTGATTCCAGGCTGCCTACCTCTTCACTGAGCTGTGTGTGGGGTCCCAGGGACAGACGTGGCTGATTTCAGGACCCTTGCTTCCAGCAGAGCAGTGGTGGGCTCCTCGGGGAGTCCAAGAGTAAAATCAGCCGCGGAGGCCCAGGGAAGACATTTGCCTTAATGGGCATCTGGAGAGACGTCCTGGGTGGAGGGGTGGCAATGGAGGGTGGGCCAGATGGGCAGGTAGAGAGTTCGCCTTCTTTCTCAGTGAACCATAAGAAGCGGCAGGGCCTGTGGGGGATGAGGCTGCCAGGCCCTGAGCTTGAGCTTCTTTGAACCTCCACCATCAAGACAGCCTCAGCCCTTACTACTGCCAGGCGGGGTTTGGCTGGGCCTGGCCCTGGCCTCTGCCCCCAGGGCTTACAGAAGTTTCCCCAGCCAATGTCACTCTGCTCAGGTAAGTTCCCTTCCTCTGAGAACCCGTGCACTCTGAATCTCTCCCACTCCCATCCCAGTCCCTGCTGTGGTGAATTATGGTTCACAGAGAGGATGTGGCCCCAAACCTCTGTGTGGAGGAGATAGAGGTCAGAGAAATTCCAAAATGCAGGGTAACTTGTCCAAGGTCAGCTGTCACCCCCAATTCTTGGATGGGGGAGACCCTATGATTCCTTTAGAGCAAGGGTTGCCACTACCCAGGGTGTCTGCAAGGACGTAAGGAAAACCTCATCACAGACACCCTGAACCCATACCCTCTCTCTTCTGCCCTGGTTCTGTGCCGGTCAACATCGCCTCTGTAGGGCTTGTACTTGGAGAGATGCCACGATGCAGAAAGACCTGAGTCCTCAGATAGGGCCGCCTGACCATATAGGGGATGACAAGGAGGTAAAAAGGAGGCACTAGAGCCTCTAGGACACTTACCTAGGCCCAGCCGACCACTCCCTTCCAACCTGTCTTCCTGCAGAGCCTTGGGCCATGGTGCCTTTGGAGAAGCCTATGAGGGATTGGTAATTGGCCTTCCTGGGGACCCTGGCCCACTACAGGTGGCTGTCAAGGTGAGAGAGGTGGAACTTCTGGAACAGTTGCTGGAGTTACAGTCAACCCACTCTCCTGAAGTGTCTGGGGGAGCTCAGGAGCCCTCTTCCTCCCCAGACCCTGCCAGAACTCTGCTGGATTTCCTTGGGGAGGTGCTCATTATCAGGTGCACCTGGGGCCATGGACAGGGGTGGGCGGTGGGAGCAGAACTGCCTCCCAGAACAGCTTCTCTTCACCCTGGGGCGAGACGGAGCGGGGCTAGGGAGACAGAGCCTGTCTCTAGTGTTGTGGAACCTAGAGCCTGGTTTCCCTCCCTGCTGGCAACTGGGGTATGTGCCTCCCACTCAGCAAGTTCAGCCATCAGAACACTGTGCGCTGTGTAGGGCTCAGCCTCCGGACTGCCCCTTGCCTAATTCTGCTCGAGCTGGTGTCTGGAGGGGGCATGCAGAGTTTCCTGAGAAACAGCCGGCCACACTTGGTAAGACCCTTCTCCCAGCTCCCTGAGCCCATCTAAAGACCCTGTCCGGGGCCCCTGGGTGGCTCAGTTGGTTAAGTGTCTAACTTCCGCTCAGGTCATGATCCCAGGGTCCTAGCATAGAGCCCTATGTAGGGCTCCCTGCTCAGCGGGAAGTGTGCTTCTCCCTCTGCCCCTACCCCCCCCAGCCACCTTGTGCTCTCTTTCTCTCTCTCTCAAATAAATAAAATCTTTTAAAAAATAAAAATTAAAAAATAAAAACACTGTCCTTGTGTACCCAAACAAGCAGGAACTAATGTACCCTCTGCCCTACCCAGGGCCAGCCATCACCTCTGGCCATGAGGGATGTGCTCCATCTGGCCCAAGACATAGCCCAGGGCTGCCCCTCCCTGGAAGAAAATCACTTCATCCATTGGGAGTGATCCTGGCTCGGAGGGGGTGGGGGAGCAGCCCAACTCTCTCCCCAAGGAACAGCTCTTCCACGTCACTTTTATGGAAACAGATCAGGGCCAGGCCTTCTGAGTTCTAGCAGTGATTTTTGCCTGCAGGAACATTGCTGCCAGGAACTGCCCTCTGAGCAGTACTGGGCCCAGCTGAGTGGCCAAGATTGGGGACTGTGGGGTGGCAAGAGGTATCTACAGGTGTGGGGTCTGGGGAGGTGGGGAGGCTGCTGCTCCAAGGGCGTTTACCAGCACTCTGGTGGCACTTGATCAGCTAACTCATCACGCCGCTCCTCCCTCCTGCAGAGCCAGCTGTTATGGCAAGGGGGGCTGGGCTCGGGTGCCGGGCAGGTGGATGCCCCCAGAGGCCTTCTTGGAGGCCTCTTCACATCCCAGACAGACTCTGGTGAATACACACACAACCCCCTCCCTGGCCTTGGGCCACCTCATGTGAGGGAAAGGGAAGGCTATGCCTGATGCAGGTCTTTTGGGGTGCTGCTCTGGGAGATCTCATTAGGCTTCTATGCCTAATTATGCCCTGCCCTGGGAGCACCAACCGGGACGTGCTGTATTTGTCATTGGAGGGGGACAGATGGGTCCTCCCAGGGGCTGTCCAGGGACTGTGTGAGTATGGAGTGTTGTCCAGGGAGGAAGGTCCTTCACCTGGGGATGAACTCTCCCCAGGTACCATATCATGACCCCGTGTTGGCAGCACCAGCCTGAACTCCGCCCTAGTTTTGCTGGCATCTTGGAACATCTTCCATACTGCATTCAGGTGTGCCCTCTGACCCGCCTTGACCATCTTGATCTTGAGGGTCCGGAGGGCAGCCATAGAACAATGTTGTGGTCCCCTGCTCTCTTGTCCCACCCGCCATTACAGGACCCTGAGGTGCTGAATTCACCCCTGCCAGTGGAGCTGGGGCCACTCTGGAGCAGGAAGGAACTTCTGGGCTGGGGAGCAGGTCTTTGGAGGGCCTAAGATCCCCACAGGCCCCGGAACAGAATCTGGAGAGCTTAAAGAACTGGGGAGGGAGCCTCCTTGGCCCCTGGCTGCCCTCTAGTCTCAAGACCCCCAAATCCAAGGACTTCCAACCTCAGGGGGGATTCCAGAGGAATCCAAAGGAATCCCCCCTATGGCTCTTGGGCCCCAAGGGGCCCTGAAGGTGAGGACTCAAGCACTGACAGTAGCAGTGGTTCCTCCCTGCATTCCTCCCCAGGCTTCTAGGGAGCTTGTTATTCCAGTAGCCTCTGTCCCCTGCAGTTTGTTCTGCATGTCTGGGCCTGTCTCAGGGTTGGCCTGGCACCACTGGACCCTCCATCCTGGAAACCAGCTCAGGCTTCCCGGAGAAGAGTTTGGCCACTCCCAGCCTTTGATCTTTGGGACCAGAGTTTGAAACTGCCTCCTGCAGGAAGCCTCTAGATTACCCGTTCCCCATGAGCATCCTTCATCTACAGATGCCTCCAATCCTACAGATGCCTCTAATAAAGAGCTCTTCTCATACCCTCCAGTGATCTGAGTGGACATTAGGGATGCCAGGGAAGTGAGAAAGGGATCAGAGGAGGGAGGGGTTGAGGCCTGAGTCACCAAAGTTGGTGTTTTTGAGTTTTATTGGGAAAGGCTGTCCATTGTAGTGTGGGAGGTTAGACCAATAGATCTAGTGCCTGCGAAATAAAAGTCATTATTGGCCTCTCTAGAGAGATACGCAGCCCCCTCAGAAGAGCTGGGCTGAGGAAGGAGCCCATTGTCTCAGCCACCCCTCCCCCACCCCCACCCCCACCCGGTTAATTAGTGCCATCGGTTCTGGGAACTCTGGGTCTTGTATGGGGGACAGCCCCCTGCGCGTGCAGTGCGTCCCATAGTGGTTGGCACCTGGCCCTGCAGAACCGTGTGAATGGCCCCGCACTGCGGGGTTTCAGTCTCTCGCCGGCATGCATGGCGGGGACGCAGCCGCAGGTCCATCTGTTAGAACCGGGGCCCAGCCTCATCTCTCGGCCAGGCTGGCCAGGATGCTAATGAGATTGTCCAGCCCCAGCAAATAGCCGTCCTCGCGGTTGCCCTCCTCCCAGGGCCGCCGGTGGTCCAGGGTCTGGCCGTCAGGGAGGGGCGTGGTCTTGCCGAAGTCGATGAGCCACACACCTGCGCGATGGCAGTGATCGTGCACGAAGAGTAGCGAGCTGCCAATCACCTGCCGAGCCCCACACGGTCAGGCCACAGCCCTTTCCTGGAAAAGCCCCCCATCCTATTCCTGCTGTAGCCCTCACAGAGCCTACCCCTCTTACCTCGTGCCTCCTAAAGAACTCAGAGACCTCCAGGGTGTCCCGGATCTGCTGCAGGCGGTTCAGATACCTCCTCTGGAGAGGGCAGGATAGGATAGGAGGGCAGATTTACTAAATACTAATTGAGCCTCTGCTAATACTAGGGGCCACGACGCGTGCTTGGCTTGGCAGATACCGTGGTGAGGAAGAAACAGGCCCCCCCCCCCAGGTGCCATAAATGCTACGATGGGTGCCACAGGCGAGGGCACCAGACTGGATGACCTAGGCACCCCTCGGTTTCAGGTTTCCCAACACCAGGATCCAGCGCTCACCAGCACTTCCGCATCCCCTTGCACAAACTCCTCGAAGACGCGAATCACCTGCTCCCGGCTTCGCGTGGTCTTAAAGTCGGTGCTGCAGGAGCCGTCGGCTTTCTGAAGGAAGTGGGACAGGAAGTGTCAGGGTCCCCGTTGTCTCTCCTCTGCTCGAGGGGAGAGGATCAGGCTAGAGTAGCGGTACCTCCCAGGACGTTGGCTGCCAGGGACGGCGGGAAGGCCGCCAGAGAGTGCCTCGCGGTGGGGGTCAACAAGGAGGGCAGACACCGCGCAGTGGGGTAAGGGCAGAGGGAGGGCCAGGACGCTGCAAAGCGAAGCGGGCCTGGCCCACCTTGATGCCTTCGATGCGGAAGCCGAGCGTGGTGCTGGAGCTGATGCCTTCCCGCCACTGCATGTAGCGTGGCTTGGTGACCGCGCGCTGCGCGTGCTCCTCCTCGGTAGGTGCCGCAGGGTCTACAGCCAGCATCTTCTTGTACATGTCCTTCCGCAGCTTGGGCCGCTCGCGGGCTTTGGTCAGCTCCTCTTCCAGGTAAGTCCTGCAGAGGCGCGGGCCGCAGTGGGGCATAAGAGAACGCACACCTGGACCCTGCCCGGCGCGGCTCTGGGCGCCCGGGAGAGCGCTCAGCCCCGCCCAGTGCCCCCGCGCGGACAGCCAGGGCACGTGTACCTGACGCCCATCTTGCAGTCAAGGACGCAGGGCCCATCGAAGCCGTCGAGCAGGTCCTGCAACTGCAAGTAGCTCTCGCCATCGCGCTCCACCACGCCGTGGAAGGCGGGCACGCAGCCGCGCAGCGCGTCCGCCATGAGCCGCGCCAGGCAGTAGCGCTCCGGCTCCGAGCTGCGCTTCAGGATCAGCCCGCTCGTGCCCGCCGCCTTGAAACTCCCTGCGGACTGGCACCAGTTAGCGCGGCCTGGGCCCTTCCTTTGCCGGGCACCCGCTCGCCACCACCCCCTCCCCGCGCCTGCCCTGTGCTCACCCGTGTGCCCAGCCAGCTGCACCCAGGCGTAGCGCTTCTTGAAAGGGCTCATGACGGGCAGATTCACCATGGTCCGGATCTTCTGCCAGTGGCTTTTCTGAAAGCGACAGGGTCCCGGCGTGCACGTTGCCGTCAGCAATGCATAGGCCCTCCCTCCTTTGGCACGGGGTCTCCTCCTGCCCCACCCCACCCCACCGCAAGCAGCTAGGGCCCCGTGGTTCCTTCACTCCCTCCCTCCCTCACTCAAGGAAAGTGTATTGTGAGCCTGTGTGGAGGATACGGAGACAGGCACAGGTGATGACAGATACCCAGCTTCTCAGTTTCTCCTGGTACTTGTTCATTGGTATACATATTTTATGCTGCATAAATACAGTTTTTCATCATCTTTCCCTTAACTTCATTCATACTTCTAAGTCATTCATTTTGTTATTCAATTAATATATGCCAGGTACAGTGCCAAGCACTGGGGTATTCACTGGAGAACAGGATAGTGATTCAGCGGGACAAATAATTAAGTTAGTATAATGCGTTAGGTAAATGCTATGACAAGGGAAAATACAGGAGGCTCTCCACCGTGCTGAAAAGAGCCCTGGACTTGGTGTCAGAAGGCTCAGGTTTGCACCCCAGTTCTCCTGCTCCAGCTGTGTGGGTAGGTTACTAAAGTGTTGGGTCAAGGATTCAGAACTTTCCTGAGGATGAGAATCACCTGAGGGTCACCCATGCAGACACTCAGGTCTGCCTCAGGGAAATTCTGAGTAGGTCTGGGTGGAATCAAAAATTTGCATTTCTAACAATGCCTCAGGCGATTCTGGGGCCTGAGAAGCCTCTGAGTGTCAGTTTCTTCATCTGTAAAATGGGGAAATAATCACTCTCGCTGGGTTGTTATGAGCAGTAAATGAGGTTTGAGCGTGACAGGCTCCCGCCCCCCTACCCCTGCGACCCCATTCCTTGGCATGAAGCGGAAGCTGGACAAATCTGGATTACTGCTTCAGTCACTTTGGACCATTGGTTACTCTCTTTTAGGGAGACAAACATGGAAACAAACCTTTGCAAAGGCCGAGGGCAGAGAGGCTAGCCTGGCAGGGCCTGGGGAAAGAATGACTTGGGGCTCCCCAAGACCCTCTTGCTATTCCTGGATGCCATATCATAAGTCCTCACCAGTTGGCTAGGGCCAGGCTACCCTTGGTCTTCTTAGTCTAGACCCAGAAACCTAAACTTTGAAAACGGGATGCAGAGCTGAGAGCCTGTCAGCTCAGATGAAACTGGGGGGAAAAATGTAGATTTCGGTGTACCTCCTGCCTCACCAACATTGCTTCTGGCCTCCACCCAATCCTGAGAGCATCTCATACTTTGGACCTTTCCTTTTGCCACCCAAAACTCATCAGTCCTGTGCCCAACCTCTGAAGCACCCAGGTTTGCCCATCCAAGCTGTGTGTCTGCTGCCTCCCCCCAGGGGTGCTTGTCTAAGAGGAGTTAGAGGTGTGTTGCAGGCGTTACAGGGCTAGAACTTAGAAATCCGGCCTCCCTGAAGTCGTCTGAGAGAGGGAGAACTGGCACAGCGGCCTAACTGACCAGCAAGCCCCTTCCCGTGGGGAGGAGATGGGGGTTAGTGACAGAGCACTGGAATCAGGTGGCTCTATCACTTTTTAGCTGAGTGAACCCAAGTGAGAATTTCATCTGTGTGAGCCTGTTTCCTCCGGGAGGATGCAGCTGCTGCCATAACATGAGCCACCATTTACTGACCGCCTACTGCCTGCCAGGCGCGTCTCCTCTTCCATCAGAGAGCATTGCTCCTGCTTTCCTACTGAAGTCCCTACATGGCACACTAGGGTGTGATCACATGTCCAACCCCCAGGGATCTGGGGGTGTAGCCAGAAGCAGCCCACTAGAAGCATGACATCTCTTTCAAAACTCCCTTTTTTACTCTTTAAATACATACAAGGTTTGCATTCTGCTGCATAATAAATCCAAGTTTTATTATAAAACTCTCCCACCTCCAAATCCTCAAGTAAAATTCCAGGAAGATGTATGTGCCATGTGTATTCAGCGGCACCATCTTACACCCTCTTCTCCCACATCAAGTGCATGAGGCGGTGGGAGCATTACTGCCATTTTACAGAAGGAAGTCAAGGCTTAGAGGCGTTCATATCCCCTCACTCTCTGCCTCCAGCAGCCCAACCTCCTCCCCGTGTTCCAATTACCCCAGCAGTTTCCAAAATCCATGCAACCACCCCAGCTCCCTCTGGGGGTCAAATGGGACCCTGTGTGAGAAAGAGCTTTGTAGGGGGCGCCTGGTGGCTAGTCAGATAAGCATCTGACTCCTGATTTCAGCTCTGTCATGATCTCAGGGTCATGAGATCCAGCCCCTCTTCAGGCTCCCGTGCTGAGTGTGAAGCCTGCTTAGGATTCTCTCTCTCCTTTTCCCTCTGCCCCTCCCAGCTCTTGCTCTTCTTAAAATAAAATAAAATAAAATAAAATAAAATAAAATAAAATAAAATAAAATAAAATAAAATAGCTTTGTATAAGGTGAAGCAATTTGCAACCACAAGATGGTGTGTCTGCTCTCTGGGGAAACACTGAGATCTGCCTGGGACCGGTCTCTTCATGCAAAGGCATGGGTTTAATGGTATGGTTTCAGGCAGCTTTAGGGGCCCACTGGCAGAATTTTGGAGGCAGTGGGACCCGGATGGCCTTAGACGGTATATCTAGTTCTGTAGCCACACCAGCAGAAGAGGGAGACAGCCTTGGGTGAGGTGAGATGGGAGAACTGCACCATCCTTTCTTCCGGAATCTTGAAGGAGCAGTGAGTGGAACTGGAAGGTAGGAAGTGGCCCAGTGGAAGAGGATTTAGTCCCTGCAGTCCTGGGCTACTGCCACTTGATTGGTGTGTGACAACACAGCACTGACTTGTTTCCAAGCTGAGGTAAAATGGGGTCATCACCTACTCTCCTCACTCCAATTCTGTGAGGATCATATCAGCCAAGAGCAACAGCACCTACAGCTGGTTTTGGCCCTGCAGGTTACAAAGGGCTTTCATATGAGCCCTCCCAGCCACCCCCTGAGGTTGGTAGGACAGGATTAACCCCCCTGCCAGCGATGGATACAAACATGGAAGGAGTTTATGCAAGTATCAATGAACTCACCACCATCCATCTTAGGGAACTACCTCCTCCAGGGAACATAATGCAGATAAAAATGCATGTATCCAAAAAGGCTCTTGAAGAGTCATTCTTCAGTGGGTGGGTGGGGATTCTGGCATATGAACAACAGCAGGGAAGATATTTTTGAAGCAGGTAAGGCTTTTATTGTATGGATATCAGAAAGCAGGTTTATTACGTCACAGAGTGAAATCTAGCTGGAAGGAGGGCTGAAGCCCCAACCTCTGGCCCAGCCTACTCCCCCACAGAAGTCTGGGAAACCAACTCACAGCCAAAGGACACCTGGGCATCTTGGGGCAAATAACCCAGGAGAGCTGAGTATGTGAAAGAGTCTTAGGAAGTCACAGGGGCCCCTTCTGATCCTCACCCCTGGAGCTGCACACGGAAGCATCTCTCTCTCTGGGAAGGGCAGGACACTAGCCTCAGAGGCTCCTTCGTCCAAGCTCCATTTGGAAGGCCTGAGGACTCCTTAAATCACACCAGATACTCAGTGTATCTTCCGCCAGAATGGACCCTCGTCTTTGCTACTCATTCCTATACCTCCTGACTCCCACTCCCTACCTCTAATCACTCAGTCTCTGGCAGAAGCCCTCTGGCAGCCCAACCCCCTCCTCATGTTCCCATTGCCCTATCAAACCAGCACTCCCTGTGGTGGTGGTGGTGGTGAGAGCAATCAGTTTAAATTTATAAAATGATTTGCACTAAGGTATAAGTGACCCACGACTTCACCTTCCCAGGGGCATTTGCTTTTTAAAAAGGAAGTCTGTTAACCTAAATTCTGCACTATAATTAGTGAAAAGCGAAGTATGGGAGTTCTGGGTCCAGGACAGGATAGCATCGAGGTCTCCTTACCTATCCTGGAGCACTGAAAGAAGAGAACCAAGTGAACAGGAGCCAAACACCCTGTCTTCTGCTACAGCAACACCCCAAAATTGTTTAAAGAGGCAGCCAAGGCCTAAGAATATAGTCATGCCAGTTGCTCTTGGGGGTAGGCCCCCAACTCCTCTTCTGATCTGTCTGGGTTTCCCTACTCACAACTTTCTCCTCTACCAGAAGAGGGGCCCCAGGAGGGAGGCAGGTTGCCCAGTCCCAACTACTCTGGGTGGGGGTGGGAGCCCAGCTCCAGGCTCTGGGCAGGATGTGAGGTGGTCCTAGGAGACCGAGCCTCTCTGTCTTGAGTGAAGCCAAGACACACTCAAGACACCATGTGCCATGTGTGAGTACGTGCCAGGCAGAGGCAAGGTAGAGCCTTCCGGCCCGCGTCTTGCTCCGAGCTAATCCGTTATGCACCCAGGCCCGAGTGTAAGGGACTGGCCAGCGGGCAGCTGCAGAACCCTTCTCCCAGGCGCATCCTTCACGGCCCGCCGATGGCCTCCGCTTCCTGACTGGGGAAGCCCTAAAGACAGCCTGGACCGGCGCTCGGTGCCGCTCCCGGCCCGGCCGCGAGGCAAAGTCCGCGCCGGGCCCTTCCACGCGGACGCAGGCAGCCTCTGTCAACAGCTACGGGCTTATCTGCCGCCGCCGTGGCTGTTTGCCTTCGGGGAGGCCCCGGCGGGCTGGGGGTGGGGAAGGCCTGGGAGCCGCAGCCTTGGAGCTGGAAGGGCCCTCGGCGGCCATCTGCTCCAGCTCCTGGCCGCGCCGGAAGACCGCGAACCTTGGGGAGGGAGAGACCGGCCGAAGACGCCGGGGCACAGCTGCGACTGGTCTCCGGAGCCTTGACCCCAGCCGGGCTGCTTACGTTGCAGGCAGGCTTGGGCCGCGGGACCTCCTCCGACTGGGGGCGGAAGAGGGAAGCGGGGGGCTGCGCTCCTGGAGTACTTTCTTCTGCACCCGCTTCTCGGCTTGTCAGAGACCTGACCAGGGCAGCGGTGCACCCAGGACAACTGCTCCGCATTTCGGGGGAGGTGGGGAAGAAGGAGTCCTCTCACTGCCCCACATTCCACCGCCCTGGAAATCCCTCGGTGGCACCCGCATCCTTGTAGGAGCCAGGGTTGTACTAGGAATGATCACGGAGCAGGGGTATCCTTATCTCCGGGGGAGGAGAGAGGGACTCCCCGCACCCTACGCTTGACGACGGCGTGTGTGTGTGCGTGTTCCTGCTCTATGAGACCTTTTCCCCTTGTGTCCCTTACAAATCACGCTGCCCTCTGGGTATTGTAAGTCTCCGCGGGTAACTGAGTCACAGATCACTGCAAGTCCTACAGGGTCTCCTGCGCCTCGTCCAATCCGAACGAGCCGCGAAGCCCAGGTCCAGCAGGCGGAGGCCGCGCCTCAGGGCTCTCCGCACCGCGCCCAGGCCACCCCGGCGCGTCCGCAGCTCTCACCGCCCTTCTGGGCGGGCCCGGAGCCACCAGAGCCTGCGGGGCGCCCTTCGCCTCTCCCTCCGCTCCAGGGACACTTGCATAACGTGGATCTAGAGCAACTCCTTCGCGTCGACCGCGGGTAGTTATTTAAAATATTTGGCCTTGGTTAAAAAGAGGGGACAAGATGGCTATCCCAGGCGCTGCGCACCCCTAAGGGGCAGGCACTGGGAATGGCTTCGGTGCACCCTGACCCGGGTTATCCGAGGGTCAAACCTGGCCCCAGAACACCAAGGTTACAGAGGCGGCGATTAGCAGGAGGATCCCGCCCTTTCAGCCTCAGTTTACCTCCTCCCGGTTTAATTAGGAGCAGTAAACCGGGGGAGGGCTGCGTTCCACTCCCTGCCGGAGCCCCCAGCCCCCAGCCCCTCCCTTCTCTGCGTCCACGCCTCGTGCGGGCGCCGGGAGCAGACGGCTGCAGCTCCCGAGCAGAGCCTAGAGCGCCGCTCCACTCCCACTCAGGAGAGGGAAACCGTGGCAACGGCGGGGGTGGGGCCGCCGCGCGGGAGAGGGGGCGGGGAGAGAGGGAGACTCGTTCGCCCCTCTCTCTCCAAGAGTTCGCGGGGCAAGTCCAAGCGCCTCCGATCCCTCCGGCCCCACTCCCTAGCCGGCAAGTCACGATCTCCACCCCCGCCCCACCCGGTGCCCACGGCCGGTCGCAGACTCCTCCTCCCTCTCCTTCTTAGACGCCCTACGGCCGGGGCCGCGACCCGCTGGTAGAAGCCCGGAGAAAACCGCCAAGGCGGGAGGTCGGCCCGGGCCCTCCCTGCGACCCCGATGCCCCAGCTAAGCAGTGAGGGTCAGACCGTCGGCGGAGGGAACTGAGCGCGGGAGTCAGCCCTCCGCCAGCTCAGAGCTGGGTCCGCCGCGCGGCCCCCGCGCCCCGCGCTGGCCCCGCCCCCGCGGCCCATACCTGACCCACGTCCTCGCTGGCTTCCAGCTGCACGTTGCCGCGGCTCCGGCTCTCGCTGTCGCTCAGCAGATCGTCCTCCGAGTCCTCGGGCAGCGACGAGGAGCCAGTGGAGGAGAGCGACGAGGTGGAGAGGCGGCGCGGCTGCTGCAGGTGCGAGGAGCCCACGGCCGGGAGCCAGCCACTCTCCGGCTCCGGCGGCCCCGGGCTGGCAGGGGGTACGTCCGGCTCCTCGGCTGTCACAGTCAGCTGCGGGATCACCGGGGCAGGGGGACCCCGCGGAAGCCCGTTGGGGACCTGTCCCCCACGCCTCTTGGCCCCGCGGGCCCGGGGCTCCCCTGCGGCGGCGGCGGCAGCGACCGCCGCGCAGCGCGCCTCGAAGAGCAGGCGCAGCTCCCCGACACTCCGGCGCGGGGCCCGCTCCAGCCCCGGGCTGCAGGGACCCGCGCCTCCCGGCCGCGCCATGCTCGTCGGGCCCCCGGGCAGGGTCATTTCCCCGCACGCGAGCCGCAGCAGAGCCCACCAGCCCGCGCCGCGGCGAGGACTGGAGACGCTCGGCGCCCCCGGCGCGAGACTGCCCCGAGGCGGAGCCTGCGCGGCCTGCCCGCCTGGGCCCCGCCTCGGCCGCGCCCCCCGCCCACTCCTTTCACTTTCAGAGAAAGCGCGGGCCTCCAAGGGCCGGTGCCCGGCCGGGAAGCTCCTTGTTGCTCCTCCAGGTGGCCGGGAAGTCCAGACCTCGTGGACACAAAGCCAGGGCCTGGCCCGCGCGGCCCCTCTGTGCCCGCCCTCGAGGAGACGGGAGGGGTCGCCCCGCCCCCGGGCCCTACAGTCTTGGAGATGGTCCTGCTCTCCCTCTCCCGCCCTGTCCCTCCGGCTCCTTTCCGCGTTCCATCCATCCTGGGCCAAGTCTTCCAGGTTTCCAGGCTTTCCTACGCGCCCGGGGCCCCTTCAGCACAGAATGCAAGGCCATCAGCTTCCCGAAGAAGCCTCACCCCAGGGCGTGCGCCTTAGTAAGGACTCTGTCCGGGGAACGACCTGAGGCTTCTTGCCCCAAGTTCCCCACTTCCCAACGGGCAGAGAACAAGGTCAGGGGGCGGGGCCTTAATCTCTCCGTTTGTCTCGGCGGAGTCCTGGGCAGCGTCCCTTGGCCACTGGCTGGCAGAGGGGCTGAGCCCTTCTTCCTCCTTTACCTATGGAGTTGGGAGCTTGGAGTCTGCTGTGCGACCATAGCAAGTCACTTCACCTCCTCGAATTGCTGATTCTCCTCCGCAGGGCTGTTGTCCACCTCACAGGATTGCTACGAGAATACGATAAAATGAAAGATGTAAAATCTATAAAACGTTAGAATAGTTTTAGTGTGGGTGGTAGAACGAGCCAGCCAGGTTTGTCACACTCTCTATGTGATCTTGGGCAGTCTCTTCCCTTTGTACCTGACCCGGAGCTGTGGCTGTGACAGGGGAAGAGAACCCTGATGCTGGTAATTCACACTGCGTGTGAATGCCACTTACTCATCAGTGGCACCGTGGTGCTAGGTCTTCAGCCACTTGACAAGTTAGTGGTCAGCTAACTGCAAGGCTGCTTTGAGTAGAACTGCATATTTCATAACATTTCTTGTCTTCCCCCAAATGCCACCGGTGAGGATCCCTCCTCAGGTGGCCAGTGCCTCAGGATTGTTGGGGGCCCTGTGGCAGGATGCCCCAGAAGGTTGCCTCCAATACTGAGGGAGGCCAAAAGGAGAAACTTTCCTGCCCTTGTCTCCCCCAGCCGGATTCAAGGATGGCCCCGGGGGAGAGAAAAGGAGGGTTCAGAGAGAGAATAGGAAGCTTCAGCAGAGCAGAAAGGAGAAGATCCTGGGGGAATTGCTGAAGAAAGTCAGAGTGTGGGAGGATGAGTGGAGAGGAAGGAGGGAATGCGGGAGTGAAAGAAGGAAATACAGGAGTTGGAGTATTCTAGTCCTCTGGGGAGAGGTTGGGAAATCACATGGTGACCTCCTCTGGGGCACAGGGGTCTTGAGAGCCTGGGTGTGTGTGTGAAGGGTGTTCTCTAGAGCTTGGCGGCCCAGAAGCACACATGTCTCCTGCACTCACCTCCCTCCCTCCCTCTTTGGGGGCTACCCTGGTCTTTGGTAGGACTGGGACTGCCCTCAGGGCAGGGGAGGGCTGGGGGCCAACCCAGGGTGGGGAGAGCCAGT
The DNA here is from genome assembly GCF_024610735.1 of Ursus americanus. Classification (NCBI taxonomy): domain Eukaryota; kingdom Metazoa; phylum Chordata; class Mammalia; order Carnivora; family Ursidae; genus Ursus; species Ursus americanus. Next base: position 25,089,447 of record NC_142162.1, on the reverse strand, counting down.
GAGGATCTTCCAGAACTGGAAATGTGGGAGGGGAAATGAGAGGAGAGAACACGTGTTGTGCACCTGTCAAAGTTTGTGTGCCAGTCAATGTCCGGACAACGCGGGAGGCACAAGCAAGGCGGGGGGTCTCTGTCCTGGCTGCCAAGAGAAAACTGAGGGGCAATTCCTTTTCTTCTTGTACCAGGCACTTGTCCTAAGGCCAGCAACCAAAGAAGAGCTCTTTGCCATCCCACCCAGGTGTCCCTCAGTGGAAAGGTAAGGGCAAACCTGGGAGTGGGTATTGAGAGCTCATTTCATAGACTTTTAGAGCGGAAAGACCTTTAGATGCATCCCATTCTCCTCAAAATACAGGAGAAGTAACAAAGGAGTTAGACGGCTCAAGCCCAGGAGGTTAAGGTCTTTGCACAGGGCTGCAGAGCTAGCTGGTGGAAAAGCCAGAGAGCGCCTCGGCTAGGTCCCTGAGTTCTACTCCTGTGCCATGCATACTTTCTTTTATTAGAGTCTTGTAGTTCAGTGTCTCGTTCCTTGTCCAATGAACGTAGAGTCCGCCTCCACCTACCACAGGCAGAAGGCGTAAGGGGCACATATTGGGGGACAAGGTCAGGAGGCTCTCATGTCCTCTTGGTTGAGCCAGGAGTGACCTTTCAAGTCCTGGAATCCTGTTGTTTGTGAGCCAGTTTCCACAGTCTGTAAGGCTATGAGTAGATGGCTATGTGTACGCCTCTGTGGAGAAAATCAGACCACTGTGTAGATGGGAGAATGAGGAAATGGGGGGGTGCAGAGAGGAATGTTTCAGGGTTTTGATGGTCATGAGGTGGCTGATCTGAGATAGGCCATGTGTGTCCATCCTTCTGCCTTATCCACAAGGCCAGCTATGTGTCTGGGGAGAAAACCGATCTTTCTTCTTGTGCATTTCAGTTCAGGGATCCTCCCGTACCCCAGAGGCCTGCTCCCTGGAGTGTCTGAGTTTTCACCCCTCTCCATGGCCTTCAGGATTTATCAGGCCTGGGAGCTACATTTCTTCTAGGGGGTAACAACACTGGGCACAAAAGCTGGGAAAGGGGGAAGCCTGGAAAATGGGGTGTGTGAGGTGAGGGTTTTCTGAGGGGCTGGTTTCATTCCCCAGCCTGGCCCATTTAGCTCTGCCCCTGTTCCCTCCACTCCCAGGGCAGTACCAATGGCCCCAAGGGCAGGAGTTAAAGTCACTGCTCACCATCCCCAGTCAGGCAGAGTGCCAGTCTCTTCTTCCTGAGACCCACAGGCAGGGAGGGAAAAAGGATGGAGCAGAGCCTTTACTTTGAGGGAACTTGAAAGCTTCTCCAGAGGGAGCAGAGCCTCTATGGTGTGTGTGTGCGTGTGTGTGTGTGTGTGTGTATCTGTGTGTTTGGGGGGGGAGTTGCCCGGGTGGTGGCATATCTTCCTCTGGACCAAGTGGTACAGGATCTCAACTGGTCAACAACAAGACATGCTCTGTGGGAGTTGGTATCTCCCACGGGACTTTCTGACCCCCAAGATTCCAGTGTTTTGTGACAATACCTGTGATTCATTCATTCATTCACAGAGCAAACTCCCCCTGAGCGGCTTCCTCAAACCAGGCATTGTGCTAGTCAAAAGGACACAGGAATGAGTAGCTCCTATAATGCCCTCCCTTCCTTACTTGGAGTGGCGGGGTAGCACTTTACATTGTCTTCTGGAGAAAGGAAACCAAAAACAGGCCCCAGGATGCTAAATGGCTCTGTTTCCAAGAGACTGTCAGTGAGACCTTGCCCCTTCCGCTGCTAGGGCATCCCACCCCGTTCCCCAGCCCCCTCAGTCTGATGCCCTTCTCTGCCTCCAGCATACTAGAGAGGGCGCTGGAGGGCTGGCCAGAGCCAGGGCCAATGGCAACTCGAGGGGCGGGGGAAGAATTGGAGGGCTCCTTCCTCCTGGGTAGAGGAGTGAAAGGCTGTTTTCACCTAACAACCCCAGACCCTTTTCCTCACCTCTGGGTTTCTCTTCCTCCCCGTGCAATCTCTCACCCCTTTAGCGATAGACCTGGTGGGAATATTCTGGGTTTGTGAGGTAGGGTAGTTTCCCAGGGCTAGGAAGCCAACAGCGTTTGCTGACCCTTCACCCGCTGAATCACTCCAGTTTAAAACAAACAGAATGTGCCAGCACGCCTGTGTATGCGCAATAAGAACATTTTCTCTCCTGACACACTTCGGAAACAAGGCTTCCCATCCCTCCCAGGAGCCTGTGTTCCTGTGGTTCTCCCTCCTCCTCTCTCCAGAACTCAGAACCCACAGGATCTCTCCCAGTGGCCAGTGGAGGCAGAGGGGACCGAGAGCATCTGAGGTCAAGGATGCAGCTGCCGGTCCAAGGGACTGACGGCTCTGAGAACGCCCGGGGCGCCTGTCGGCCTCCGTCCCCCATGTCCCCACCAGGGCACCTCCCGGAATCTTGTACCCGATGGTGTGGGTGCCTCCCCGAATTCCATTGGTGATATCTCTGCCGGTCTGACTTCCACCCCGGGTGCCTGGCGACCGAGTCCACGGAGCCTGCGGTTGCCGGGCGAAACGAGGAGGCCCCGGGGAAGCTGCGCACAGGCCCCAGGTCCCGCGAGGGAGCGCCGGCTCCGCCTCCGCGCCGGCCGCGGGGCTTGAAAGCTGGGGCCCCGCTCCCAAGTCCGGGAAGTCACCGGGACGCGCATCCCGCTGGGGTCCACGCCTGGAGGAGCGCGCGCACGTGCAGGCGGCGGGGCCCAGAGTGGGCGAGCAGAGGCCGAGGCTGCTGGCTCGTCGGGGCCCCGGGCGCACCGGCCCCAGGTGAGCCGGCCGCTTCCATCTGCCGCCGCCGCGTTTCTCGCTGTCTTGGGTCGAACCCAAGGGATGGGCAGCCTGGGTCTCAGACCCGCGGGCGCTGCGGTCTGGGGACAGGATGGGAGGGACAGGTGGAATCGAATGCCCCCGAACGCAGCGGTTCCGCTGGACATCCGCTTGCCCCCCTTCCATCCCCTTCCCTCCACCACATTGATTGGGCGTTAACGAAGTGCCAGGTGGCGCTGGGTGCTGGGGTACGCGGCGGACACAAGTAGCTTCCAGGCTGAGCGTGGAGACTCGTGAATAGTAACAGTACAGCGTACCGAGTGCCGCGCTGGGGAGAGCCAGCAGAAGATGCTCCCAAACCCGAGTGGGAGGGGAGATCAAGGAAGGCTTCCGGAGGAGGCAACCTTCGGGCTGAGCGCTGAAGGGTGAGGAGGAGTTCTGGGGGTGGGGGGCGACATGGATGGAGACAGACCAGTGCATTCCTGGTGAGAGGTAAATGTAGGCTGAGCAAATGCCGTCTCTGCGCGCTTTGCAAAGCAGGGTCACTGACAGCTAAAAATGAAAAAAATAATAAAATAAAATCTTTTTAAAGTAGGCTCCATGGGGCTAGAACTCACGACCCTGAAATCAAGAGTCAGTGGCTTAACTGACTGAGCCACCCAAGGTGCCCCATAAGAAATTTGCTATTTTAAAGAAGTCACCGTGGGAAGGACCACAACGTTTTGTTAGTCTTCTTTATGCGTATTTTCCGGTTTGGTACTTTTTTTTTAAATGACTTTTGGTGATGGTGGGTAGGTGAAGCCTCACAATCTTTCGGAGCCTACTGAGTTGGTGGTGAGGTCGGGGGGGGGGGGCTTCCCAGCCACTTTCAGATTGGCCAGTCTGCAGAGTGAAGGCCAAAAAGCAGCACTTCTGGACTGTCCCCAGGCGAGCCCCGGTGCCCACCCTTCAGAATCTCAACCGGGGAGCAGAACTTCTTGGCCCCAGAGGTGGGAGTTGCCAGGAGCTTCTGAGCCGAGTGCTCCAGCTTCTGGCAGCCCGGCTGCCCCACTCTGGCTGGTCTCCTGCCGCCTACACCTCCTCCCTCCGCCCGCTGCCCACTCCATCCCCAACCTCCTGCCACTCTGTCCCCGAAGTCTCTCCTCCCAAGCCCAGCAGCCTCTGCTCCAACAACAGCATTTATTGAGCTGCTTCTGAGGAAAGGTACACTTAATCTTTAACACGATCCTGACAGATCTTATGTTAAAGATGGGAAATTTGTGGCTGTGAGGAGTTCACTGGCTCAGCCCTAGCTAGTAAGCGGCAGAACTGGGATGTGAACCCTGCACTGAGCCTGCAGTGCCGTGTGACTCTTGGCTCTCCCCTGGGCCCAGAGCACCATCTGGAATCCCTAGATGTGCCTATGCTGCAGTAGCTAAGCCCCTACACAGGGCCAAGAACTCCACCTCCAGGTTCTGCTCAGCCAGGACTGGGGCTGGCCTGGGGAACCTTTCAGAGAAGACACGGTGCCCTTCGGCCCTCTGAAGGTGCTGCCGCTCCCTCCAGCCTAACACTTTCCTCCTCAAGGGAACTCGGAGGGCCCCAGTGGTCAGTGAAGTCACGCAAAAACTCCGCACTAGGGGTTGATGGTCTCCTGGCTCCCGAGAATTGCTGGACACTGGCACCCAGGATTACCCAAGGAAAGCCCCCCACACCAAGGCCCCAAGGTCAAGTTGACCTGTCTCCCCTCTGCCTGTGGCAGTCAGCTTTCTGCCCCCAGGTATGGCTCCCCCAGGGCACTGGATCCCGGGACATGCACGGGTAAGGCTGTTCTCTGCTCAGAATCCCTGCTCTCTAGGGCCGAGGGAAACTGTTCCCAGCAGTCAGGTAGTGGGAGTGTTAAGGAGATGGAAAAGACCTCTCGAGTACAGTTGCGGGGTGAGCCCCAGGAACCCACCTCTCCCAACACCAGACGCAGGCTTGGACTGGGTGCCTACCATTGTTGTCACCTCCCACCTTCCCATCTCTAAAGGGGAGCAGGTGATCCAGGATGCTGTTTCCTAAAACACAGTCAGAAAGGTCGGACACCCATCCTCAGCAAGTGCGGCTGTGAAACCTTGCAGATCTCCCAAGCTCCGGAGATGGAGGAAAGGATACTAGTATTTCCTCCATAACCTCCAGTCCCTAGGCTCCCCCTTCCCACTCCTGATAAACCGGAAACAGGATAGCAAAGGAACTGCGCCCAGTCCACTGAAAGCTGGAAGCAGCAGCCTCTCACCGGGGCTAGGCAGTTTTATCAGGGTCCTACCAGATTCTGTTCAAGCCGGTTGGTATCTTCCAAGGTAGGAAGTAGACCAGGCCAACTGGAGGGCTCCCTGGCTCTAGCCAGCTTCCAGAGAAGCTTCTGGGGAACCAGGCTGCTGAAGAGTTGAAAACAGCCACTTTCACTTTGTGGGGTGTCAGGCTAAGAGAAGGGGAAGGAGGGAAACCAAGCCAAATAGAGGCTCTCTTGGACGTTCAAAACATGACTTCGAGTCATCGCTCGGGATGCAATCCTTGGACTACATCTGATCCCCTTGTTAAAACAGGGTGGAAAGTTTATTTACAAATATCTGTACAGTTTGAGTGACAGGTCAGGACTCCACAGAAACAAAGAAAACAAAAGCATTTTTTTTGAAGGGAAGTTGTAAGCAGTAGACTTTCCCTGCACCTGTCAGAAGCAAGACAGACAAACAGACCCATACATCATGAGCTAGGCTTATGGACATTGGCCTTTTTGCTTCTTGGAAGGAAGTGAAAAATGTATAAAGCAGCCTTAGGTGCCACACCCTTCAACACTGAAACCACATGGCGGGGGGGGGGGGGGCGTTGGTGGTGTGTGTGTGTGTGTGGAGCAGGGAGCCATGGCAGGAACTCCCCAGCCTAAGAAAGACAGTGAACTGCCAAGAAACCCAGCTGGGGTGGGGGAGACCCAGCCAACATCTTTCGCCTGGTTAAGATCTCAGTTCAGAGGCCCTGCCTCAGTGGAGACTGGAGACAAGTTCTCGGTTCCTGACTCCAATCACCAAGGAGACGACTCAGGTGACGTGCTGGTTGGCCTTTCTCCTTGCTGGGTGGCGGCGTCTCAGAAGAAAGTTTCAGCAGCTGCGTGTGGGGAGGTAGTGGCAAAGTGGCTACAGTGTGATGCAGTTTTAATAAAAATTTTATTACACAGCCATAATGTAACCGACACGTCTCCAAATCCAAATGATAGTAAATACAGATCTACAGGGTGGGTCAGAATGACTCCAGCAAATTGTATGGGTTCTATGATTTCATGTCTTTGAAAACCAGAAAGAAAAAACAGTCCAGGTTTGTCATGATACGAGAGGTCCCAGCAGCCTCCAGGACTCTGCTGGAGTCTGGGCAACGGTTCGCAGTCTGTGATTCCATATTTACGCAACAGTCTCTAAAGGGTTTCGGTCAATGGACTGTTCAAGTATATATGATTTTAATGAGTCCATTGCCACCTTTTGCCCAACCGAACTGCGGCACAGCTACCACAGGGCTATGTCACAGTCACAGTTCACCAATTTTACAGTCACAATACTTTTAAAAAACCATCCATTGCTGCTTCTTTTTAAAATAAAAAAGTGTAAACTAAGTTAAAGCAACACCGAGGCTCTACTAAACCCAGAAGAGTCACCAAGTTCATTTTTCTGTTTAAATACGACTCAAGTCTGTGATTTCCCATCATCCCGCTTCCTTACAGAAAAGTAGGGTGCAGAAGTACAAAGCAGCGCCTCTAAGTTCCTCTCCCTCTCGTGGGACTCGGCAGCTCTCAGCTGTTTCTTTAGCTTAGTTCTTGGTATATATAGTCAGCTGTACTTTGTTCTGAAAAGATTTGTTAAATGCCACTTTTATTTACACTTGGAGCTTTACACCTGAGAATGATTATCAAGCAGTCAGCTTATCTCTTTTCAAACATTTCATAAAGACATACACACTTCTTTGCTGGCTTCACCCTAGCGGCCCAACAATATATATGCTTACCATATATATATGTATACACACGCACAAAACTGCACATGCTTGTAACATTTGCAACCTAAGTCTTTTTGTGTTCGCTCTCTCCACATTCACGTTGAATACTTTCTCTTAGAAAAACAAAACAAAATATTACTCTTTCTGAAACAGCAAAACAGAATCACTAGGAAGAGACAAGTACATGGGGTGGGGAAAAGACACAGTCTGTGTTCAGCCAAGAAGCTGTGGGCCGTACCCAGGGGTGAGCAAGACACCTGCACTGCCCTGTCCGGTACCTGGCCGGGGGCTTCCCTCCCGCCTGCTGGGACACAGCCTACGGGGCAGGGACGACACGGGGGTGCTTTCTCTGAGGTGGGAAGGGAGGGGGAAAGGGATGTGGGGGAGGGGATGTTACACAGCTACAGCAGTCAGGCCTGTTTAGTAAGAAGAATCACATTTAATGAGTTTCTTTCTTGCAGTTTCAGATGCTCGAGTACAGCTGAAAAAATCTGAAACAGCTACAGACCCATGACAGACTGATACAAAGAGTACTGCATTTAAAAAATGATAAAAAATCCACACTTACACACACACACACACACACACACACACACACTCTCTCTCTCTCTCTCAAATAGCGCCCCCCCCCCAATGTACACTTTTTGGAAACTAAATTGGACTTGAAAACCTCTCTTCTGCAGAGATGGGAAGAAGAGAAAGATGAGGAGAGAGGAAGGAGGACTGCAGGTGCCCAGTCCCCACTCCCTCCACAAGGGTCCGGTGCCAAATGGTCAATGGTTGGGTCCGAGGCAGCCCACGGAGGAGACTGCCTAGTGCTGCTGCTGTCGCCACCAGGGGCTCCAGCAAGAATCCCAGCTCCACGCTAATACTGAATGTGTGCAGAGTGGCCAATGAACTGTGCTGGTTTCAAAACAAAAACAAAAAAACAAAACAAAAAGAAAGGCAAACACAAATCTAAAGACATGGATAAAGCCCGAGAGAGCCCAGGCCTGCACTGGGTGAGAGGCCTGGGCGGGGTGGAGATGGTGCAGACAAGGGAGGTCTATACAGCAAATGGTTTATATTACAGATGACTGGCAGTTTAGAGTCTCTTCCCAGTTCTGCTGCTCCAGCCCAAAGAGGGCAAATCAAAGGAAAAGAGGAAAAGAGGACACTGTGATGGGGCATGCAGGGTCAGAAGCAGCAGGCTGGGCGCGCTCAAATAAGCCCTCGTCGTTTTTTGTAGTCTTCCAAGTTTAGCGATCTCCTTGGAGCCCCATCTTTGGCTGGTGGAGCCTTGGAGGTGATGGCCAAAGCCTTTGACTCTGTGGGAGAGAAGAGCAAACTGGCATCTGAGGAGCCTACCAAGTCCTTTCAGTCTTACGCGGCACTCCTTCCGGTGGCCTGCCTGCCTGTCCCTGCTCCCTCTCCCACGCACCGGCAGCCCCGCTTCCTCTGGCCTCTATAAAGACGGACGAGCGGACGCCCGCACTTCTTCCCGAAAATCAGGCCTCCCTGCCGGCCAAGTCCAGCCTTACTGCCATCTGGTCCTCGGCCATCACTGCGTTCCCCACCCTCACCTACCCGAGCTGGGAACTTGTAAATCAATCTTCACGTCGAAATCATGTACTTTGAACAAATCTTCTGAGAGGTCGCTGGCTGACTTAGAATTCAAATCTTTATCCTTTCCCTGGCCCTGCAATGTGAAGAGAAAAACTCATTATAAAAGTATAAATGCAAGTGGACTTCAAGTAGCAGCAGCCACTAATGGTTAAAAAAAAAAAAAAAAAGCTTTGGCTCAAACTCATCAGCTCTTTCTGCTAAAGCCCTTTCCCGATTCCTTCTCTCAGAGGGAGGATAGCAGAGGCCATGACGGTATCTTTTCTGAGGCCTCAAAGAGGAAAGGGAAGGCTCATGTCTGTGGTGTGGGGGACAAGGGGCTTAAGACAATAAGCTACCTTCTGACCCACGATTTCAGAAATTCCTGGGACAGTCTGGGCTCCACAGGAAAAGCCCTAACTTACGCAAAAAACTGCTTCTAAATGGACAGTTTCTCTGTTGAACATTTTAGTTTTCAAAGAGCGTTCACCTTTGTAACCACCTGATCCTTATGTGTCATCAGCGTCCCCCAATTATCCGGTGAGGCAGCAGGATAGCGAGTATTATCCCCGTTTTACACGTGAGAAAATGTGGATCAGAGGGCTAGCTGTCAGTCGCCTAAAGCTGTACTCAAGGCCTTAGCTAAGTAGTGGTGTTGGGTTGAGCATGTAGGTTCTGAGAGCTCAGCAGCTGCTTATTTTATTTGTAAAGCATCAGGATGGGGAAAGGGCTGCCAGTGGGAGGCTCTGCTCCTCCGGGGGACGGTCAGGCCTAACCCAGGCCGAGCGTCCAGGCCGGCAGCGCTGCTCTGCAGCCACAGGCGGCACCGCACTTGCCTTGCTCATTTCCTTCGGAGCATCTGGTAACACTCCAGAACCGTATTTTGCATTCAGCTGGGCCAAGATGGCAGCTTGAACAGCTGGGTCTCTGGACTGAGAGAGAAATTAGTTATTTTAGAGATTATTTAACACTCACACACTGCTATGCCAGATTCTTTCCCACTGACCACCGCTAACATCACAAGCACCACAGTGCACCCGTCAGCAGCTCGGTGGGGTTTTCCTCAAGGCAGCAAAGAGAAGCAATTAAAGCTTTGAAGCCCAGCCCAGGCCGGCCTGGCCCTAGGTGGCCCAGCCTCCACACTCCTAATGTCTGCTGCATGGGTAAAACCCACCCTGACGCAGGAGGGGTGAGTCCGGAGGCGTCTACAAATCTGTGCCAGGTTTTCACTACCTGTGTATCCTACAGCAAGATTTAAAAAAAAGAAAAAAAAAAAAGAAAAAGAGGTAGCCAGACCCAAGAGTTTGAGGCAAGCAAATCCCACTAAGACAACATTATTTTTAACTTCCTTATTAATCTCCTAATGGAATTGATTTTATGCCCTAGAATCTAGGTCCTGACTAAAAACGTCCTCTTTCGGCACTCACGTTAGAAACGATGGTAGGTTTGCACTGCCGCCTGGTAAAGGGATCCATCTGTTGGTTTTTCATGTTGTGACTTTCAGCCTGAAACAGAGAGCACGCATTACAGAACTGTGTCTCCTTTTCCCTCCCCTTCGTTTATCCTAAGCTTACGTATAAACCACCATCTTTGCAAGGGCTAAAGCAAATCAAAAGTGGTCGCTCATCCTCTTCCCTTCAAGAACACCAGAGCAGATATGGGGGCGGCAACCGAAAGAACGAAAGTGCAAGTCAGTAAAGGTGAATACCTGTGGAGAAGCAGCTACGGGACGGGGAGGGCAAGGCGGGCAGGAGACTGCTGCTTTTCATTATCACTCAATAACTCCGATGGGTCTCCGTGTGCACCCAGAGCATGTGTATGTGAAGTGTACGTGCTACGTCAGTAATTAAAAAAATAAACAGGATGGGGCGCCTGGGTGGCACAGCGGTTAAGCGTCTGCCTTCGGCTCAGGGCGTGATCCCGGCGTTATGGGATCGAGCCCCACATCAGGCTCCTCCGCTAGGAGCCTGCTTCTTCCTCTCCCACTCCCCCTGCTTGTGTTCCCTCTCTCGCTGGCTGTCTCTATCTCTGTCGAATAAATAAATAAAATCTTTAAAAAAAATAAAAAATAAATAAACAGGAGCAAGAAATATGGAAGATTTTGTATCATTTTATTAATTAAAATTGTTTTCAGTGATCCAAATAAAGTTGTCTTACTCACCACAAGGGCCTTCTCAGACTCCACGATGTTCCACTCCCGGTTCCGCTGGTTGATGTAACTGTGGGGGAGTAAGAGGTGCGTCAGTGGGCTGTGGAAGGGGGGAGGGAACCACTCAGCCCTGATCCCAGAGCCACACGGAGCCAGCGCAGCGCAGGGGGTGCAAGGCCATGGGCTCGCCTGCTGACTGCGGCAAGGTCTGTGGGTACCAAATAGGAGCCCAACCCAAACAGGCTCCGTCACACACCTGATAGCAGATATGTTCTTGGTCCGCTGGCGGTCCAGGGCCTCTGCCCGCTCCTCCAGCTCATTCAGCTGGTCTTGGATCTGTTTGGCCTTGTCTTGATCCCCCAGGTCCTCAGCCATGGCCTGCACACAGAGAGACGTGTGAGTTCTTGGCTGTGACAGGCCCTGTATCAAGTGTCCCCTTCCAGCACAGGCGAGACAGCTCACGTGATGAACAAATGACAGGAAATATGAAAGGACACTGAAAACAAACTTTACAAATGCAAGGTTTGTAATTCTTATTATAGTAGTTAACATCTTGCCATATCCTCTCTGGCCCTGGGCTCCTGGTAGCAGGGACGTGCAGCACTGACCTCGGAACCCAGGCCTGTGGGGCTCACTCACCCTAACAACACTCACCCCCGTCCTGATGTGAAGAATGGAGAGCCAGCCAGCTCAGTTGGGCTGGGCAGTACCATTTGTTCAGACCCAGTGCTGAGAGGACCCTGGCTTCCGTCTCATTACACACAAAACAAAAGGGACTAGGAAGTAAGAAGAATGGAACGAATGCGATCTGTTTCCACTTACAGAAAGGAACATGGCCAAGGGATGGTGCGCAGGCGCCAGGAAAGCACCGTGTTGCTTCCACTGGACCCAATCCCACCACCACTAACCGAGGGGATGAACAAGCCTGATTTCCACATCTTACAGGATGAGGAAGGAGGTTCAAGTGCAAGTCCTCACCTTTTCCTTCAGCAGCTGAGTCTTCTTCATAGCATAGTTGGGTGGAGCTTTTCTGAACCTTTCTTTCTCTTTTACAATCTGTACCAGAGAGGAGATACCAGCAGTGAGGTATTCCTAAACTATTTCTGGAGACAGGCTAACGAGCCCATTTTGGAGACAAGCAGCTAGTTAAAAGGGGGCTGCTCTTCCTACAGCAGTGTCATGCCCCAGAGAGAGAGAGAGAGCGAGTTCATTCCAAGGAATACTATGCTGCTTCCAGGGTCACGCAGATTCTTCTGGGACAGTCTGAAGGAACATGCACCAGTAAACAGCAGCAGCCCAAGGACCTGGTACTGTAAGGCTAGCCACTGTCCAAGAGAACAGAGATCAAAGAATTTTACCAAAATGTTTTGGAGAAAGGAAACTCTTGAAGGACCAAGCCTAGCAGAATACAGATCCCTGAACTCTAAATACACTTCTTTACTCTATGACTTCAAATGAGAATGTATAGAGAAAATCTGGAAGAACTATCAAGAAGGTAGTAATATCAATATTCTCTCATTCTTGTGCAATATTAGCACAGGTAAAAACGTCAAGATACAGGGAAAGAGAAGAAAGTCACGATCTTCTCCAACACTGCTTCTTACTGAACCTCCAGTCTCTGGGACGCCAGGTTTCTCACCTCTTCAATGTCCTGATCATTGAATTTATAATTAAGAGCTTCTTTAATAGACAACTCCTTCTTATTGATTTCATCTAGAGTGGGCAACTGCATGCCAGCAGAGAACATCTAGACCAAAACACAACAACGGGTTATTAATAAGAGATTCTGGAAACTTTCTCAGGGTTTTCATGAACAGCTAGGGGCTATCTATCCACTTACCGCCTCTTTCCATTTCATGAATTCGCTTTCAGTGAATTCTTGGTTTGAGACAAACTCTAGGCGGAACACTCGTTGGTCGTTGCCATGCCTACATAAAAAAAGAGACAGCATTTCCAAGAATGGGTATGTTACCTGCAGCAGCAGCGAAGCAACCCAACCAGACTGTGAACCACTTAACTCTGTGGTTCTCAATCCTGGCTGCCCTTGAGAAATCACCTAGGAAGATCTGTAAAAATTCTGTCAAAGCACCATTCTAGTTCAACTGAGCCAGAATCTCTGGGAGTAGGAACCAGGAATGATATTAAACAAACAATACGTCTCAGGCTGTTCTAATGGGCAGGCAGGATAAAGAATCACAGCTAGCGCTGGGGAAAAACAGACTTGGCCAGTGCTTCAAAAGTCCATTTACAATAAAATCTGTCACGGTCAACTGGCACCAAGGATATGAAATATTATGTGGATATCTGAATCACAAGGAAACTCCATTCCCTAGAGAGAAAGCACACTGCCTTCTGACTGACCACTACGGTGGCAAAGTTAAGCGAGTCCGTGCCATTCTTCTACGGACAATCACTCTCTGCATGTCATGGTCACTCCCTATCCCAACTGGCTCTTTTAAAACAGACCAGGAAAATGATGGGGACAGAAGGGAACGGAGACCACAGAGACCAAATTAGGCCAGGATACAGCCGAATCTACCAGCTGCTATTTGCAGTGATCCTGACAAACTACTTCTGTTTCTTCTTATGTAGGGTCTCTAGAATTTTCAGGCTCCAAGAGGGGACGAATTTGCCTGTGTTTGCTTTGTTTTTGCCTCCATCCTGATGCTCAGAACAGTGGCACACGGCAGGCACTCAGTAAGGATCATGTTACTGAAGAGGAAACCAAGTCCTGAGAGGAGGCTCGACCTGTCAAAGATCAGGTTAGTTAGGGAGACAGCCAGGACCAGAAGCAAGCCCCCTGACCATGGTCACCAGAGAAATGCCCGCAGGGCTCTAGATGGGGCGAGCTCCCAACCTGCCTTTTTCCTTCTCTGTGTCCTACCACTTCTTGTCCCGGATTTCCCCTGTGAGAGAGAGATACCCTCCCTTTCCCTACAGGCAAAGGCAGAATAAGTTTCTGGCCAAGTCCCCTGTGGGGACAACGGAAATTCACGCTAACAAGAAACATCGCATTGGGCGAGAATGACAGCCCCAACACAGCCAGTGCCCGAGCGCGGCAGGAGCAGAAGCTGCCACGGCGGCGCCTCCCCTACCGTAGCTGGAGCCCTTTGTTTGTCCTGGTGCCACCAAGCTGGTAAACTTTAGCAGTTTCCACAACACCCGTGATCTCAGCCACCTAAGTGAAAGGACAGAGACCAGTTAAAAACAGACTTTTTCAGAGCTCTCCACACCACTCCCTCTTTGGCTCTACCCACCCAACTGCGGACGAGTGACCCTGCACTGAGAGGACCCCACAGCTGCCAGGTGCTCTGGGCACGTTCCTCAGGTTCAGAACCCAGATGGCCAAGCACCAGGAGCCCCCAACACAGCGGGAGCAAGCGCTGGGAGAGGAGGCGCTTGGCCTGGTGGGGCCCGTTAGAAGCTTCCCCTCTGACTTAACTTGACCTTACCGAGGGGATGTACTGGGGACCTCAGAGGTCCGTTTTATCAACCAAATGCGAAGACCATGGAGGTCAGTTTCTGTTTGTCAAGCTTTCTGGGACACAGCATGGCTGCTGGTCCTCACAGAAGGAGGTAAACACATATTAAAACCATACAACCCAGGCTAAAACAAACAAAAAGAAAAAGAAAAAAACCAAACAGCTATGTTCCAGCCACCCAGATCACAGACGCAGGGCCAGAACTCACAAAACCACCTCTATTAGGTTGGAGGGTGGTTTTTTGTGTTTTTGTGTTTGTTTTTAAACCTCAATATAATTCTGTTTTAGAAGTCACTTAGTATGTAACATGGAAAATTTTCATTTATTTATTTTTCAAATGAACAAAGCTTCCAGATTATGTAACTCCCAATGAATACTCCCTAAATGTCTCTCTTCTCGCTTTTATATGAAAGGAAAATAAAGAGAGTTATTCTAAATCCAAACCCCCCTCCAGTGGGCTCCAAAGACTCGTTCTGGCAGCAGGTCATGCATGATCTCTGGTTACCTCAGACTGTCCTTATTCTACAGGCATCTCAATTAGAGTCTATTTTCCCGTCAAACGGTAGCAGAAAAGTGACAGACTTGTTCAGCAGCTCCTACTCCCAGTCAAGAATCATTATATTTAAAACATGGACAATTGTCCATGGAAAGAAACACCAACCCGGTAAACTGGTTTGCTGTTGTGGTTTCCAATGCCAATCCGTACAAAACATCCTGTGACCGTTTTAGCAAAGAAGGGCATGTGACACCAACGCTCTAGCTTATGCCGTGATAATCGAACCCGATTCAATTCCTCGGGTAAGGAGACTGGTTGTGATTTGGGAGGGATCTCTTCTTTCCTGTGAGGAATAAAGGGCAATGGGAAAAGTGTTCCTCATAAAAACAGAACAAGGGGCGCCTGGGTGGCTCAGTCGGTTAAGCGTCTGACTCTTGATTTCGGCTCAGGTCATGATCTCAGGGGTTGTGATATCCAGCCCCGTGTTGGGCTCCACCCTGGGTGTGGAGCCTGCTTAAGGTTCTCTCTCTCCCACCCTCTCCCCCGCATCCCCCGACCGGTCTCCGGCATGTGCTTTCTCTGGAAAAACACAACAAAACAAAAAACCCACAAACAAAACAACGACAACAACAAAAAATCAGATCAAGATACATAAATACCATCAACTTCTTAAAACTTAACCAAAGTACGTGAAATTAACCACAGGAGAAATAAATGCAGCCACAGGCAAGAGTGGTAACAGAATCCTGTTCCTAACTGGTAGAATGAATGGTCTTCACTGAGGCTGTCATTCCAGATAACCTATCAGAGTAGGAAAAGTAACAGAAGCTCCAGACCAGTCTGAGCGGGACATGAAGTCAGTTCTTACCTGCCAGGCCCAGGGGTGCAGGCTAGGAGCTGAAGGCAGGAGCATATGTTTGGGCTGATGTGTTGGGGAACTCAGCTCTGCACTTCAGGGTACTAACCAAACCAGAGTTCACCATCCAAACAAGAACTCTGGAAACTACACTCAGTTTCTCCGCAAAGAACACACCTATCCTGACTACCAGACCAAAATATACAGAGCTTACTCCTCTTCTTCATCAGATGACGACGTTCGGGATGAGCGGTCGGACTTTTCACTGGACTTGTCATCCTCTTCCTCTTCCTCATCATCAGAGTACACCTCACTGGTTTTCAATGGCTGTTTTTTAGCGAGGAGCTCAGCTAAAAGGAGAGAGGAAATGTTTATCCACATTCTCTCAATAAGAAACTGAAAGATCTTTCATCCTTGAAAAAGAACTGGGACATGGGAAGGGACTCAACAGACAGCCCATCCTCTCTGGATTGCACTGTGATCACTTGGGTTACACACAGAAGTGAGTTAAACCAGAGTTAAAACCATTCAGGCAGGGGCGCCTGGGTGGCACAGCGGTTAAGCGTCTGCCTTCGGCTCAGGGCGTGATCCCGGTGTTCTGGGATCGAGCCCCACGTCAGGCTCCTGCACTGGGAGCCTGCTTCTTCCTCTCCCACTCCCCCTGCTTGTGTTCCCTCTCTCGCTGGCTGTCTCTCTCTCTGTCAAATAAATAAATAAAATCTTTAAAAAAACCCAAAAAAACAAAACAAAAAAAAAAAACATTCAGGCAGGGACACCTGTATGGCTCAGTCGGTTAAGCATCTGCTGCCTTCAGCTCAGGTCATGATCCCAGGGTCCTGGGATCAAGTCCCACACAGGGCTCCTTGCTCAGCAGGGAGCTTGCTTCTCCCTCTGCCTGCTGCTCACCCTGCTTGTGCTATCTCTCTCTG
The DNA here is from genome assembly GCF_024610735.1 of Ursus americanus. NCBI lineage: Eukaryota > Metazoa > Chordata > Mammalia > Carnivora > Ursidae > Ursus > Ursus americanus. The sequence goes on along the minus strand of NC_142162.1, from coordinate 25,073,148 downwards.
ACAAATAAATAAAATCTTAAAAAACAAACAAACAAACAAAACCATCCAGGCACCAAATGTCAAGCTTTCATAGACAAAAAGGGCTGGAAGTTTATTGCTTAGTGGGCAGAGAGGGTCACCAACTTTACTGACAGTTGTCTTTATTACACTCAAGACACCTTAAGATGGGCAAGAAAGATGGGGAAAATTTTTGTGATGTCTTCAGAGGGTTTTGGAGAAAACCTTTATTTTCAATTTAAAGTACCATTTGAATGAGCAGAAGACTGAAAACAACCCAAATGTCTGCACAGGGGAGCAGCTGAATCACCTCTATACACCCACCGGACCAGACTACTATGCAGCTGTGAAAAAGGGGCCAGGGGCGCCTGGCTGCTGCAGTCGGTTCAATGTCTGACACTTGGTTTCTGCTCAGCTTATGATCTCACACTTGTGGGACAGAACCCCACGTCGGGCTCTGCACTGAGCACGGAGTCTGCTTCAAATCCTCTCTCCCTCTTCTTCCTGCTCACACTCTCTCTTTAATAAATACATTTTAAAAATCTTTTCTTTAAAAGATTTTTATTTATATGAGAGAGAGAGAGCGACATAGAGCATGAGTGGGAGGACAGGGAGAAGCAGACTCCCCGTGAGCAGGGAGCCCAATGTGGGGCTCAATCCCAGAACCCTGGGATTATGACCTGAGCCGAAGGCAGATGCTTAACCAACTGAGCCACCCAGGTGCCCCTAAATAAATAAAATTAAAAAAAAAAAAAAAAAAGAGTCATTACACTACATACTGAGTCAGAAAATGTTTTTTGGAGGGGCAGTCAGTAAATATTTTAGGTTTGTGCTTCATGTGGTCACTATTTCAACTACTCGACTTTGCTGGTGTAGATAAAAAGCAGCTACAATTATCAAACAAATGGGCTCCGCTGCTTTCCAATAAAATTCTATTTACAAAAGCAGGTAGTTTAGAGGCTCCTGGCTGGCTCAGTTGGAGGAGAACGCGACTCTTGATCTCCGGTCGTGAGTTCGAACCCCACATTGGGTACAGAGATTACTTAAATAAAACTTAAAAAAAAAAGTCATCTACCAACCATTATGTGACATAAAAACTAAGGAGTGACCTCTAGGATGTATGGTTAAGTGAAAACAGCAAGGCAGAGGAAAGTATGCATGGTGAACTACCATTAATCTAAGATGGAAGGTGAATCTGTGTCCTTTCATAAAAAAAAAAAAAAAAGGATATAAAAAATATTTTTAAATGGTTGCCTGTTACCGGAGGGAGGCCAAGGGTGAAATAGAAAGGTATAGATACTAAATTTCTTTGAATATACCTTGTTTATTAGCAGCTTTGACTTGGGAACCGTGTGTGTGTGTGTTTTGTTTGTTTGTTTGTTTTTAAGTAAGCTCTAAACCCAACGTGGGGCTTGAACTCATGACCCTGAGATCAGCAGTTGCATCCTCTACCAACTCAGGCAGCCAGGCACCCCGGGAACCTTGTACTTCATATAATCATGGAACAAAATAACAATAAGTCATCTCTATGTAGCACAAGAGAAATGAAATATTCAACTGACGGCACAATCACACAATGGGAACTGTAACACTTGACTTTAAAATACAGTCATTCAAAAGATAGACACATAGATCAATAAAGTAGAAAGTCCAGAAAAAAACCCTCGCATATATGGTCAAATGATTTTCGACAAGGGTGTCAAGACCACTAATGGAGGAAATAAGTCTTTTCAAAAGTGGTGCTGAGAAAACTGGACATCCCAAGTCGAAAAAGAAAAAAAAAAAAAAAAGACGTTAGATCCTTACTCTACACCATATACGAATCAAAGACCTAAATGTGGGGCATCTGGGTGGCTCAGTCTGTTAAGCATCTGACTCTTGATTTTGGCGCAGGTCATGATCTCAGGGTAGTGAGATCAAGCCCCGCACAGAGCTCCACTTAAGATTCTCTCTCTCCCTCTGCCCCTCCCCACCCTCCCTCTCTAAAAACCAAACCAAACCAAACCAAAAAACAGAGACATAAATTTAAGAGCTAAAGCTATGAAACTCTTGGAAGAAAGAAAACATAAGGGAAATGCTTCACAACACGGGATCTGGCAATGATTTCTTGGATAGGACACCAAAAGCACAAGCAACAAAAGAAGAAAAAATTTAAATTGTACTCCATCAAAATTAAAAACTTTCATAAAACGAAAAGATACTATCAAGAGTGAAAAGAAACCTACAGAATGACAGAAAATATTTGCAAATGATATATCTGATGAGGGATTCATATTCAAAATATTTAAAGGACTCACAAATCACCAACAGAAAATGAAGAACTTGAGTAAAAAATGGTCAAAGGACCTGAACAGACATTTCACCAAAGAAAGATACTCTAAAGGTCAACAAGCACGTGCTCAATACCACTGATCGTCAGGACACTGCAAATCAACCCACAGCGAGATACCACGCCATACCCACTAAGATGGTTATGAGCAGCAAGACAATTAACAAGTCTTGGTAAAGATGTGGAAAAAGTGGAGCCTTTGTAACTTTATTGGTGGGAATGCAAAATGGTGAAGCCTCTCCGGAAAACAGTCTGGTAGTTTCTTTTCTTTGCTTCTTCTTCTTCTTTTTTCTTTTAAGATTTTATTTATTTACTTGAGAGAGAGACCACAAGCAGGTGGAAGGGTAGAGGGAGACTCGATTGCTGGACCCTGGGATCACGACCTGAGCAGAAGGCAGCTGCTGAACCAACTGAGCCCCCCAGATGCCCAGTCTGGTAGTTTCTCAAAAGACCAAACACAGAGCTACCATATGCTTCAACAATTTCACTCCTAAGTAAATACTCAAGAGAAATGAAAACATATGTCTACCCAACGACTTATACACAAATGCTCATAAGCAGCATTATCCATAATAGTCAAAAAGTGGAAACAACCCAAATGTTCATTGGCAGGTGAATGGATAAACAAAATATGTACATCCATTAATGAAGTGATATATGTTACAACATGAATAAATCTAGGAAACATTATGCTAAGTGAAAAAAGCCAGACACAAAAGACCATACATTGTATGATTCCAATTATATGAAATGTCCAGAACAAGCAACTCTATAAAGACAGAAAGTCAATTACAGGTTGCCTAAGACTGGGGGATGATAGGTCTGGGGGGCAGTGATGGCTAAGGGATATGAGCTTTCTTTTTGTAGTAATGAAACATTCTAAAATTTATTGAGTTTCATCTCACAGCTTTGTGAATATACTAAAAGCCACTGCCTTGTACATTTTAAAGGAATAAACAGTATGCTACCTTTGCTTTTGTTTTTAAAGATTTTAAGTATTCATTTGTGAGAGAGAGAGAGAGAGAGCGCGCGAGCGCGCACAAGCAGGGGGAGTGGCAGGCTCCCCGCTGAGCAAGGAGCCCAATGATGGATTCGATCCCAGGATCCTGGGATCATGACCTGAGTTGAAGGCACTTAACCGACTGAGCCATCCAAGCATCCCGCTACCTTTGTTTTATCTCAATAATGTTGTTATAAAAAACAAAACAAAACAAAAACCTTAGCATGCTGATTCTGAAATGGACTTATCAATATGGAGCTCATAAGGATAAAATTTATCCTTAAAAAAAAAAATCCTAGGTCTCTGTATTGAAAGGCTTAGACATAATAGCCAACCCAGTAGCATGAGCCGTCCTCATGTCTGGACTATGGTGTTTAATAACAGTTTCTCGTGAAAAGACTCCTTAGAGAAATGGCCGATTCTAAATCCAGAAAAAAAAGAAAGCTACTGAAGACTACTGGGGTCTCACATCAAAAGGACTCAGGCTAGTGACTGAAGATGGGACAATTTGAGAGTCAATAATAACTGCTATGGATTAAATACACAAAAGGATTTTTAAATCCATGAGTTCACAAGGATATTCAAAATAAGCAAACAGGGGCACCGGGGTGGCTCAGTCAGTTAAGCCTCTGCCTTTAGCTCAGGTCACGATCCCAGGGTCCTGGGATCCAGCCCCAGGCTATCGGCTCAGTGGGGAGTCGGCTCCCCCCGCCCCCCGCCGCCCCACTCGTGCTTTCTCTTGCGTGCTCTCTCTCTCAAATAAATGAATAAAATCTTAAAAAAAAATGTACACACACACACATACACACACACACACACACACACATACACACACACACCTCGGTGGTCACCTTTGGAAGCTGCTAAGGTACTATCTCATTCTTTTGAAAACTAGTAATAAAAGGTAAAAAATGCAGCATTTATTCTGCCTTTTTATATACAAAATGTACCTAATGGTAACTACATAGCTGATGAGAAATTTCTCTTTATAAAAGTAGACCGGATAATAAATGAAGAAAGAATGACCAATTAGAATATCACCATTTTGCAACTCATAATGAATTAAACGACCTACGTAATAATTATCAGTGGCTGCTGGGATAGAACCTGTTACTATTACCCAATTCTTCACCCTTCTCTGCACCCAAACCCTTTGCCATGTGACTCAGTAGTCCTCCCACCCATCAATGATGGGCTTGACACGTGACTTGCTTTGGCCAATGGAATATGCGCAGACCTGGCACTGCACCTGCCAATGTCAAGTCTAGGCCTCAAGATTCATCTAGCGCTTCCGCTTGCCCCTAATTCATTTCTACCATCGCCATGAGAAGAATGTGCCCTAGGTGTACTGGTCTGAGGGAGGGAGGGAGGGAGGGAGGGAGGGAGGGAGGGAGATACGTGCAACAGACCTGGTCCCAACCTGCAGCCTGGAGACAATCCCAGCTCACTTGTGTATGAGGCAACCCTCTGCTGAACTGCAGATCCATGAGCAAGAGCAAATGCATATTTATGAGTTTGGAGCAATACCACAGTATTGTGGTAAAAGCTAAGTGACAGAGCTGGCAACATCACAGAATGTGAGACACAGGTATTACGTGTGTCCCGATGGAACTATACACCACCACCTAAAACTTAGCCTTCCCCTCCACACAAAAACCGAAACAGAACAAATCTGAATCTGTCCAATTCCCTGGCTCTTACTACAAATTACGGGAAATTCAAGAAACTAGAGCAACACATTCAACGCCTCCAATGGGGTGTACCCAGCATCTGAGAAACTATAGGACGAATGACCTAGTTTCTTCAAAATAAGCTGCAAGGGGGAAAAAGAGATGAACAGGAAAACCTATGCAGATTAAGTGATTTCAGGGACATATTAACAAATCACAATGTGTGGACTTTTTTTAAGATCCTGATTCGAACAACCAAATTAGTATATTTTAATTACACAACAACTAGAGAAATTTGAACACTGACTAGATATTTGATAATATTAAGAAAGTCACTGTTACTGTTTTTTAGATGTGATAATGATACTGTAGTTACGTTTAAAACAACAGAGTGCTTATCTTTTAAAGACACATACGGAAATATTTATGGTTGAAATACAATGATGCTGTGATTTACTTCAAAATAACCCAATGAAAGAGGGAAATACAGATTTAACAAGACTGGTTATGAGTTGATTGTTGAGGCTGGATGATGGGTTCATGGAGGTTCATTAAACTATTCTCCGTATGTGTCTGGAATTACCCATAATTAAGAGCTTAAAAAAAAAGAACTGATAAAAAGGGGGGGAATATAATCGGGCACCAGAACGTCCAATTACAGGATCCCAGAGAAAAGGAGCCATTACATTTTCCCCACGGACCTGTTCTGTTCTTCCGTTTTTCCCGCTCTGCTTTTAGCTCCTCCATGGCTTGAGATTTCTTATCTAGTTTCTCATCCCGTTTGGAACGCCGTTCCTTGTTGTGGGATGTTACCTGGGAAGGGAAAAATATGCAGGATGGCTCTTTTTTATTAAAAGGCAAAGAAAACATTCTCTATACCTAACAACGAATCATTCAGCTTTCCAATGGGAATCTACATAGGCTGCAGAAACTGAAACTTGTTTAGGGGAGGAGAGCATCCTCTAGTGGGCAAAGAGGGTAGAGCATAAAGTCGGCCCGGTCTTGCCTAATAAACAGAAAGCCTAAGATTTAGAGGAATAAACACTTTCTGGAAGGCCACCCTAGATGGCTCATACTTGTGGATATTTTTAACAAGCTTTATGTGATGAATGTAGAGATGACTAATTTTTGCAGCTACATTTATAACCATGTCCAGGATGACACACACCTGAGTAAACCTCAGAACTAATCCGGCTACCTGGGACAGGATGTTTATCAACTTTCCCTCAAGGAATGCTCACATACCAGTGAGTTGTTTTTTTATAAAGCAGACTTGGGTGAAGAATTCCTAAGGAATTAAACAGCACAGCTAATGCTGAAATGATATGTCCAGAGATTAGCGAACCTACAAGATAAAGACAGCATGTCTTTGCACAAACTGAACTAGGGTGATTCATATAAAACCATTTTTTAAAAATAAAACCATCTTTTACATAAACACACGCGCGCGCGCACACACACACGCACACTCAAGACTGAGGTTTATTTTTTGGATAACAAGGACCACTGAATTTCCTACCTGAGATTCTTGAATCTGTGTCAGCTTTTTCTTTTCCTGCTCCTCTTCTTGCTTTTTCTTTTTTTCTTTCTTTTCTTTCTTTTTGGCTGTTTTTAGTTTTTTCCTGATTTCAAATCTGGTTAAAAGATATTTGTTTGGTTTTTAGATGGAAATGAAGTATTTACAAAAACTGATTTCTAATAAATAGGATAAAGGAAGTAAGGAGGGGGAAGGAGCTAAACATCTTGGTTTCTTGCAAGAAACTCCAATGTACCTTATAGGTACATTAAACATATTGAACATAAGTATACCAGAAGTACTTGAAAGCATTAAGTTGGAATAGACTTATAATGAGAGAAAATATTCAGGCTACTATTGTACTCTGTTGGTAGCACACAGCTGTTCTTCAGCCTTCACATAACAGCAGAAAACAGCTGACTTCTGGATCAATAGCAATGATGTTCCATTAGAAACAGAATGAAACCACAGAGAGCCACTGTCACTTTTTTTTTTTTTTTTTAAGATTTATTTATTTCAGAGAGACAGAGAGAGAGAGAGTGGAGGAGAGGGACAGAGAGACGGAGAATCCCAAGTGGACTCTGCGCTCAGCTTGGAGCCCGACATGGGCTCGATCTCCCAACCCTGAGATCATGACCTAAGTCAAAACCAAGAGTCAGAAGCTCAACTGACTGAGCCACCCAGGTGCCCGCACTGTCACGTTTTTAAGGTGGTCAAGACAAAGACTGTATCTTAAAACCACCACTCTTGGGGCGCCTGGCTGGCTCAGTTGGTGGAGCATGTGATTCTTGATCTCCAGGTTGTAAGTTCGAGCCCCACGATGAGTTGTAGAGCTTATTTAAAAATAAAATCTTAAAAACAAAATTTAAAAAAACCCATCACTCTCCATCTTTCTTCATTAGGAAAAATGCCCCCCCCTCACCTCCACACCAGCAAACATAATGAATAAATATGCTGTGAATAAATAAACTATTCTCCTCAACAAATGCAATCTAGGCTCCTTCCCTATAATAAAAATCAGGCTCTTATGAAACAAAATTATTTTGGGGGGCATGAATTTAAGGAACATTATGGAAGGAATAAAGGAATATAATAAACATTAAACTTTTCATAACACTTTAAAATAATCCCATCAATTTTTTACGTAATTTTTAAAACACAGTACAAATCTCTTTTGTTATGTCCTTTACACACATAATTAAGGTTGTTAGTGTACTTTTGTAATGTGATATAAAGGAGCACTGTTAATGAATTTACTTCTTTTAAAAACACATAACAACATACTCCTAAGTAACCAATGGATCAAAGAAGAAATCACAAGGGAAATTAGAAAATAATTTGAGGACTGAAAATGAATATACAACATAACAAAACTTAGAGGACGCAGCTAAAGCAGTGCCTAGACGGAAATGTACAGCTATAAATGCTTGTATTTATTTTATTTTATTTTTTTAAAAGATTTTATTTATTATTTATTTGACAGAGAGAGAGACAGCCAGCAAGAGAGGGAACACAAGCAGGGGGAGTGGGAGAGGAAGAAGAAGGCTCCCAGCGGAGGAGCCTGATGTGGGGCTCGATCCCAGAACGCCGGGATCACGCCCTGAGCCGAAGGCAGATGCTTAACAACTGAACCACCCAGGCGCCCCAAAAATGCCTGTATTTAAAAGGAAGATAGGGGTAGCTGCCTGGCTGGCTGGCTGAGTTGGTACAGCACGTGACTTTTGATCTCGGGGTTTTAAGTTCAAGCCCCATGTTGGGCACAGAGCTTACTTTAAAAAAAAAAAAAAAAAAAAAAGAATATTTTGAATCAGTAACTTAACCTCTACCTTAACAGAGTGGAAAAAGAAGAGCAAACTAAATGTAAAGCAAGCAGAAAAAAATAATTAATAAAGATCAGAGCAGGAATTAATGAAAACACAGAACAGGAAAACAATCGATGGAACCAGAAGTTGCTTCTTAGAAAAGATCCAAAAAACTGACAAAACTTTGTCTAAATAGGCCAAGAAAAAATGACAAAAGATTCAAATTACTAAAATCAGGTACAAAAGAAGAGACATCACTATCGACCTTACAGAAACATAAAAGATATCATAAGGGAACAATATGAACAACTATATGGCAACAAAGTAGGTAATTTGGATGGAATGGGAAAAAACTCTCTAGAAAGCCAAAAACCACCAAAACTGACTCAAGAAAAAATAGGAATATCTGGACAGACCTATAATAAGAGACTGAAATAGTTATTTAAAAACTTCCCACAAAGAAAAGCTTATGCCCACATGGCTTCCCTGGAGAATTCTCCTAAACATTTAAAAAAGAATACCAATTCTTCACAAACTCTTTGAAAAAAGAGAAGAGGAAACACTTCTCAAATTATTCTATGAGGCCGGTATTATCCTGATACCAAAACCAGACAATGACATTATAAGAAAAGTAGGTAAATATCTCTTATGAATACTGACATAAAACTCAACAAAATAGTAGCAAATTAAATCCAGCAACTTATAAAAAGGATGATATACCATCACTAAGGAGGATTTATCCCAGACATGCAAGGTTGGTTCAACATAAGAAAATCAATGTAATATACCCATTATTAATAAAATACAAAAATCTCATGACTATCTCAAAAGACCCAGAACAAGCATTTCACAAAATCCAACAAACTGTCTTGACAAAAACTCTCAACAAACTTAGAAGGAACTTCTTCAAATGGATAAAAGATATCTATGAAAAAACCACAGCCAATGATGAAACACTGAATGCTTTCCTCCACAGATAACGAACAAGACAGGGATACTCTCACCATTTCTACTCAACATCGTACTGGAGGACAAGAAAAAGAAATAGAAGGAATCCATACTGGAAAGGAAGAAGTAAAATTTATCTTTTTTGTAGCTCACATGATGTTATGTATAGAAAATCTTAAAGAAGCTACTAAAAACTATTAAAACTAATAAATGAGCTCAGCAAGGTTGGAGGGGGCAGGATCAATATACAGCAATTAATTGTATTTCTATATACTCAGAATGAGCAATCTGAAAATGAAACAAAGAAAGCAATTCAATTTATAATAGCACTCAAAAGAATAAAATATTTAGGAATAAATTTAACAAGTGCTAGCCTTTTCACCCAAAACTGTAGAGAAGTGTTTAAAGAAATTAAATAATACCTAAATAAGTAGAAAGATAACAGGTTCATGGATTGAAAGATTTAATATTGTTAAGGTGGCAATGCTCCCAAATTTGATCTACAGATTCAACAAAATTTCTATAAAAATCCCAACTGTTTTTTTTTGCTTTTGCAGAAACTGAGAAGCTAATACTACAATTCACATGAAATGTAAAGGGTCCCATATAGCCAAAACAGTGTTAAGACAGACATATACATAAATGGAATAGAATTGAGAGTTAACAAATAAACCTATATATATATACATATATATATGTATAATTGAATTGCTTTGTTTCATATATATACATATATATGTGTATATATATATATACACACACACTGCTTTGTTTCATATATATACATATACATGTATATATATACACACACATATTTATACACACACACACACACAGATAATCGATTTTTGACAAGTATGCCAAGACTGCAGAAAGAACAGTCTCTTCAAGAGGTACTGAGACAACTAGATATTGAAATGCCAAAGAATAAAGCTGAATCCCTACCTCACAACACATAAAAAAATTATCTCAAAATGGATCAATGATCTAAAACTCTAAGACTCTTAACAAGAAAACACAGAAGTCAATCTTCATGATCTTGGATTTGGCATATTCTCAGATATGACATTAAAAACTTAAGAAAGGAAAAAATAAATTATACTTCATCAAAATTAAATATTTTTGTGCATCAAACAATACTAGCAAGAGAATAAAAAACAAACAATACTAGCAAGAGAATAAAAAACACAACCTAAAATACTAACAAGAGAAAATATTTGGAAGTCATGTATCTGATAAGGGTTTCATAAGCAGACTATACAAAGAACTCTTACCACACAGCAGCAAAAAGACAACCCAGTTTAAAAATGGGCAAAGGATTTGAACAGACATTTCTTCAAAGATGTACAATTGGCCAACAAAGATATCATAAGATGCTTAATATCACTAGTCAACAGGAAGATGAAAATAAAGACCACAATGAAATACTACTTTACATCCACCAGGGTAGCTACTGTCAAGAAGAGGGGAAAATAACAAGTGTGGGCAAGGATATGGAGACGCTGGACCCCATACACTACTGGTAGATATGCCAAATGGTGCAGCTGCTGTGGAGAACAATTTGATGGTTTCTCAAAAAGTTAAAACATAAAATTACCATATGACTCAGCAATTCCTCTATATCCAAAGGAACTGAAAATAAGTACTCAAACAAGTATGTGTACATGAGTGCTCATAGTAGCACTACTCATAGTAGCAAAAGGTGGAAACAACCCAAATGTCAATCAACAGATGAACAGACAGACAAAATGCGGTATATACATACAAAGAAAGATCATTTAGTCATAAAAAAGGATGAAGTACGGATGCGCTATCTGGATGAACTGCAAAAATGTGCTAAGTGAAAGAGGCCAGTCACAAAAGACTACATACACATTGTATGATTCCTTTTACATACAATGTCCAGAAATAGGCAAATCTATAGAGACAGGAAGTAGATTAGTGGTTGCCGGGGGCTGGGAGGCTTGGGAGGAAACAGAGAAATGTCTAGTAGTGATACAGGCTTTCTTTCCGGGCTGATAAAAATGTTCTGAAATTACTGTGATAAACAGCTTTGCGAATATATAAAAGCCACTGAACTGTACACTTTAAACGGGTGGATTATGGTACGCAAATGTATCTCAATGAAGTTATTTAAAAAAGCGAATAGCTTATTATTCACACAATGTGCTTATGCGTACCATCTCACTCAAGGCTTACAATAATGCCAAGGAGGAAGCCGAGGCAGGACGAAGGTAAGGGACTCATTCTGATCACCTGGCCAGTGAGTCTGACCTGAGCCGCGACAAATGTCAGTGCTGTTTCCACAGACGAGCTACCTTTTATACTACCTGCGCCCAACTTAAAAAATAATGTTTTTTCAAGAGGCAGTCCTTAAGTGAAAAACCGAACAACTAAAGATGACGCCTCACGACTGGTGCTGCCGCCTATAAAATGGGATGCTACTGGTGTTTCCATAAAAAGACTGTTACTAAGATTGAACGACATCAATATACTTGCATTTTAAAAAGTTTTTGATTTTATTAAGTAGGCTCCACGCCCAGTGTGGAGCCCAACACGGGGCTTGAACTCACCACTCTGAGATCAAGACCTGAGTTGAGCTCAAAGTCAACGCTTAATTGACTGAGCCACACGGGTGACACTATGGACTTCTATTACGTGAAAAGGAGAAAGTTTCTGAGTCACTATATTGCACTGCCTTATAACGAAACAAATGAACTACAAAACAAATCTCCGTTTTCTGTGAATGGCTCTGAACTTAATTATCATCCCTATAAACATTTCTCTAGTCACTGAAAAACTCACTGACTCAGCCAACTGTCTCACTAATATGTGAAATATATAAAAACCAAGTTTGAGATGAGCCACCCATTACTCCCCAGCTACTCTGTGATTTTAAATTTTATTTATTTGTCAGAGAGAGAGAAAAAGAGAGGCACAAGCTGGGGGAGGAGCAGGCAGAGGGAGAAGCAAGCTTCCCCACTGAGCAACGAGCCTGATGCGGAACTCAATCCCAGGACCCTGGGATCATGACCTGAGCTGAAGGCAGACGCTTCACTGACTGAGCCACCAAGGCACCCTTACTCTGTGATTTTATCACAGGGCCCTATTGGCCTTATATAAGAATCTTGTTAAGCTCGCCACAGTTCAGAAATACAAATTTTAAGCCATCCTTAACCATCTGGCAACTCCAGCAGTTTCTTCAGTCCTGTTTGTTCCAACATAGTAACCTTGAAAGCATTACACTCAGAACAAATGTCTATTACTTGCTGCTGACTGAAAGCCAAACATTCTCACCCAGGATAACTTACTATACTTAATATGGTCTCCAAAAGGGACAAACAGGTTCCTAGATGAAATGGAACTAACTGTGGTCAGAGAAAATTCTATTTTTCTTTCACACTATTAGGTAGGTAGAAAAGGCTCCTAGTTCTGAGGATTATTTTAGTTCTAGAGACAACAAACACATTTATTTCTACTGTAAAATTACGTTACGAGATAAGGAAGAACTTTGGCCATTTAAATATAGCAAAAGTAATTAAAAAAATATTGAAACAGGGCGCCTGGGTGGCTCAGTCAGTTAAACATCTGTCTTTGGCTCAGGTCAGGATCCCATGGTCCTGGGATCAAGTCCTGCATCAGGATCCTTGCTCAGTGGGGAGCCTGCTTCTCTCTCTCCCTCTGCTGCTCCCCCTGCTTGTTCAGTCTCTCTCTGTCAAATAAATAAAATCTTAACCAAAAAAAAAAGAGAAGAAAACACTGAAGCAGCTTTTGACTATCAAAAGGCAATTTATTAACACCTGAGTTTTAAAAAAAAATACAAAAATTATGCTGGAAGGATAGTCAGGTACTTAACTCAGAAATTATGAGAAGTTCTAAGTCTTGAATTCTGGGAAGACAGGGCTCCAGATATGAATTCTATCATGAAGGAATTACAACCTTACCTTTTTTTCAACACCTCCCTCTTCTCTATGCGGTTGAACAGTTCTTGCTCTCTCTCCTTCTCTGTCATCTGCTCCAGACGGGCCCGGTCTTCCTCATCACCCATGAGGTCTTCTCCATAGCCATCATGGAACTCCTCATCTTCTGAGGAAGAGTCTGAATCGGAACTGGAGGAGGAGCTGTTGCTGTCAGAATCTGACACCTCACCTACAGCAAGGCCAAACACCAGATTAGCCTCTGCTCCAGAAGACTGAGGCCACAGTGATGACCCCACAGTCCTGATAACTATTGCCAGCCCCCTTTTATTGAAGTCAGCTCTATGCCCAATGCAGGGCCTAAATTCACAACCCTGAGATCAAGACCTGAGCTGAGATCGAGAGTCGTACGCTCAACCGACTGAGCCACCCAGGCGTTAAGGTCCCTAATTCTTAAATAAATCAATTATTATCACGACAGTTGAAAAATGGTGATTTTCAATAATTTCTTCTATATTTATTAGTTAGCATTTAAAATATTCAATGTTTTAAAGAGTCATGACACTGACTGAATTCTCAATGAAACTCGATCTTGATAGGATAAAGGGTGATGGAAAAAGACAGTATACATTACAAATGAGTATTAAGTTAAACTTGCAATTTAATAAGAACTCTGCTTGACTCAATTTGAGCGAACATTCACAGATAATGTGTTAAAACGAGGTGTGGCCAATTCCATACAGGCCTGTTTGCACATAAATGTTATTTCTTAAAAGAAATGTAAGGTTTATCATTCTAGTTCTGGAACGAGTTCACGTTCATCCTAGTGTTAGCAAAAATTCTGGAACTGGTTTCAAAATAAGAACATTTTTTTCACTGAGTTTTGTATGTGGTTCAAGGATTTTCCTCCTCACAGCCAGACCATGCGTGTGTAACCAGGACTGAGCTGAGATTCTAATGCAGGGACTCCTCACGGGTTTGCTGGATAGGCTTTAGGGGCCTCACTAACCCTTTGGAACTGTGTGTTTTTCTTGCTTCATTCAGATTCTCAAAGGATCCATGACCACTGAGAAGGTTATGGACCGCTGAAATAAAGGTGGAGGCCATATTGAAACGCAGACCTGCCCCCACCACCCTGACCCATTTCTGACTCTGAAGCTTCAACCTGACAAGTTCACCCCCAGGTCTGGGCCACCTGCTCACCTTCCTCAGGGGCTGAGCTCTCAGCAGAACTGTCTTTATCCGAACTGCCTGAAGAAGCAGTTTTGTTGGCCTGTTTCTTCATGGTTCCTTTCTTCTCTATTTTTCTGGCCTTTCCCTTCTTCTTATTTTTATTGCTCCCAAATGTCCACTACAAGGAGAAAAGAAAAAGGAAAACTGAAACAGGGCCTTTATTGGGAAAAGCTGGAAGAGCAAGAGTCGAGTGATAGCCATCAAAATGGTTACAGGAGTCTCTACTGCTTTCAACCCAAAACAAATATACTGTATACGAACAAAGATGGAGTTTTTCAAACCTTGGTTAAAACTTCGTAAGTTCCAGTTTGTAATTTCCTAGAGATGGTAGATAATGGATATAACAAACATAAAATTTAAATAATGTACTTTTAATCACAACAGAAAAACAAAGCTATGAACCTTATGGCAAGTCAACTGAGCTAACTCACTCAGCTGGTATAGACCACAGCTTCTAAACTTTCTTGTGACACAGAGGGCAGTCATTGCTAGGGGTTAGTATGTCTGGGTTTCAATACGCAGAAGATGGTTTAGTGCTGGAGTGGGTCCCAGGAAGGCAGGGAATAAAGCTTGTTAGTAGAAGAAAACTGCAGAAAGCACAGGGAGAAAGGATGACCGCCAATCGCTGGCATGGATGGTACCAACTGCAAGAAGGCAGACAGTAAACCACATTATTAAATACATGTACATGTGTGCATCTTTTTTTTTTTTAACCTGCATATATAACACTACACATAATGTTTAAATTGGACCATAAACAGGAGATCCTACAGACATAAGGAGCTTGCAATTTGGGTTAACAAATAACAGGCAGGCAATACACAATCGAGGCCAATAAAATTGTCTCCAATCAAGCACTTTAATTACAAAAATCAAAGACTATATGGTTATTTTAAAAATTCACAAAAACGATTTGTTATATTGGGGTGCCTGGGTAGTTCAGTGGGTTAAGCATCTGACTCAGGGTTGTGAGATCGAGTCCTGTGTCGGGCTCCACACCCAGCACAGTGTCTGGTTAAGACTCTTTCTCCCTTAGATGGGTAACAGGCATTAAGGAGGGCACTTATTGTGATGAGCCCTGGGTATTGTATGGAAGTGATGAATCACTAAATTCTACTCCTGAAACTAATACTACGCTGTATGTTAACTAACTGGAATTTAAATAAAAAATTGAAAAAAAAAAAAAAAAACAACCAACCAAACAAAGCTCTTTCTCCCTCACCCTCTGCCCCTCATTCCCCTCAAATAAATAAATAAATCTTAAAAAAAAAAAAAAAAGCTGTTAAAAACTACTTGGTTATATTAAACCATACCTCAACTGATCGTTTAACTTGCCAATTTTAGGAGGATGATTTTAGTTGAAAAAACTTTACTTGGGAGCTTTATTTTAGGTACTACAAAAAATAATCTTCATCTTTCCAGCATCACATTGAATTATAGATCTAGTATTAACAGAAAATGTCTACGTCTATTTAACAAAAGTACAAAGTCTTTGCTTCTCCTATAATGTGATCATAAATTAATTTCCTACTTCACAATAGTTAAGATCAGAAGTAAATTTATTTTGGAGGGTTGTTTTGGGGGTGGTGGAAGGGTAGTTCTGGCGCAGTTTCTTATGAGCTGTTCTTAAAAGCCCACAGTCTGCCACATTAAAATATTGAAAAATCAAAGAATTAAAATCCCTTTCACATTTTAATGTACTCTTTTTTTTTTTTTTTTTTTTAAGATTTGAGAGAGAGAGAGAAACAAGAGAGCAAGAGAGAAGAGTGTGCACACTTGCACACGAAAGCAGGGGGAGGAGCAGAGAGAGGGAGACAAGCAGACTCCCTGCAGAGCAGGGAGCTCGATGTGGGGGCTCAACCCCAGGACCCTGGGATCATGACCTGAGCTGAAACCAAGAGTTGGACGCTTAACCGACGGAGCCACCCAGGCGCCCCTACTCTTAGTTATTTTAATTGCCACTTATTTTTGTAGGTAAGAGCTAAGAAGAAGGGAAAAGTAGGGGGGGGAAAAGTCACATGTTCCAGAATGATACATTAAATGAGTAAACAGCAACTTTTCTTTTTAAGTGAATTTACCTCTCAGACTTTTAACATTTCAACACCTAGATTATTATTTAGGAAGACATCCCATTGCTTCTCCTCTAAAGCCTACTTTTCAACCGTTTCAAATTTTCATCACTCAAGGAAGATAATTTTTTAGGTCAGTTTGAAAGAATCCAAAAGAGGCCAAAGGGTTCAATTTCTTAGTCAATTGAGCTAAAATGTATCAACCTCCCATGCTGACAATGCACATATTTCTACAGGAAATAACCTAAAAAACACCTTTTGTACTGGCTTTGGTTACAAGAAGTAGCACAATTACACACATAGTAAGTGGTCAGGATTTATTGGTTGGTTATGAAACCTCTTCCAAACACGGTGTCTTGGCCCTCTGTACTTCTACCAATGGGAATATGAGGAGGCCGAGAGGGGAAAGGTTGAGCTCCCAGTGTCACATGTGTGTTAAGAGTAGCGAGGTCTATTTTTGCTTACAGATTTGGGTTTCTCGTGTGCAACAGTCAATTCTGAACTCCCTAGAAAGGGGGAAAAAGTGTCTACGAGAGAAAAGAGATGAATGTTAAAACAAGTCACATAGGTGAGTCGAATTCAGGAGGTGCCAGGAAGCTACCTGGCTTCCTTCCCCTTCCCCCCGCTACTGCTCCAGTCGGCCACTGCCTGAGCCTAGCAACTGTCACTCATTTGCAGTCTATGCTGTTTATCCCTTGGGGGAGAAGGAGGAAAGATAAGAAAGAAGAAGAAAATACAACGTTTCGACTTCAAAAGAGTTTTCCTGGCTAAATCTGAGTGGGAAAGGAACCTCGTTTTTTTTCCTTCCAACAGCTTCAAAAGAAATGAGACAATAAAAAGACCTCATCTCCCATGATGCTGACTCAATAGGGTCTGTCGTGCCAGTGGCAAACAAGCAGCGTCACGTATATGTGACAGGCTGTTATGGGAATTACAATAATGTACACGACTTCACTTTAAAATACAAATTCTTGGAGCACCTGGGTGGCTCAGTCGGTTAAGTGACTGACTCAATTTCGTTTCGGGTCCTCATCTCAGGATTGAGATCAAGCCCTGAGTGGGCTCCAACAGGCTCCCTGCTCAGCAAGCAGGGAGTCGGCCGGAGAGTCTCTGCCCCTCCCCTGGCTCATGCTCTCTTTCTCTCTAAAATAAAAATGGATAAGTAAATCTTTAAAAAAAAAATAAAAAAATACAAATTCTTATGAATATGCCTTTCAGTACTGAGCAGCTGGATTAAGCTGTTTATAAATTTATTTTCTAAAAAAGTATCTTATTTTTGATAAACCTTTAAAATCTAATTTTAAAAACAATATATGCTCGTTATGTGAATCTTTGAAAAGATACGAAAGTATTTTTAAAGTTAAAAAAAAAAAGAATCACTTTGGGGGTGCCTGGGTGGCACAGCTGGTTAAGTGTCAGACTCTTGGCTTCCGCTCAGGTGGTGATCTCAGGGTCGTGAGATCAAGCCCCATGACAGGCTCCAAGCTCAGCGGGGTCTACTTGAGATTCTCTCTCCCTTTGCGCCTCCTGCTCAGGCTCTCTCCCTCTCTCTAAAATAAGTAAATCTAAAAAAAAATTACTTGTATTTCACCACCCAAAGACAATCACTTAAAATTCAGGGGCCAGTTAATTATTATTTATGTACTATTATTTAATACAGAGAAAGACACTCAAATGAGTTCCAATAATCTTCCAAAGATTTTTTTTTCCTGGAGAATAAATCACATTTATTTTATTTTATTCTATTTTGATTCCAGTATAGTTAACATATAGTGTTACAGTAGTTTCAGATCACATTTGTCATATTTTACTTTTACTCCCATAAACTACAGGTTCCTGAATGTTTTTGGTCTAAGCACCTATTTGAAATATTTGCCCAGCATCTCTTCTCCCAAGATCACGGTCTGTGATAAACCTTAAAGGACAGGGTCAAAGCTTATGGCAGGTAACATCAATAAATATCTTAATCCAGTTATACAACCCAGAGGTTGCTCCCCTGTCCCTGCAAAAGACTTACTGTGTTGACTCTAAGACAGAAGGTAAATGACTCCTTCTTTCATTGCCAGAGTGTGGTAGTAAATGGAGTCTAAAGGATAAAGGACAGGATTAAAGGAATGCTCTTAGGCTTTCCCCATCCAGCAGAGAGTACAGGAAATGACCTGGCATTTTATTTTATTTTAATTTTTATTTAAGATTTATTTATTTTAGAGAGAGAGTGTTCCTTTTTTTTTTTTTAAGATTTTATTTATTTATTTATTTGACAGAGAGAGAGAGAGAGAGAGAGACAGCGAGAGAGGGAACAGAAGAGGGGGAGTGGGAGAGGAAGAAGCAGGCTCCCAGCGGAGCAGGGAGCCCGATGCGGGGCTCGATCCCACAACGCCAGGATCACGCCCTGAGTGGAAGGCAGACGCTTAACGACCGAGCCACCCAGGCGCCCCAGAGAGAGAGTGCTCCTGCACATGTGAGCACATACACTCATGAGTTGGGGGAGGTGCAGAGGAAAGGATCTTCAAGCAGACTCCCTGCTGACTATGGAGCCCAAGGCGGGGCTTGATCTCACCACCCATGAGGATCATGACCTGAGCTGAAACCAAGAATCGGACACCTAACCACTCAGGTGCCCCTGACCTGGCATTTTAAAATTTGTTTTGGGAACTGTGACTCTACTGAAAGGCAGGTTCTGTTGTGACCTTGAAAGTGCCACACGGAAGGCAAGCATGAGAAGGTAAGTGCCTGCTGATGGGCATCTGAGTACAGAGGCCAGAGCCTCCCCCAGTGAGCCACTCAAAAACAATCTGGGAAAGGGCAAGGATGCGCTGCCAGTCAGGACTGTCGTACACATGACTTCCTGCTCTCCCGGCATTCTATGTGGAGGCAGGCCCCACAAACCATCGGGGAAGCATCAGGTAGACAAGCAGTCAAGAACACCTCAAACAGAGACTGGAAAGATGTGTTCCTAACTACCAAATTAAAAGAGATTAGCACTTTGACTCCCGCTGATGTAACAGATACTATAATGGGCAGCGTTATCTAACGATACAAGGAGGGTGAGTACTACACAACCCTGTGCCAGCTTGAGTGTGTGGGGGTGGTAGAAGCAGGTCCTACTCTGGGAAGCAGCTGACCTTACTGGTGCCCAGTTGACAGACCGGAAGGAAAATGGGGTGGCAAGTGGTAATTTTGGACTTGGGTAGCTTTGAGATGCAGGATTTTGAACATCCTGAGGCAGAAAAGCAAAGAAACTTCAAGATTTCAGAGAGGTTATCTCTAATGGGCAAGGAAGATCATATTCTAGGTCTCAGGATCCAGAGTAGAAACCACAGCAGGGCAGTTATTCTGAAATGAATTTACAAGTAAAATGAAATACATCCAGGTAAGTAGTGTTCAAGAACAGCTGGGCTAGTGATAAACCACACTGGGATTAGGGTTAAAAGGACTGGAATACAGCCCAAGCCCTTCGCCTGATAGTGTTTGCTTACCTGTAAAGTAGGAATAATAATATCACCTTGAGCACCTATCAGGGTAGTTTGAGACTCAAAGGAGACAGAATAAGAGAAGTACACAGAGCACATCAGAAACCAAGAAGTTCTGTATAAAGGCAGGACACTAGTTTATGATGCGAAAAGGAAATCAGAACCTCTGTTAGCCGGTTTTAGTATCATATCTGAAATAGGGGAGTCCAGATGATCTCTATGACCCCTTGGATTTTTAGAGTTGTAGGATTCTTCATGAAGTGAGTGGTATACTAAGCCAAAGCAACTATCCAAAGGATTTTGTAGTCATTATTCTAGACCTTGACAGTGGCCAGCAAAAAGGTGTGTGGGGAGGACAGGTTCCTGATTACGATGTTTTTTCCCTGAAGGTAGAAAAGGGTCAGCAGAGTTGAAGAGTATATGCAATTTAAAAGAATATTAAAGAGTATGAAGGATATGAAAAATATGAGGGATAGTAAAGAATATAAGAGGTAGCTCAGCTTGTTCAGCTTTTTCTTTCTTTTTCCTTCTACTAGGTAATTAATCAGACAATCACACACATTCAACTGGAAAACACACAGAATCCCTACATTTAGTCACAAAAACTTACAGCCTGATTATGGAGACAAAAACAAAAGTGAAACAGCAGTCATACAAAAAAAAATGTAAAAGATAATCAGTGCCTCCATTCCACTGCTTGGTGGAAGTGTCAGAACGTAAACAAGTTTGAGCAAGTGGTTCATGAAAACCACTTCATTTTTTCTAAATTCTTATGATGAGATTTTATGGTCTCTAGATAAATGAGGTGGTACTGTACGGTTATCTACATAGCCAAGAACCAAGATGTTAAAAAAAAAGGGGGGGGGTTTGGTAAGCAATCCACATCGCTGTTGTTAAAATCAAGTACTAAACCAGAGTATTCTGACCTAAACTGTAGTAGGTCACCTGGGTTCCTGACCCCAGAGATCAGATGCAGGAAGTTGGGAGTAAAGAGACTACCCAAAGAGGAAAATGATGGCCACATCTTACTTACATTCACAGAGGAAAAAGCAAAGGTGTAAAATGCACTGCACACAGCTCCATATTCTGGAAGTTCTTATTTCACAATACAAGAACTGCCATTCATAATCATGACTAAATCAGCAAGAAAAACAACTATATATAATAATGCCTACCAAAAATTTTCCAAGTACAGTGATTTTCTAGATTTTCAAAGATTTAGTTTCAGTACTGGGGTAATTCATCTATGTGTAACATCTTGTTCCAGAAGCACGGTGTGTACAAAAACTCCACTAAACCAACATACACACAGGGAAACACTAGCTTGGCAGGGAAGGCCTTTCTCGAGAGCTTGTGCTAATTAGGTATTATCTGTATGGTAAAGCAATCACACAATGCTCTTGGATATCTAGGTCGGCTTCCCGGAGAAGCTGTTACTAAATGAATTTTTAAGTAAAAGTTGTATCATTTTCAAAATGTTCTATTAATAAAAATACTGGAACCAGCAAGAGACAATAGAGTGGGAATAGGAGCACAACTAGATCCAAGTGAGAGTATCTGAAAGATCAGTTAAGAAAAAAAGAGAAGGAAGAAGCTTCAGAAAGAAAGTAGAGCAAAATGAAATGGGGGGAAAGCAAGAGGAGAGCAAAGTTTTCAAAGAGGCAAGTGGGGGCATAATTGCCACCAGGAAGACTGACAGCTCTGGGGAAGAAAAAACAGGTGTGACAAGTACTGAACTACAGGGCTGGGCCACATGCTTTTATTTCTCAAAAATGTTGAAAACAAGACTATACATGAAGCTTTAAAAAATAACTCTTGCTTAGGCGGAGGGTATTAGAAGATAATTCAGCTGTTTCCTTACTTTGTCTAATGTAGTTTTATTCGATTTTTAACAATTAAAAAAGGGTTTTGGTTTTTCAATGTGATTTTTACTAGTAACAATTACGGAAATTGGGGCTTCCTTCTTATCTAGCTGTAGCGGTTTCTGAAAGATCTACCATGTTTTTTGTGGGTTTTTTAAAAAATATTTTTATTTTTAATTAATTTTTTAAAGAAGATTTTATTTATTGGAGAGAGAGCATGAGTCGGGGGAGATGGAGAAGCAGACTCCCTGCTGAGCAGGGAGCTGACAGGGGGCTTGATCCCAGCACCCTGAGATCATGACCTGAGCCAAAGGCAAACACTCAACCAACTGAGCCACTCAGGTACCCCAAGGTTTTTAACTTTAAGTAATCTCTAAACCCAATGTAGGGCTTGAATTCACAACTCCAAGGTCAAGAGTCGTATGCTCCACCAACTGAGCCCCCAGGCGCACGATCCACCATGTTTTTAAAAAGGATTCTGGGGGTGCCTGGATGGCACAGTGGCTTAGGCACCCAACTCTTGATTTCGGCTCAGGTCATGATCTTGGAGTCATGAGATCAAGCCCGGTGTAGGGCTCTGCACTTGGTGAGGAGTCTGCTTGAGATTCTCTCTTTCCCTCCCCTTTACTACACCCCCCCTCACCTGCCCAGCTCGCTCGCTCTCAAATAAATAAAATCTTAAAAAAAAAAAGGGGGGGGGGTGCCCGGGTGGCTCAGTCATTAAGAGTCTGCCTTCGGCTCAGGGCGTGATCCCAGCGTTCTGGGATGGAGCCCCACATCAGGCTCCCCTGCTGGGAGCCTGCTTCTCCCTCTCCCACTCCCCCTGCTTGGGTTCCCTCTCTCGCTGGCTGTCTCTCTCTGTGTCAAATAAATAAATAAAATCTTTAAAAAAAAAAAAAGGATTCTGAACTACCTGATTTAGGACTCTGTTCTTCCTAACAAATGGACATTTTTGTTTGGGCCATTTTTTTTTAAACCCATCGTGTGAATGAGCGGTTGCTAGCTTTCTCCTCCTATTATTTTTTCTCCCTGCCACTCCTGTTTGCACCCTTGGTGGTGTTCTTCCTATCAAATGCTTTCAGGCACAGGAAGTGACAACACCAAAATGCCCCATCATAGTCTTATGACCTACCACTGAGGTGTGCTTTCCAATTTCCCAGGCTTGGTCAATGTAACCCTTACAGAAAGAGTCCTGAATCTTATTTTCACATGTGTCCCAAGATATCATCGAGAATAATCTCTTCACCAAAAATAATACACAAGTATATTTTCTTTCATTAAATTTAGGTTTTCCTCCCTGCAAAGATGCTACACATGAAATATCTACTATTCTTTCCCTACTTGAATCTTATGCTTTATGTCCAATGTGCCCAGTTCTCTCTATCTCCCTCTTCTACTGCTCCTGATCAATTAGCTAGATACCTTCTGGCTCTAAACTCAGGGCATGTCTTTCCTTTTAACAAACCACCCATTA
This sequence comes from Ursus americanus, assembly GCF_024610735.1. Lineage (NCBI taxonomy): Eukaryota > Metazoa > Chordata > Mammalia > Carnivora > Ursidae > Ursus > Ursus americanus. The sequence goes on along the minus strand of NC_142162.1, from coordinate 25,049,858 downwards.
GCCTTCTAACTCTGTTGTTCTTGACCAGTTTTCCGTCCTAGCAAATCTGAAGGGACCAATATACTTCTACCAGTATTCATGGCTTACTAATAACAATCGACAATAAAAGAGTGGAAGGGGAGAAGAGCCGGGAGGTGTATTTTTAAAAAAAAGTCCAGAGTAGCTTCTGGCACAGAAATTAGATCACAGGGGCACCTGGGTGGTGCAGTCATTAAGCGTCTGCCTTTGGCTCAGGGCGTAATCCCGGCATTATGGAATCGAGCCCCACATCAGGCTCCTCCGCTATGAGCCTGCTTCTTCCTCTCCCACTCCCCCTGCTTGTGTTCCCTCTCTCGCTGGCTGTCTCTATCCTGTCGAATAAATAAATAAAATCTTAAAAAAAAGGGGGGGGGCACCTGGGTGGCACAGCGGTTAAGCGTCTGCCTTCGGCTCAGGGCGTGATCCCAGCATTATGGGATCGAGTCCCACATCAGGCTTCTCTGCTAGGAGCCTGCTTCTTCCTCTCCCACTCCCCCTGCTTGGGTTCCCTCTCTCGCTGGCTGTCTCTCTCTGTCAAATAAATAAATAAAATCTTAAAAAAAAAAAAAAGATTTAAGAAAAAGAAATTAGATCACAGACTCCACCTAACTGAGAACTGCAACTTGAACAACCAAATTTCAAAAAGGCTATGTTGTAAGTCATACGGATATAGGCATCATAGGAGGAATCAGAAGACGTAGTAAATTACTTCAGTATGTGGTTTTTACCTACAGAGGTGTATCAACATCACGAGAGAGGGGGGAAAAAAGCAAGAGCCTCTGTCTCAAACTTCACATTCTAAGAATCTTGCAAGTCCCCTACCTACCTTAGAGTATCTTTAAGGCAGCCATAAATCTGAGTTCACAGTAATACCACTGAGTTCTCCAGTAGTTGGCAGGATTTTTTTTAAGATTTTAAAAAATTTATTTATTTGTCAGAGAGAGAGAGAGAGAGCGAGCACAAGCAGGGGAGCAGCAGGCAGAGGGAGAAGCAGATTCTGTGCTGAGCAAGGAGCCTGATGCGGGACTTGATGCCAGGACCCTGGGATCATGACCTGAGCTCAAGGCAGATGCTTAACCGACTGAGCCACCCAGATGTCCTGAGGATTTTTTTTTTTTTTAAGATTTTATTTATTTATTCGACAGTGTTAGAGACAGCCAGCGAGAGAGGGAACATAGCAGGGGGAGTGGGAGAGGAAGAAGCAGGCTCATAGCGGAGGAGCCTGATGTGGGGCTCGATCCCATAACGCCGGGATCACGCCCTGAGCCAAAGGCAGACGCTCAACCGCTGTGCCACCCAGGCGCCCCTCGAGGATTTTTTTAAAAAAACTATTTTAATCTTTTTGGACAGTTTGCTTAACTGTCCAAGATTCACCCTAACTTTGAGGTGATCTGTGCTAAGCTAGTAGCCTGGGCCAAAGACTGATATGATAATGCAAACCAAAGGGCACGTTTCAGAACGACCGTGTTACAGAGGCTGCTATTCCGAGTGGGGGTCGGGGGAAGGAGAATGGAGTAGAGCCTGGGACCCGGAGGCAGCAGCATGAGCAAAGAACCTTGTGGGGGAAAGTTACTCAAAGTCTCGCTCCGCACTGAGCAGGGTGCAGCTTGTGTCTCGGCTTGGTCTCTAACAAGCGCATGAACAGTTGGCTAGCATTCTAAGGTGAGGACATTTAGACTTGGTTAAGTAGCTGTGAGTGACAAAGGGAACTGTAAGCTGTAAAAGCTTTTAGAAAGGCTGGATCTACTCTAGTACAAGTTTTGGACTCCTCTAATGCTGTGAGGTTGACACACCCTCTGCCCTTCTGATAGAAGCAGCTAAAAAGGATAAAGAGAATCCCTACAGTAACTGCATACCTAGGACTCTGATCTAATGACAGGAATAAGGCGAACCCAATACTTCAAAGGAGAGTCACTGCTTGTATCTTAAGGAATTGTGAAGACGAGAGACATGTTATGAGGTATCCCAGGCTCAACAGAGATTCAAACTTCACAGATATTAGGGGCAAATCCATAGAAGCTGACTTCTGAAACATGAAAAATAAAAATAGTTCATGTAGGAATAGTGGGAAAGGGAATTATTTCAAGATTTTCCTGTATTGTCTATGCATTTTTTTAAAGAAAAACAAAAACAAAAAAGCAAAAAATTACTTCATAGAGCCTACAACTTTTCTAACAGATTATTTTATCAATTTGAGAGGAATTATAGTTCCTCTAGTTAGTTAATATAGTATATTAAAAATAAACAAAAGAAAAAACCCACATATTCACTACCTCTTGCTGTGGGAAGCAATTTTAGATTAAATTATTTAAGATTAAGAGAACTTCACTACAGTCAATCAGAATACAACCATTCCTAATTTGCATATGCACGGCACTGGTAAATATTATTCTAGACGTTAATTAAATGTCATTATAATAAAAACATTTTTTACTTTAGCGGAACTTTAAAATAAAATAAGTACACTGTTAAAAATATTTTCCTAGGGGAACCTGGGTGGTTCAGTTGCTTAAGTGTCCCACTCGATCTGAGCTTGGGTCTTGATCTCAGGGTTGTGAGTTCAAGCCCCAAGTTGGACTCCCTATATATTTCTATATAGATAGATAGATAGATAGATAGATATTGGATTATCTATATATAAATATTGGATTATATATCTATATCTATATCTCCCCAAGGCTGCAGGGTATGAGATTCAACAGAAAAGAGGTATCTGGCGTCTACCAGGAAATTACTAAAAGAAAAAATTTTAAATCAAATGAGGAACACGTAGGAGGGCTTCAAAGACCTTTCCCTTCATCCCTCTCTTCCATTAAGGTTCTAGATCTTTTAAGGCCTTGGGTGGGCAGTTTGGAAAGTCACCCTGGTTTAAACAACGAACAGCCGAATTTTCCTCCCTAAAAATTACCACCACCACTCTGAGGCTGTTGATTCAATCTATCCAAAGAAAGCTTCTTGTCTTGCTAAAGTACTTCCCACTAACATATGGCATTCTGGTTTTTAAAAAATATTTTATTTATTTATTTTTTAAGCCACACGCAATGTGGGGCTTCAACTCAGGACCCAAAGATCACGAGCTGCATGCTCCACCGACTGAGTCAGCCAGGCACCCCAACATATGGCATTCTCAATCTCTCTCTTTTTTTTTTTTTAAGATTTATTTATTTGAGAGAGTGACTTGCACATGCGTGGGGGGAAGGGCAGAGGGAGAGAATCTTCATGGAGACCCCTTGCTAAGCACAGAGCCCAACAGGGGGCTCGATCTCACAACCCTGAGATCGTGATCTGAGTGGAAACCAAGAGTGGGACACTCAACCAACTGCGCCACCCAGGTGCCTCAACATATGGCATTCTTGACAGAATTTCCTTTTTTCCCCCCAGAGAGAGACAGAGGGTGCATGCAAGTGGGGGGAGGGGCAGAGGGAGAGACAGAATCCCAAGCAGGCTCCATGCTCAGAGCTGTAGGGCTCAATCTCACAGCCCTGAGACCATGACCTGAGCTGAAATCAAGCGTCCAATGCTTAACTGACTCAGCCACCCAGGCACCCCCAGAATTTCTTTTCCAACATGAAAGTGGAATGAAAACAATGACCAAAAAAAGAAAAAAAAAGACAAAATAAAGAGATGAAGACTAACAGGTTGTGCCTCTTCTTTTGCAATAGGGCTGGAAACAAGCAAATAAATGATGGCTGCAAGTGCCCTGCAGAGGGGCACACTAGGTAACTGACAGCACATGACAATTCGAGAGCTTTCCTTACACAATTTTCTTTCCCTAAGAAGTTCTGGTAGATCTTGGGCAGTAAGGTCTCAGTTTAAGGAAAAGAGGCTGTCAAGAGTCACCAACTCAGGGCCCTCAAACGCCCTCCACACCCACCTCGTCATCACTGTTGGACGTCTCCGAGTCTGAGGAGGCTGCAGGCTGACTCACAGGTGGCTCCTTCTCCTCAGAGTCACTCCGCTTCCGCTTCGCCAGGGACAAGAGCTCCTAACAGGGCAGAAGTAGACACATGAGTTTTGTTCAGAGAAAAAACATTCAAGACAGCAAAAGGCCCACCTTCCCTAGGTCTCTTCTACCTCTTTGTGCTTTCAATCGAAAGTTGTCATCTTGGCAACTTTTATCACACGAATAGACTGACTGCCGGGACTCCTAAGCACTAAAGAAATGTTTTCAAAATCTGTCCCTCTCTTCTCAGTGAAAAATGTATGTCTGAATGGAAAAATGACTAGAAAACTGGACTGGAGGTTACTCCCAAATTGTCACCATTTCCTCGATAAGCTACAGAAGTACTGATTCTTAGGAACTGATACGAGAGCCATATTTTCAAACGTAATTTGCTCACTGTTCTTACTGGTATAGCTAACTAATACTCCAAGCGTCCTCTCATTGTAAATCACGGGAAAACTGGCATTTGTGGGATTGTTTTGAACAAGCTGACAAACTACAAGTTTCTAAGATATTTCTTTTTTTTTTTTTTAAAGTGGGCTCCACACCCAACAAGGAGCCCAAAGCAGGGCTTGAACTCCTGACCCTCAGATAAAGACCTGCAAATTACAGATCAAGAATTGGACACTTAGGGGCGCCTGGGTGGCTCAGTCGTTAAGTCTGCCTTTGGCTCAGAGTGTGATCCCGGCGTTCTGGGATCGAGCCCCGCATCAGGCTCCTCCGCTTGGAGCCTGCTTCCTCTCCCACTCCCCCTGCTTGTGTTCCCTCTCTCTCTGGCTGTCTCTCTCTCTCTCTATAAATAAAATCTTAAAAAAAAAAAAAAGAATTGGACACTTAACCAACTGAGCCACCCAGGTGCCCTTCTAAGATCATTTTTTATTTTGACTGCTTGAACTCGGAGTGGGGGGGGGGGAGAAGTGTATATTTTTGGTGTTTAATCCAGAGCCTCACAATAAGCAGTAAGTGTTCGGACTTCTGCATCAGTATCCTAATTTGACAACCCAAATGTTCCCATTCACCACCTCTGCCTTGTGCTGGTGATTTATGACAGATTACAGGGGGAGGGATGTGCCACTAAGTGTCATGGCTAGAACCAGAATTTGCTTTCACATGGCTCCTCTCTGTTACTTCTCACCAACTCAGTCCAGTCACTCAAACATGGAACAAAAGGACACTTGTCTGGTTCTTGCCCTCTGTAGTATCAGTACCAGTCCAAAATTATACTGTACTTACTAGGCGCCAGGTACCTCTCTAAGTATCTAACACTTACTCTTCATGACAACCTTAAGGTAAGTATTGTCATCCTCCCCATTTGAAGATAAAGAAACTAAGCAGCAGGAGAGGTTACCATTACTCAGGGTAACACAGCTAGTACATGATAGAGCCAGAATTCAAACGAGGGCAGATAGAACCCCAAGTCAGTCATGATTTACCAGTCTAAAACATTTTTCCCTTCTGCCAAAAAAGAGAAAAATACAACTAATAAATATTAGTAGTATTATTTCTTGATGATGATGGTGCTATACAATTATAGGTCAAGTGCCAAGACGGATTTTAAAATAATAGACTGCTACAGAGTATCTGTTTTCTTCTTCCAGTCTCTTTCTATTTTAGGAGTATACTCCCCTGGCCAGAATGAGAAAATGACCTTCTCAGATTAACAGCTGACCTGCTCTCTTCCTCATAAGTAGTCATGAAATGTTACTCTTCTCATTTCATTGAAGAGAGGTACCACACCAACTTCCTGAAAAGGCTGAAGATCAAAAGAACATTACTTTTTCATTCCAAAATAGTAACTCCTATTGACCAAATGCAAATTACAGCAATAAGCGTATGTGTTTACTGTCTTTAAAAACTTGAGGGGGCACCTGGCTGGCTTAGTCGGTGGAGCACGCCCCTTGATCTTGGGGTTGTGGGTTCGAGCTCCCCATTCGGTATAAAGATTACTTAAAAATAAAATCTTTAAAAAAACCCAAAAGCAAAAACAGGGGCACCTGGGTGTCTCAGTTGGTTAAGCATCTGGCTTCAGCCAGGTTATGATCTTGGGTCCTGGGATTGAGCCCCCCAATAGGCTCTGCACTCAGTGGAGAGTCTGCTTGTCCCTCTCCATTTGCCCCTCCCTCCACTCCTGGGCATGCACGCACGTTCTTTCTCTTTCTCTCTGATAAATGAAATCTTTAAAAAATAAATAAAAATTGAAAAAAGAAAAAAAAAAAAGCCCGAGGTGTAATTTACATATAGTATATTTTATCCTTCCTTATGTATAAATTCTAAGAATTTGACAAATACATACAGTTTAACCATTCCCACAATCAAGACATAGGACAGTTCTATCATCCCCACAAATACTGCTGTAATTTGCATTTGGTCAAGAGGAGTTACTGTTTTGGTATAAAAAGAAAGTAGAGTGTTCTTACGATCTTTAGCCTTTTCAGGAAGTTAGTGCTCTTTATATCCCTCCCTCCATCCTCTGACGACCACAGATGTGTTTTCTGTCTCTGTAGACAGATCTGCCAATTGTAGAAAATCACATAAATAGAATCGTAGAGTATGCAGGCTTTTGAGTCTGGCTTCTTAGCATAATGCTTTTGAGACTCATCCATGCTGCAGCACATACTAGTAGTTTGTTCCTTTTATTATTAAGTAGTCTTCCATTGTGTGGATGTGCCACACGTTACCAAGTGAAAACATTTGGGTCGTTGCCATTTGGAGGCAATTACACGTTCATATACAGGTTTTTGTGTACATGCAAGACTTTTTTTTTTAAGATTTATTTTAGGGGCGCCTGGGGGACACACTGGTTAAGCGTCTGACTCTTGATTTCAGCTCAGGTTATGATCTCTGGGTCCTGGGATTGAGCCTGCATCAAGCTTCCTGCTCAGGGGGGAGTCTCCGTCACCCTTTCTCTCTCTCTCTGCCCCTCCCCACTGCTTATCTTGCTCTCAAAACAAAAACAAAAACAAACAAAAAAACCCCCAAATACCCAAAACCTTAAAAAAAAAAAAAAAAGATTAGTGAGAGAATGTGTGTGGGCGAGACAGCTCGAGGGGCGGGGGGTGGCCAGAGGCAGAAGGAGAGAAAAATCCTCATTCCTGCTAAGCGTGGAGCCCACTGTGGGGCTTGATCCCAGGACCCTGGGATCATGACCTGAGCCAAAATCAAGTCAGATGCTTAACTGACTGAGCCACCCAGGCACCCCTAAATGTAAGTTATTATTTCACTTGGGTAAATACCTAGAAGTGGGATTGCTGGGTTATATGGTAACTGACATATGGACTTTACTATTATCTTTTCCTCCACATTACCTTAATGCAAATTTATAAAATTTACGAAGATTTCTGGTAAGTAATCATCCTGACCTTCTGAGGTTCACAAATGCACTAGAAATCTGTTTTAATACCAACTCAGTATAACAGGGATTTAGATAACTGTCAATCAAATCCTACCCTGAAACATTAACTATTATAAGTAATAGACATTCATTAAAAGTCACTGTAACAAAAGTGTTAAAATGTTAATACTGCCTTCCTATTAAAGTTCCACTCTGTATGAAAAACCTAGCAAATGGCTCTCCTTCATCAACAAACAATTGCATCTGATAGTTCCTCTTCTCCTATGACAATAAATACAAATTAACAATAGTATGGTGACAGCAAAGACCTTCTCAATAGTGTGAAATATACCCTTTCCACAAGTTAAGATGTGTACAGGAAGTTACTAGGGGGATGCATGGCAAGGTTACTCTTTATAGTTAAGTCCCCTGGTCTACTGAGGGCTCGTTAAGTACAGCTGAACAGACGAACAAACAACAAAAAGGTCTTTCCAACATGCATACGTGAAGAAACCATCAGATTTACTACCTGTAGGGGTGACTGATTCAACACCTGGAACTTGAAAAAGCCAATCTAAAACTGATTCACGCACAGGGTGCCGGTCCATTTGCAGCTGTCTCCTGCCAGCTGGATTCAACTGTACCAGGCTGGCTGAGACGATTCTGTGTGTCCCACAGTTCTCTCTCACCACTGTCCCTATATTTCACCTCATCCAGTGTGAACCTTCCCTACTTACCTCAGTATTCGTCTAAGGGAATGGCAGTCGGGGGTGACAGCATGGTATATCAAATTAAAGCTGAACTAAAGATCTGGTTAAGTTAAGGCTAATGCCCATCATACTACAGGAATGGCTGTGTAGGACGCCACATCTGGCTTCTAGAGCAGTTTCATCAATATTGCTTAAAAGCCATATTTAACATTAAACTAGACTGCCAAAACTGAGACCCTAAAATAAAGCAAGTCTAACTGCAGTAAGGTAATGTTTGTTAAAGTAGCATTATTCTGGTAAGATTAGAGTTCTAATCCCATCAGGGGCGTCTGGGTGGCTCAGTCGTTAGGCGTCTGCCTTCGGCTCAGGGCGTGATCCCGGCGTTCTGGGATGAGCCCCACATCCGGCTCCTCCGCTGGGAGCCTGCTTCTTCCTCTCCCACTCCCCCTGCTTGTGTTCCCTCTCTCGTTGGCTGTGTCTCTCTCTGTCAAATAAATAAATAAAATCTTAAAAAAAAAAAAAAAAGAATTCTAATCCCCATCAATACATGAAGACTCATAAACCTTGAGATTTAATCCCCCCCCAATCATTCACAGTGTACATTTTGGGATGTCATGTCAGGATCAGTTGGTAATAAAGCAACTTAGCTCCCTCTCACTTAAAGAAAATTAAATCTCATCTCTTTGACCAAACCTCCCCTGATCACATGAAAGTGGGATACACATTCTGCACCCCAGAAATGAGACTAAAAGCCTATATGGATAGGCCCCAGAGGTTTTTATGGCTAATTAGCATGCTGAGCTCTTTTTCCCTTATTCATTCCACAAATATAACTACTGTAAATAATTACTACCAGCTAGTGTAACCAAACATCTTGGTTTGCTTGGAACTGTCCTGGTTTTAGCACTGGAAGTCCTAAATTCTAGGAAACTCTTCAGTTCCAGGCAAACTGGGACAGATGGTCACCCTACTACCTACATGATAGGTATCATGTACCACCAAGCCCTGGGTAGACAGTCATGAAAAAAGGATACACAGTCTTTGACCTTATGGAATTTAAAACTGAGTAAGGTGCCTGGGTGGCTCAGTCGGATAAGCGTCTGCCTCCGGCTCAGGTCATGATCCCAGAGTCCCGGGATGGAGTCCCACATCGGGCTTCCCACTCAGTGGCGAATCTGTTTCTCCCTCTGACCCTTTCGTGCTCTCTCTCACGCTCTCTCTCAAATAAATAAAATCTTAAAAAAACAAAACAAAACACGTGAGTAAGGGAGACAGACAATAAACAGAAACAACTCATTATATCTCATGATAAGTGCTAAAAAGGAATTGAATCAAGTGAATGTGAATGGGGAATGTGTCTGTGATACATTGATCTGTGGAGGTTTCTCTGAGGCAACGGCATTTAGGCTGAGACTAGAACCCTTGAAGGAGGAAAGAGAGGTGCAGTTTTCTGGACAGAGATCTCCAGATGGAACAGCTAAGGCCCTGAAGATGGCCAAAGTTTGGCATGGTCTAAGAACTGAAGAAGAACCAATGCGACTGGAGCTTAGCAGGCAAGGGGCAGAACAGAGTAAGGTTGGTTAGAGGTAAGAAGAAACCAGATCATTCCAGGGTTTATAAAGCAGGATGCGGAGTAAACATCTTATTTGAAGGCCATGGGAAGCCATCAAACGGTTTTAAGTGGAGTAACCATCCCCAGAGGGTTTCTTTTTTTTTTTTCTTTTTTTTTTTTTTTAAAGATTTTATTTATTTATTCAACAGAGATAAAGACAGCCAGCGAGAGAGGGAACACAAGCAGGGGGAGTGGGAGAGGAAGCAGCAGGCTCATAGCAGAGGAGCCTGATGTGGGGCTCGATCACATAACGCCAGGATCACGCCCTGAGCCGAAGGCAGACGCTTAACCGCTGTGCCACCCAGGCGCCCCATCCCAGAGGGTTTCTTAAAGAGCACTCTGACAGAGGAACAGACCAGAGGGGCCGAGAAGTGCAGGAAGGAGTCAGAAGGAATCCATAGCAATGCCATCAGAGTGGATGGTGACCTGGACATGGGAAGTAGTCACAGGAACAAAGAGAAGAGGGAGAACTAGAGAGATAATGAGGAAAGAGTAGTAATTCACATAAGTTTAAATTTGAGATGTTGGGGCACCTGGATGGCTCCGTTGGTTAAGTGCCTGACTCTTGATTTGGGCTCAGGTCATGATCTCAGGGTTGTGAGGCAAGCCTGCGTGGGGCTCCGCACTGGGCGTGGAGTCTGCTTAAGATTATCCCTCTCCCTGGGGCGCCTGGGTGGCACAGCGGTTAAGCATCTGCCTTCGGCTCAGGGCGTGATCCCGGCGTTGTGGGATCGAGCCCCACATCAGGCTCCTCCGCTAGGAGCCTGCTTCTTCCTCTCCCACTCCCCCTGCTTGTGTTCCCTCTCTAGCTGGCTGTCTCTATCCTGTCGAATAAATAAATTTAAAAAAAAATCTTAAAAAAAAAAAAGATTCTTCCTCTCCCTCTGCCCTTCCCCACCTCTCTCTCTCTCTTCTCTCCCTCTCCCTCCCCACTCCCTCTCTAGAAATGAAAAGAAACAAATTTGAGATGTTAATTCTTATTCCTTCTTTCATATCAAAACTACAGGTAGAGGAACGGGATTCCAATGGTGGACACATGGTTTCCTTTCAGGAGTAAGGAATGGAGCCATTGTGTGTATGTATGTTTTGGGGACAGGGAGGTATTTGTTTTGTTGGAACTGTTTCAACAAGCATCTACTATTTTTATTTTTTAATTTTTTTAAAAGATTTATTTATTTTAGAGACAGCAAAAGAGAGAAAAGCAGACTCTCTGCTGAGTGTGGAGCCTGACACGGGGCTTGGTCCCAGAACCCTGAGATCATAACCTGAGCTGAAATCAAGAGTCGGACGCTTAGGGACTCCTGGGTGGCTCAGTTGGTTAAGTGGCTGTCTTCAGCTCAGGTCATGATCCCGGATTCCTGGGATCAAGTCCCGCATTGGGCTCCTTCCTCAGCGGGGAGCCTGCTTCTTCCTCTCCCTTTGCCTGCTGCTCCCCCTGCTTGTACTCTCACGTGCTCTCTCTCCTGGCAATAAATAAATAAAATCTTAAAAAAAAAAAAAAAGTTGGATGCTTAACCGACTGAGCCACCCAGGTGCCCCCTACTATTTTTATTGAAAGAAAATAAATCCAAACAATTAACGTATATACAAAAACCCTTCTGAGTTAATTCCAAAGTAGCAGTATAACAATCCTTTATATTTCACATAATTGGCACTAAATGTGGCAACTTTCCCTTCAAATTTCCGGCCAAGTAATTATAATTGTAGATAAAATACTGAGTTGTATAAATGCCCACAATGTTATAAAATTAACAGAATCATTTTTCAACCCATTCAAAACAAAAGGTAAATAAAATTTTTAAAAAAGTTCTATTGTTACTTGTTTTTACTTGGTTCCCTTTTCTAATATACTTCCTAACTAATGCACATTTCTTCTACCCCTTAAAAAAGGGGTATCTTACAGTAGAGGAGTTGGAGTAAGAACTCCCAAATTGGGGCGCCTGGGTGGCTCAGTTGGTTAAGTGACTGCCTTGGGCTCAGGTCATGATCCTGGAGTCACAGGATCGAGTCCTGCATCGGACTCCCAGCTCAGCGGGGAGTCTGCTTCTCCCTCTGACCCCTCCCCCCTCATGCTCTGTCTCTCAGATAAGTAAATAAAATTAAAAAAAAAAAAAAAAAAAAAAGAACTCCCAAACTGACACTGTCTCTTATCTCTGAGTAATCCTGCTGTAACCAGAAAACTCAGAGAACTTGCCACCATGAATATGCCAAGTACCATTTGCATATTCAACAAAGATTGCTTCAAACGAGCGTACTCCATGTTAGGCATTCTTTTTTTCTTTTTTCTTTTCTTTTTTTTTTAGAGATTTTATTTATTCCAGAGAGAGAGAGCGTGTGCGCGGCAGCGTGAGTGAGCAGGGGGAGGAGCAGAGGGAGAGGGACAAGCTGACTCCGTGCTGAATGCAGAGCCCAACGCAGGGCTGGATCTCAGGACCCAGAGACCATGACCTGTGCGGAAGCCAAGAGTCAGACGCTCAACCAAATGAGCCACCAGGCACCCCAGACAGGCATTATTTCCAACTACCTACTTGACGTCTCCACTCAGATCTCTCACAACTTTAAACTCTTCACCTTTAAACCTGATCTTCCCCTGGGGTTCCCCATCTCATGCCAGGCCTTCCTCTTCCTCACCCCCAATATCCAATCAATCAAGTCCTCCCATTTTATCCTGAATATTCTGACCAATCAAATCTACTTCTGTTGTCTCTGTGAGTACCATACCAGTCCAAGTCAGGCATTCATTCAGCAAACATTAACAGGATACCCGCTGCATACCAGGCACTGTTCTAGGTGCAGGGACACTGTAGTGAACAAATAGCCTTGCCTTCCTGGAGCTTCCGTTCTAGTGGGATTTGTGCTTTCCACCATCTCTCACCTGGACTCCTCTGCCACCTAACTGGTGTCCCTTCTCTAGATTACTCTCCACTAACAGCCTAAGCAAACTTTTTTTTTTTTTTTTTTTTTTGAGAGAGAGAGTGTGCACTCAAGAGACAGCACAAGCAGGGGGAACAGCAGAGGGAGAGACAGAAGTAGGCTCCTGGATGCACAGGAAGCCCGACTCAGGGCTTGATCTCAGGACCCTGGGATCATGACCTGAACCGAAGGCAGACGCTTAACAGACTGTGCCACCCAGGCGCCCCCCGAACCAAACTTTTTAAAAGACAAATCTGAACACCTCTTCAAGCTTAAAATCCTTCAGTGGTTTCTCATTACCCTCAGAATTAAGTCCAAAGTCCTTAACATTGCCAACATGGCCCTACCAATAACTTTAAAACTTCTTTTAACCCCAGCCCACAGTACGATCAATTCTACCTCATGAGCCAGTACACACGTACATGTATAACGCAAAATACAGGTTACAGAAAACAACACTCCTTTTTACTAAGTCTGACGCATGATGTTTTCTTTCTTTCCTTTTTAAGATTTTTTTAAAGTAATCGCTACACCCAAACATGGGGCTCAAACTTACAACCCCGAGATCAAGAGTCACATGCTCTACCGACTGAGCCAGCCAGGCATCCCTGATGTTTTCTATTTGATTCAATTTCATTTTCATTTCTAATGCTGGTTGTGATTCACTAAACTGACTTTTCCACCTTCAAAAGGACTACCGCAGCTTCCTTTGTACCTTCTCTCTCCAACTTGTTATATTCCAGTCACTGTGTATTTCTTTCAGTTTCATTAGGGTGCTAGGTCCTTCCTGCCTCAACGCTTTTGAGCATGCTCGTCCCTCAACCATGAACACTCAATATGTCTCTGTACTCTTCAGTCTCCTAATCCTTTCCTTAACACATATTCCAAGTCTTTAAGTGTTACTCCCTCGAGGGTAGTCTAGGGTCACTTGTCACACTCTCACAGTATCCTTGCTCTTCCCTCATAGCTGCTAGTGAAACTGTGAGGAAATGACTCTCTGAGCAATGCCTGCCCCATAGTCACCCTCTCCTTTCTGTCTCCTCTAATCTTTAAAGTGGAAACTGCTTCCATTTTGTTCACCCAATAGCCTCAGTGCCTAACACTGTTTAACACATTTGCTGAAAGATAAACAATCTCTGCCCTTGGGAAACTTACAGTCTAGGAAGGGAGCAGTAAGTATAGCAAAAGATCTGGTGTTGAAAGATGAGTCCTGAATTTTTCCTAAAAGCCTCCCTGCTAAAGCTCCCACGGGACTCAATCTTCCCTGCACAGAAAAGGTGAGTGAAATTACCAAATGAGTTACATCAGGCTGGATGCTACATTATGACACAAATTAAAAACTTCACAAGTTAACACTGACACTTCTCGCAAGTTTTTCATCCTAGATGTCTATGAAATTCTGCTCTAATAGAAAAAGACTACAAAAGAGGCACAACTTTTAAATTTCCCAACTTCGGGTGCCTGGGTGGCTCAATCAAAAGCGTCTGCCTTCAGCTCAGGTCATGAGCTGGGATCAGTCCTGGGATGGAGCCCCGCATCAGGCTCCCTGCTCAGCTGGAAGTCTGCTCCTCTCTCTTCCTCTGCCCTTCCCCCAGCTTGTGCTTGCTCTCTCTCTCACTCTCAAATAAATAAAATCTTTAAAAAAATAAAATTTCCAACTTTTATGGGGAAGGTTTATGGAAGGATACTTTATAACGCTGGTATTTTTAACATATAATATCTAAAAATAACTCCTAGAAAATACTTAGGGGCCTGTTCTTTCAAAGACAAATTTAATTATTGCTACTTCAAGTATCATAAGCAGAGAAAAAGAGGACATGACAACATCACCATTTTAAATGAGAGGAAATTATGAAATAAAGCATTCCAGTATGCAAGTAGTTCAATTTTCTTCTTGAGAAAGGCAGAGTAAAGGTTTTATAAATACTGAGGTGCATTGATCTGAATAGAGAACTCTTATTCCTTTATTATCTTGGATGCTTTTCATTTGATAAGACCCAGCGCATAAATGTTATTCCATAACAAGTGACATACATTATTTCCATGGAAGTACACGATGGGGTAAAAACAAACAAACAACAGCCTAGGTTTGCCAAAAACTCTTTTCCAAAAGGTGCCAAAAACAAGTATCTTCAGGATTTGCCATTTTAAAATGTTCAAGATGGGGTGCCCAGGGGGCACCGTCAGTTAAGCATCTAACTCTTGGTTTCGGCTCAGGTCGTGATCTCAGGATCCTGAGATCGAGCCCCACAACCAGCTCCGTGCTGAGTGCAGAGTCTGCTTGAGATTCTCTCTCCCTCTGGCCCTCCCGCTCCTGCGTGCTCACTCGCTCTCTCTCTCTAAAATAAAGAAATACTTCAAATTTTCAAAGGTCTGAGTTTTTAAAACCCGTCAAAGTTAAAACAATTTTAAAGTACTCCAATACAGTCCCTACACACCTCTCCTTCCCATCATGAACAAAGGAAAAAAGGAAATAGGCCTCAATATAAAGCATCCCAACAATTCAAACAGCCAACAGCTTCACTACCTCAAACATCTCTGTCAAGTTTCTTCAACTGTGCACACACTACAGCCGGGACAGGAGGCTGTTTCTCTCCTAGAGTGTCTTACCAAAAATATTAACTCGCACACAGACAGTGGTCTCAATCATTAACATACATGAGTACCTGGGCTGTACCTGGTAAAACTGCAGAGTCCAGGGCTCTATCCCCTGAGGGTCTGATTCAGTAGGTCTGGGATGGGAACCCCTGCAAAGTACATTTTCAATAAGCAACCCAAGCAGCTTCTGACACAGGTGGTCCTGACCTCCCACCACCAGGAAGAATCAGCACAGTGGGCTCACCTGCCTCACCTTCAGCAAGGACAAAGTTGGAAACAATATTTCTAACATAATGACTTCTATGCCCATCTGGAAAACCTGGGAACAAAGGACCTCCTTTCCAACCGCTTCAGTCTTACACCACTCAGAGGTTTGTTATGATTTTGTCTCTTCCACAAGGACCTTACACTAGACAGCAAATATGATGTTATATCCCCAATGAAGACCCAGAACTAGATGGAGCAGCCCAAGGCATCTTGGTTAGAAAGGCCCAGATGCATTAATTTTGTTCTGAGGATTCCAAAGACCCCCCAAACCAGCCTGACTTTGAATTTCTGCTAAAGGTGTCTGGTGAAAACTTCTAGAGGGCAGAGATGTTTGTTTTTGATTCCCCTAAGAGCCTGGTGGAGCACTGAACAAAGAGAGATGGAAGGCACAGGTGCCTCTGTTAGGATGTGCAGAGAAAGGGAATTTTGATCTGGTTCCCATCTGATAAAAGAATGCCAATGAGAATGGTTGAAGAGGAAAAAGTTGAAATTGCTGTTAAACTGTATTAGGTATCACTTACAAATTTTATGCTAATTTCTTTTTATAAATAGATAGAGCTGGGTTTAAAGTTGCAATCCTGGGACGCCTGGGTTGGCTGGGCTTCTGCCTTTGGCTTGGGTTGTGATCCTGGGGTCCTGGGATTGAGTCCCACATCAGGCTCCTCACTGGGTGGGGGAGCCTGCTTCTCCCCCTGCTCGTGCTCTCTCTCTCAGAAATATATAAAATCTTAAAAAAAAAAATAAAGTTGCAATCCCTTCCAGTGTCCACTTTGGAAGAGCTCTTTGTAGATCAGGTAAAACCTCTCTACCACAAAAGGAAGGTCTGAAATCATTTGTTAGAATTCTGTGGAAAATCACTACAGACAGAGTAATGTGCAGTTTAGTTCATTCATCATCAAAACAGATGTCTTAGAGTGCTTTACCAAGGAAGCTCCCAAATAATCTTTTTGTTTGATATAATAATTTCCTCCTAACTGTTCAATGTACTTTACAAACATGAATTCCAGCAACGTGGAAAATGACCATGAAACATCATTCTCATTTTGCACTATGAAAAATTAAAAGACTAACAGATTGCGTTGATATAGTGAAGACTGTGTGCTTACCATCATGCAGATTTGGAGTTCAAATTCCAACTCTACCACTAAAAAGTTGTGTGAATCTAGGTAAGTTACTTCTTCAATCTCCATCTCCCTCATATGTAAAATGGAGAAAATGATACTAAATTCACCACAATTTGAAAACTTGACAATGTAAATAAAGCATTTAATTGAGGTGACTAGTTCACCCCAAACACTATGTAAATGGTAGCTGATGTTTTTATTAGAAATACCCACATTTCTAGATACATTAAAAAAAAAAGTTCTAATCCTCCTAAGTGCCAGTCTAAAATTTTCCAGCCAAGAATATATTTTTTTATTTTTGTAAGTTTCAAAAGCCTTTCAGTGAAAACATTTCAACTTACCTTTCAATTCCTGTCCCCAAACAAGATTTTCTCCCTTTGATGAAGCCCCACTACTTTTCCACCTCAATACCACCATTTTCGAAACGGTCCTCTTTCTTCAACACATTTCCAGTCCCTCCTCCTTAAAGTCCAGCCCTTTCACGCCTTAATACTTTAGTCCTGAGACCTGTGGCCTAATACCAAGGGACCCCAAGAAATCATTTATACAAAAGCCTTAGTTTGCAAGTGCTTGTACCAATATGAATTCTTACAAACACTTGATTCTTATAATAGCCCAATTAGATACTCAAAGCTAATGTATCTAAATTTTACAGTTACAGACAAAAGATACATAGCTAGAAAAAAACAGCACAGCCGGCCTAGAACTCAAAATTTCAGATTCTGAATTCAGTACTCTCTCAACTTATAAAGCTACTACCTCTGGCATATTCTTTGTATCATTTGTTCACAAAACAAGGGAGGGAAACTCTTTGAATCTTCTTGTATCACTGAAGCACTGTTGTAAAGGACAGCTTCATCCCTACAATATTTTCTAGAGCATAAAAACAAGTTCAAACCCAAGAGAGTGAGACCAAAAGTTACTTTCAATGGTTCCTGCACAATCTTCAGTAAGAAAGAATTCTGGGATGCTGCATGAAAAGTCAAGAGGCCTCATAGTCCTTCCAAGTCATAGTCCTTCCAAGTCGTCCTATATATTTCTTCACTTCTGCCCTCCTTTCTCCCAAGAGTTTTCTTTGGTCTGACATCTCAACGAGGACCCTTCTCAACCACAAACGACCCTAGTTGCTAAACAGATTTGTGCCCACAGCTAAGTCTTCCTCATCAAGCACGGCAAAGGTTCCCCGGAACGTTTAAGTGTGTCTCTCCTCTAGGTCCACACCTCTAGTCTGAAAAACTTCATCTCCCAGGGCCCGCACCATCTCGCCCCCCGCCCCCACCACCCCACACTCACCCTTGCACCTCCTCCAAAATCTCCCAGCCTCCCGGGTTGGCGGGCGATACTTCCTATCTCTCTGGGCCCGGATCGCCGGGCCTGCAGCCCGCCGCTCGGATCTGACCCCGGCAGATCACGGACCCCGCTGGTCCCCCGAGCCCGAGGCCCACTAGCCTGGTCCCTGCCCCGCCTCCCCGCCCAAGGCGCCAAGTCCTCGGGGCTCCGTATCCAGGCCCCGCCGGACTCCGAGGGCCCCGGGCGCTGCGGGGAGGACAAGAAAAAGGTGGCAGCGGAGGTCAGGGCACGGGGCGGGCCGGGAGCTCGGGCCGGAGGCCCCGGGCCCGGCCGGCTCCAGGCTCCCGTGGCCCGGACTCAGCCCTCCCGCTCCGCCGGCCCGCGCCTCCGCGGCCTGCCCTCACCTGATCCAGGTTCTCATCGCTGCCGCTGTCCTCCGTGTCCGAGTCGATCACGACGCGGCCTTTCCGCTTCTTTACCATGGTGGTCCCCCGGCTCGCACGCCGGACGCCGCCCGGACTCCCCTCTTGCCCGCCTGCCAGTGGGACCGCCACTGCCGCCGCCGCCGCCGCCGCTCGACCCACACAAAGGCGACCGCGCATGCGCGCTCCGCTCCGCCCCTGGCCCCGCCCCCCGCTCGTCGCACGCAGTTCGCCGGCGCCCGGTGCCCCGCCCTGCCCCACCCCCGACGCAGCGTGGGAGGCGGGCCCCGGTGCAGGGTTGGGCTCCCGACAGTGGACAGCGGTCCTGTACCCTGCGCGGGCCCCTAGAAGCTTTGGGTGTGTCTTCTCTGCGGGGCCGAAGCTTGGTATGCTACGTACCTGTAGTGAACTGGTGCTGCAAGCATCTGGGTCCGCTCTGACAAGCCTTTCAACTGGCCCACGCTGATGGAGTGTCGAGGGCGCCTTCCGGGGCTTGCCTGCCTGAAAGACACAAGTCGGCTGGACCACGGAGAGGGCACGCGTCCGGGATAAAACCTGCCTACCTGGGGTGCAAGTGACCCCTGAGCTGGATGGAACCTGGAGGATGCATCCGAGTTACCCAAAAGAAGAGTAGAAGGAAGGGTGTTCCCAGCAGAGACCCGCGTGGGCAAAGATAATTGAAAAAATTGGGTTCAGGGAACTGAAAGTTCATTATGGAACAGAGACTGTTGGTGTGTGTGGAAGGACTCAGCGGCCACATCCTTCAGTGCCTAATAAGCTATATTCAGAAGTTTGAACATCAGTATTGAAAGATTTTAAACTGAAGAACGACGTTACTAGATTTGTATTTTAATTACTCTGGGTGCAGTGTGGCGAATGAATTGGAAGGGTGGGAGCCTGAGGGCGAGGAGACCACTTAGGCTGTTGGTGTTATTTTGGTAAGAGATGATGGTATCCCAAACCAAAGAAGAGGCAGTGCAAATGGAGAGAAGTGGATGGATTCTGGATGATTTGGAAGGTAGAATTCCCAGGACATGAATATTAGTTGGGAGAGCGCATAAGGCGAGGTCCCAAGCACAAATGATGCTTAGATCCAGGCTTAGAAAGCTGGTGGTGAGTGGTCCATTCATCAGGATAAGAAACACAAGTGGAAAGGAGGTTTGGGAGACTGATGTATGAAGAAAATAAGTTCAGT
This sequence comes from Ursus americanus, assembly GCF_024610735.1. Classification (NCBI taxonomy): domain Eukaryota; kingdom Metazoa; phylum Chordata; class Mammalia; order Carnivora; family Ursidae; genus Ursus; species Ursus americanus. The sequence goes on along the minus strand of NC_142162.1, from coordinate 25,030,435 downwards.
TTTTTGCCTGTTGATATCAGTTAATTAAAAGGGCAACCTCATGGGGCACCTGGGTGGCTTAGTCGTTAAGCCTCTGCCTTTGGCTCAGGTCATGATCCCAGGGTCCTGGGATCGAGCCCCACATTGGGCTCCCTGCTCAGCAGGAAGCCTGCTTCTCCCTCTCCCTCTACCCCTGCTTGTGTTCCCTCTCTTGCTGCCTCTCTCTCTGTCAAATAAATAAGCAAAATTAAAAAAAAAGAAAAGAAAAGAAAAGAAAAAGGGCAACCTCAGGGGCACCAGGCTAGCTCAGTCCATAGAACATATGACTCTTGATTTGGGGGTCATGAGTTTGAGCCCCATGTTGGGCATAGAAATTACTTTAAAAAATAAAGGGCAATTTCAGAAGTGATTTGTGGGATTTGGAATATAGGGTAGGGAACATTAGCAATCATTTGAAAATGTTCTCAAAACTTTTGGGGAGTCATTAATTCTTTGTTCTGGTAGTGAACTTGGGAGTTAGACCCCAGTCTCCCCTGGGCATTACTGGGCACAGGCAAGCTGATGAGTTTTTGCTGACTCCCTTTTTCTTTTCCCCTTTACTGTCTAAATTTTATTTTCTCCAGTAAGTTACAATATCACAAATGTGCATGCCTTAAAATAGTAGTAAAAAAAAATATCAGACTTAGAGGAATCCCTGGAACTAAACACATACCTAGATGTCCAATTTGCTACCAGTTAGCTTGAAAATGCATTCAGGATATAGAGAAAACTAAGCCCCAATTACCTTTTTACTCCAGAAGATTTTTCCTAAGATATAACCCCCAGACCTCTCTCTTCCAACATATCCTTGGAACTGAGCCTATGGCCAGAATGACTCAAAATGACCTGGCTAATCTCCCTGTGTCTAGCCACCCTGAAGTTTGGTGCCTTTCTGTGAGGATCCTCTCTGAATGTGTTAATAGAAGATCAAGGGCGCCTGGGTGGCTCAGTTGGTTAAATGTCGACTCAGGTCATAATATCAGGGTTGTGAGAGCCCTGTGTTGGACTCTGTGCTGAATGTGGAGCCCTTAAGATTCTCTCTCTCCCTCTGCCCACCATCCCCCCACCCTTGCCTGCTCTTGCACATGTGCTCTTTCTCTAAAAAAAGTATAAAGAAGACCATAATAGGGGCACCTCAGGGGCTCAGTTGGTTAAGCATCTGACTCTTGTTCTCAGGATTGTGAGTTCAAGCTCCATGTTAAGAGACCATAATATTGTCAGTGACGCTTGACTGCAATTAAGAAAGATAGGTTCTAGGGCACCTGGCGGGCTCAGTTGGGAAAGCATGCAACTCTTGATCTTGGGGTTATGAGTTCCAGCCCCATGTTGGGTGTAGAGGTTACTTAAATAAATAAAACAAAAAAAAAAAGTTATGTTCTTACTTGAGTGAAATCTATTGATTTTGCTCTTTCCTTAAGGAGAGTCTTCTAATGATTCATGTACTGGAGTTAGTCTATATTGAGAGTAAACAGTGTCTTTTTCTTTAAAATTTTATTTATTTGAGAGAGAGAGAGCACACGCACGAGTGCACACAAGAAGGGTGGTGGGAGGGGCAGAGGGAGAAGCAAACTACCTGCTGAGCAGGGAGCCCGATGCGGGACTTGATCCCAGGATCCTGGGATCATGACTTGAGCCAAAGGCAGACGCTTAACCGGCTGAGCCACCCAGGCACCCGGAAAGTATCTACATTGAATAAATATACATACTCTAAATTTCCTCTTGAGTTGGTTTCCCAGAGAACCTGACCTGTGCAAGTTTTCCCTTAGTAAAATGAGGATAATGATTATATCTGCCACTTTGGGTTGTAATAAGGTTTAGATTAGTTAACATATGTTTAAAAAGTGCTTAGAGTACTTCCTGGCAAAGAGTAAGCACTCAATAAATGCCAGCTATAATTGTTTAGGGAGGGGTTGTAGGAAGAGGGTTGGAGATAGGAGATTTTTATTTTTTAATTTGTACACCTTGGTGCTGTTTGAGCTTTTTACACTGAGTATGATAATTTTTAAAAAGATTTTAGGTATTAATTTGTCAGAGAGAGCGCGCAGAGTACAAGCAGGGGGAGTGGCAGGCAAAGGGAGAAGCAGGTTCCCTGCTGAGCAAGGAGCCCGATGCAGGGCTTGATCCTACGGCCCTGGGATCATGACCTGAGCTGAAGGCAGGCGCTTAACTGACGAGCCACCCAGGCGTCCCTCATAATGATTTTTTAGCAATTTTGGGGAAATAGGATGTTTTTTTCTTACTATAAAAATATTCCTACTCGGGCACCTGTCTGGCTCAGTTGATGGAGCATGCGACTCTTGATCCCAGGGTAGTGGGTTCCAGCCCTACGGTGAGTGGAGCTAAGATTACTTAAAAATAAATCTTAAAAAAAAAGAAAAAGTGGAAATACATGTATGTATCTGAACGTTGAGAGAAGGACTGGGGAAACCATTACTGTGTATGTTTGCCACAGTGTTTTTGTTTTGTTTTGTTTTTAAAATTAGAGGGATTTTTTTTTTTTTTTAAGTAGGCTCAGCGCCCAGTGTGGAGCCCAATGCAGGGCGTGAACTCATGACCCTGAGATCAAGACCTGAGCTGAGATCAAATGCTGGACACTTAGGATACCTGGGTGGTTCAGTTGGTTGGGCGCCTGCCTTGGGCTCAGATCATGGTCTCAGGGTTCTGGGATCGAGACCCGCGTCGGGCTCCCCGCTTAGCGGGGAGTCTGCTTCTCTCTCTGCCTTTCACTCCTGCTCTCTGTCTCTCAAATAAATAAATGAATAAATCTTAAAAAAAAAAAGAGAGCTGGACACTTAACCGACTGAGTCATCCAGGCACCCCTATGTTTGTCACGGTGTTGCAGGGTCCTTCTTTTGGTTACTGAACCACTTATTTATCTGTTTGTTTGTTTATTTGTTTTTTTAATTCAATTTAATTAACATGTACTGTATTATTAGTTTCAGAGGTAGAATTCAGTGATTCATCAGTTGCACACAACACCCGAGCTTTTCTTAATGAATGAGTTCAGGGTCTGAAAACTGGCTCAGATCCAAAGGTGGGAGAAGGATGTCACTTTTTATTGGGGCAACTGCCCTCAGCCCCTTGATCTTCCAACCTTGCTTTCTTCTGATTGAAAATTGAGGATTAGCCCTGCTAGCCCTTGGAGAGGCTGTATTCTGTTAACCATTCCATAAGTCTCTCAGATTCAGGCCTCCCTGGCTGTCACTGCCCTTTCTGCTATTAGAATAATTGTATCTACCTGGCTTCTGGTAGTTAAGTGCTGCCACCTGGCCTCTTGTTTCAAGTTCAATCACCCCATTACTGTTGTGAGCCTAGTTTTATACCAGTCTCTCCTACTGTCAGTTCTGGCCTGCATTTTTAGCATGTAGGGAAATTTCAGTGATGCTGGTACACCTCTTTACCATCTCATTCCCTATGGCCTTAGTAAGTCAAGTGTCCTCTTGGTCTTCCCATGGAACATAATCATTCGGTGGGACTTCCAGCCTTCCCACAGTACACCTACTTCGTTGTGCTTCCCTGAGATTTTAAATCTGTTCTTACACTATCTGTCTTGGCAGTTCTGACTTTTTTCCCCTTTGTGTGGGTTGTAGTTTTTCATGCTTCTAAGAGCCATTCTGGTAGCAAATTTGCACCATTTCCTGCATTCTTGGCAGAATGGTAAATGCTGTATCTCAGGAGAATGCTTCCAAATCAATAAAAATTCTCCCTAACCCAGTTTTATGATCTGGTCCTCTTGATGAAGCATCTGCAGAATCCAGTCCCTTGTTACTCTCCCGTCTCCTGCCATTTTATGTGGCTAGTTCTTGCAGCTCCTTTGGGGGATAGTCCCTTAATGAGTCCCCCTTATGAGGCCCCATAAGTCCCTCACTGCGTTATGTAGTGCTTTAACCCTGGTTATCAGCCTAGTATCTGGGAGGGAGGTAACAGCAATCTTGGAGAAGGGTACATGCCGTCTTACAGGGTCTCGTCTTCTGCATTGGCTTCAAATGAGAGGGAAGCACTGGATGACGGGCAATTTCTGCACATTCAGACGGTTTAGGAGAATCTGGGAATTCAAGATCTTTAGGGGCGCCAATCAGATATCTCCGTCCTACATGTCATGTTCCCATTATTTCCCAACCAGGGTCTTTGGCCGCCTTGCTATGCTTGGGAGTTTAACATCATTGGATCTTAGACTATTCTGATGATTATCCTGGGCCTCAGCTTTCCCTGCCCTTCCACTCCAGGGGATGAAGCCCTCTTCATATGCCATTAAGGGGGCCCTCTGGCTCTCACACTTGGCTTTCAGTCACAGTGACCCAATTTCGCTATTCTTACAGTTACTATGGTCCCCATATTTTATCTGATACATCCCACCAGCTAGTATGTTCTCTTCTTCCAGCATAATATCCCTATTCACCAATGATAAAATATTTAGCAGTTGGACCACCAGATCTTCATTTCCAGCTGTGCGTTAAGTGACCCTGCTTCTAAACCTCCTTTTATTGCCGGCTTTCTTGGATCACTCCTAGCACCAATCATTGTAGGTTGGGTTCTCCAAGAAGCAGACTCTGAGATGGAGTTTAGTGTACAGGATATTTCTAGGGAGTGTGCCTGGAAATTGACAACCACAGAAGAAGGAGAAAGCAGGAGAAGTTGAGCTGCAGTGTGTATCTGATAACAGTGTCAACTAATCACATGGGTAATCCAAAGCCAAAATAGATGGTCAGTTGTCCCACATTGGGCTGAAATGGCCAGACCTTTATCGCCCTGCCTCATTCATTCATTAGATGTAGGCCACATGGGAAGGCTGTGACCTTGAGCATAGTGTCTTTCTGTAGCTTAGCTGGACACTGAAGTATCTGAAAGCTAAAGGCCATCAGCTGGGCCAGCAAGTCCTCCTTACTGGATGTCACATCTCTGTGTCCTTCTGGACACTGAGGCATAGAGAGGTTCCCAAGGCCACACAGTAAGTAATGAAACACGTCTGATCGAGAGGGAGAAAGAGCATGCGTGCATGCACACGTGCGCCCGTGAACAGGGGAAGGGGCAGAGGGAGAGGGTGAAGGAGAGAAGCAGACTCCTAGATGAGTGTGGAGCCCGACACAGGCCCGATGGGGGCTAGATCTCATGACCCTGAGATCATGACCAGAGCTGAAATCAAGGGTCAGACACTTAACTGACTGAGCCACCCATGTGCCCTAAGGGAGAGTTTTCTAATGCATTTCCAGAGCTGCAGCAGAGAGGGGCTCTGAGCAGCTACCACATCCTGTCCATCACCCTGGTCACAGTCTCCTGGAAGCCCACAAGTGACATTCCAGACTTCCACAGTTTGGAAAAAATGTCTCTTCACAGCCTCCAAATCCATCTGCATTGAAGGCCCTGTTCTCCAAGCAGCCCCCTAGTCCCAGAAGGCTTTCCCTCGTGGGAAGAGGTTGTATTGCTTGGCTGACACAAGTATTCTTGGCAAACATACTTCTCATGGTAGATTGTTTTTTTTGTTTGTTTGGTTTTGTTTTTTTTTTTAAGATTTTATTTATTTATTTGACAGAGATAGACACAGCCAGCCAGAGACGGAACACAAGCAGGGGGAGTGGGAGAGGAAGAAGCAGGCTCATAGCGGAGGAGCCTGATGTGGGGCTCGATCCCATAAGCCCTTAGCCGAAGGCAGACGCTTAACCGCTGTGCCACCCAGGCGCCCCTCTCATGGTAGATTGTTAGTCAATCTTATAAACCATTCTGTCTTTGGTTAGTAGGAACTGGCTCCCCAGCATCTGGTCACTTTTCAGTGACGAACTGAGCAAGCCGACTTTGAGGAGAGATGAGAGTGGCAGCCTGGGGAGACTCTGAGCTCAGTGTTCCTCCAGGCATAATACTATGCTTTTCTTGCCCAGCTCCTTCCTTTTTCTCCCCTTCCTCTTACTTCTCTGCCTTGGACGGGATGACTCTACTTTTCAACCTCAAATCATCCCCTAACGTCCCATTGTGCGTATGAAATCATATTTTCCTACCCACTACTCTCATGTACTTGTGTGTTTCTGTGTTACCACAAGAGGATGGCATGGTAAAACTCCGTTCCTGCTCTGTGCTCTTGTTGTTGCTGTGTGGGGTTTTGTTTGTTTGTTTGAAGAGGAAGAATATGGAGAAGAGGAAAAAGAGGAGGAGGGAAAAAAGAGGAAAAGAGGAAATCAAAAGGAAAGGAAGAAGGTCAATTCCTGATGCGCTGGGGGCAGAGCTTAAGGCCAAGGTTTCTTTCAGTGTCTCCTCTAGACTTTCTTTATTCATTCAACAAGTGTGTTTTGGATGCCAGCAAGTGCCACACATGTTTCTAGGTTCTGTTCCCTTGAGTAAAGTATAATTTGGAGAGTCGGGGGAAGAATGTGAGGCATGTTTCAGTCACTCGCAGGCCCTTTTACATTTATGTTTTGAAGTACAAAATTAACACATGCCCATTGTAAATAACAAATCCAAATACGGAAGTGTATTTCCTTCCAAAAAAGAAGCTCTCACCCTCATACTCCTTCTCTCTCAATCTCATTCCCCAAGAATAACTCCTAGGACCAATTTGGTATATGTTGTTCCAGACCTTTTGCAACACGTAGGTGAACACATCCAAAAACAGGATCGTGCAACATGTATTCTCCTAGAATGTAACCTCTCCCTGCAGTGTTAGACTGGCTTGACAGCCAGGCCTAGGGGTTCATGGGGGTCTGAGAAAATGCTATGTGAGACTACAAGGTAATGTCTACCACCATCAGCCTGCACGTGTGATTCAGTTGTGCGTGTCCAGTGAGACCTGAGCTTCCTTGCATTTAAGCGTTCCCTCTGCTAAGTGAGAACTGATTTTCAGACGTTACGAAGTCAGCCCTATCTCTGGCCTCTCTCGGTATAGCTGCGTGATTCATAACCTTTTGTTCCTACCTCAGCACGCATAACAGATGCTGTCTATCTTTGATATGTACGTACCTCCTTACTCAAAGCACACACACACACACCCCTCAAGAAAGTGTGTCAGAATGCCAGGGAGTGAACGGGATGCTTCCATAAGGATAATCTTATATCTTTTTTTTTTAAAGGTGTTATTTATTTTGAGAGAGAGCGAGAGAGCGTGCACAAGCAGGGGGAGGAGCAGAGGCCGACAGAGAGAATCTTTTTTTTTTTTTTTTTAAGATTTTATTTATTTATTTATTTGACAGAGAGAGACAGCCAGCGAAAGAGGGAACACAAGCAGGGGGAGTGGGAGAGGAAGAAGCAGGCTCCCAGCGGAGGAGCCTGATGTGGGGCTCGATCCCAGAGCACCAGGATCACGCCCTGAGCCGAAGGCAGATGCTTAACGACTGTGCCACCCAGGTGCCCCAGAGAGAGAGAATCTTAAGCATACTCCACGCTGAGCGCAGAGCCCAATGCAGGGCTCCATCTCGCGACCCTGAGATCATGACCTGAGCCAGCCGAAACCAAGAGTCGGAGGCTTAACCAGCTAAGCCACCCAGGTGCCCCAATAACTTTGTATCTTTAAAATTATTTTTATAAGTTAATTATTTGCTGACTTTTTAAAGTATGATTATTCATTACTTGAGACCTATATCAAAAATGATTGTAACACACTCAGAAACACAAATACAAATGAATTCTGTAATTTAAATTCTTACTTTATCAAAAGCCAAACTTGTGGCTTATTTAGCAACACGGGATTCCCTGACTTACACGTTCAGGTGTCACACATTCAACGGAGCACCTGCTGTGTGCCAGGCCCTGAGCCAAGGAAACAAGGGTGAACAACACACCGTCCCTGTTCACGATCTAATAGAGCGGTTATTGAACTTTACGGAGAAGCATGGCAAAGCTTATTTTCACTCGGGCAAAGTCTACTGTGGATGTCAGAGATGCTCTAGGGCCACCGTGCTCTGCTTGTTGGATTAGTGACGCGCGGTGTTTCAGTGGTGGGCATGCATCTCAAGGTCCGCTGTCACAAAAACTGCAGCAGGGGATGAGAACGCTGGATGGTCTTGAATCTGAAATGAAAGGCTCGGGCCTGAAATTGATAAATGTCACTTCTGCTCCTGATCCATCGGCTAGAACTAGTCGTATGATTACCTAATCGTAAGGAGGCAGAGCAGTGTTATCCTCCAATGTGCCTGGATGTTGATGAACACTAGAAAATTCTACCTTCTATTAATATATAACAATATATTAATAATTATATGACTTGGTCATAACACATTTCATTTCTTACTGTGGGTCCCAGTAAAAAACTCTTTGAGAAACTGCTCGACCGCTTCCTTCCCCCTCTGTCCTCCCACACCCTGCAATCATCAGAAGTGCACAGAGTAAGCAGACCTGCATTGAGGCCAGTTCTGCCACCTCCCTGCTTCTGTGAACGTAGTCAGCTCACCTAACCTCTCTGAGCTTCACTCTCCTCAGACCTCTGCCTTATGAGATTGTGGTAAGCCATAAGAGACATGATATCATAAATATCTGGATCCAGTGTGAATTTGGTTAGTAGAAATTGTCACCATTCTGTCAAGCAGAACTCTTACATTTCTCTAGATATAATGTCTGTTGTGTAACTCCATTCCTTTGGGCCTGTGTGCTTCCTTCCCTAGACTGATTTTCCTCCTCTCATCTGCGTGTTAAACACCAATCCTTCGGTACTCAGATCATGTCCTTCCTCTAGGAGCTGCTCCCCAAGGTGAGCAAATAAGCAGGTACGATACAGAGGAGTGTGGGTAATGAGCATGTACCCCGGAGAGAGCCGGCAGATGTGGTTCGAATCCCAGCTGCACCACTTCACCAGCTGTGACAGGCCTGCGGCTAGCAAGTGACTTGACATCTCTAAGACTCAGTTTACTCACCTGTGAAATAGGTATGATATGAGTACCTGCTTCTCAGGATCATTGTGAGGATTAAAAGGGAAAATGACCCCTAAACGTTAAGTTCAGTGTCTGGCCCACAAGTGTTCATGACGCCCTTCTCTGCGCCACCCCTGTACGTGGTACCTGCCTCGACTATAATTCCTCTCGCACTGTGCTGCTGTTACTTGTTTGGTGCCCTGCCCTCTACTAGACTGTCTACTTGGGAGCGCTGTCGCAGAGTTCGACAATAATATCTAGCTTTTTTCGAAATATCTAGTTTGGGATTAAAAAAAAAATCCCAAAGATTATGCTAAACACTTTACATATATTATCTCACTTAATGTTACTATTTTTTAAAAAAAGATTTGATTTATTTATTTGACAGAGAGAGCACAAGCAGGGGGAGCAGCAGGCAGAGGGAGAGGAAGAAGCAGGCTCCCTACTGAGCAAGGAGCCGGATACGGGACTTGATCAAGGACCCCGGGATTATGACCTGAGCTGAAGGCAGACGCTTAACCAACTGAGCCACCCACGTGCCCCTCACTTAATTGGAAACTCCATTAAGGTCCTGCTACTTACTAAGGTTGGCCAGGGCTGGACAACACCTCTGCCTCTTTTCTCTCCGCAACATAGGTGACTGCAGGGCTTTACTCACTCACGTCCTGATGCACAGCTTCAATGTTCTGTGGTCCCAGGTTTCCAAATGATGCTTTTATGGCTCATTTCACTTTGAGTAAGGGAGCCTCTCTTTGTAGTGGCCAGTTCTTGATCTGCTTCACTTTGTTTCTTTTGTCATATTATCATTTCTGGGTGTTTGGCTGCCCTGTGTCTACAAATAGATAAACTGTCCTCTCTTGTCTCCATTTCTAATTTGGGTGGGTTTCAGTTTTGTTATGAACAAAGCTACAGTTAAGCTCTGGTAAAGCCCACTCCGTAGGAGCTCCTGGGAGGCTAAGAAAGACAATGGCACAGACCTGGCTGGGTTAACCTAAATTTAATAATTTCCCTCAACCCTTTGTCTTTATTTCCCTCCTGTAACGCCTCCACCCTCTCTTTTGCCTGCCGCTCTCCTGTCCTTCCTTCTTGATTTGATCAATTTCCCTCCCTTCAGCCTCCCCTTCCCCAATCCTAATGAATACACATGGGGTTTCCTATACTTAAACAAACAGTTAATGAGGAGGGAAATGCAAATCAGAATCACTATGAGATACCACTTCACACACTTTAGGCTGGCTTTTTAAAAAAAACAAACAGAAAATAACAAGTGTATTGAAGAGGTAGAGAAAAATGAAACGCTTGTGCATTGCTGGTGGGAATATAAGATGGTGCAGTCACTATAGAAGACAGCAGGGTGATTCCTCAATTTTTTTTAAAGTAGTGTCCACACCCAGTGTGTGGCTTAAACTCATAATCCTGAGATCAAGACTTATGTGCTCTACCAACTGAGCCAGCCAGGCGCCCCTGATTCCTCAAATATTAAACGTAGAATTACCGTATCGGTTTAATACCCAAAAGAAGTGAAAGCAGAGACTTGAACAGATATTTGTACACTCATATTCACAGTAGCATTGTTCACGACGGGCAAAAGGTGGAAACAAGCCAAATTGCCATCAATAATGAATAGATAGGGGCACCCAGGTGGTGTAGGTTAAGTGTCCAACTCTTGGTTTTGGCTCAGGTAGTGCTCTCAGGGTCATGAGATCAAGCCCCATGTCAGGCTCCCGGCTCAGTATGGAGTCTGCTTGAGAGTGTCTCTCCTTCTTCCTTTGCCCCTCCCCCCTCTTTAAAATAAATAAATGCTAAAAAATAATGAATAGATGAAACAAAATGTGATAAATACATACAATGGAATATTACTCAGCCTTGAAAAGACAGGGAATTCTTTTTAAATATTATTATTCTTTTTAAATATTATTTTAAAGATTTTATTTATTTATTTATTTGAGAGAGAGTGAATGCATGAGCAGGGGAGGGGTGGAGGGAGAGGGAGAAGCAGACTCCCCATTGAGTGGGGAGCCCAATGTGGGGCTTGATCCCAGGACCCTGAGATCATGACCTGAGCCCAGGGCAGACGCTTAACCGACTGAGCCACCCAGGCACCCCAGAAAAGGAACGGAATTCTGATACATGTTACAGTATGTTTGAACCTTGAATATATTATACCAAGTAAAATAAGTCAGACACAAAAGAATAAATATTGTATGATTCTACTTGCATGAAGTACCTAGAGTAGTCAAATTAATATAGACAGAATGGTGATTGCCAAGGATGAGGGAGAGTGAGGAATGGAGAGTAAATGTTTAATGGGTACTGAGTTTCAGTTTAGGAAGATGAGAAAGTTCTAGAGATGGATGGTGGTGATGATTACCCAACAATGTGAATGGACTTAGTGCCATCAAACTACATACTTAAAAAATGGTCAAAATGGTCAATTTTATGTTATGTAGATTTTATCACAATAAAAAAAGCATACAGACTTTGGTGAAACCTCATCACTAATCTCTATTTGGATAATATAATTTTATAATTTTATGACTTGTTACTTCTCCCCTTCCAGTTTCAGTCAGTTCTATTTCTGGAGCTTTTCTAGGCCTTAGTTTCTACATCTGTACAATGGTAATGGTAACTGCTTCATGGGCTTGTTTTGAATATTAAACATGTTAACACATGTACAACACTTAGAAATCACCTGGTACAATGTACATGCTCCATAAATGTAATGAGAGAGATATTATCATCATATCTCTTCTAATAAAAGATTTGATTTTCCATCTAAATTTGCATTTCTTTTAATTTTCCTATTTGCTCCTTACTCCTTTAAAATCAAGATTCTATGCAAGCTGCTTAAGCTGTTCTCACAGAGACTATGATCAACATTAATGTATAACCACTGTTAGCCTTTTAAATATTATGATCCTTGGAAGGTTTAATCTATGGCAAAATTTATACTTAATCCTCCTTCCCATATCATGTTTATTAATTTCTGGCTTTCACATGCTGACTGATTCCAGAGTAATTCATAGTTCTGTCTCCAGTATCTAGGACTTCTCTGTCCAATATGGTAGCCACTAGTCACATGTGGCTATTTAAAATTAAATTCATTAAAATGTTTTAAAGATTTTATTTGGCAGAGAGAGAGAGAGATCACAAGCCAGGGGAGCAGCAGGCAGAGGGAGAAGCAGGCTCCCTGCTGAGCAGGGAGCCCGATGCAGGGCTTAGTCCCAGGACTGGGACTCATGGGTTCATGACCTGAGCTGAAGGCAGACGCTTAACCGACTGAGCCACACAGGTGCCCCTACATTATTTAAAATCTTAAAAATTAAAAATTCAATGCCTCATTTATACTAGTCACATTTCAAGTGTTCATAGCTACATGTGGCTAGTGGCTACCATATCAGACAGCACTGATACAGAACATTTCCGGGGTGCCTGGCTGGCTCAGTCGGTAGAGCATGCGACTCTTGATCTCAGGGCTGTGATTTTGAGCCCCACGTTGGGTGTAGAGATTACTTAAAAATAAAATCTTTAGGGGCACCTGGGTGGCTCAGTTAAGCATCTGCCTTCGGCTCAGGTCATGATCCGGAGTCCCAGGTCGAGCCCCATGTCCCCATGTCAGGCTCCTTGCTCAGCCGGGAGTCTCTTTCTCCCTCTCCCTCCTCCCCTCCCCCTGCTTGTGCTCTCTCTCTCTCTCACTCACTCTCTCTCAAATAAATAACAAAAATCTTTATAAAAAAGAATATTTCCGTCATCATAGAAAGTTCTATGGATTTAGGAAATCTCTGCCTATTTGCCTGCATTTCTCATTGATCTACCTGGATGTGCCATTTTTATTAAAAGAGAAACTTGACCCAAAGTCGGCTAAGCTGCACACTTACTGCCCAAACTGGAATATATTATTTAGGATTAGAGTCACCTATGAGTGATAAACCTGAATTAGCAGTGGCTTAAATAGGGAAAAAGTTTATTTTTCATGTTAAAGTTCAGATGTAGGCAACCCAGGGCTGTTGGCTCTCATCCACAAAGTCCTTGGGCTCTCAGGCTCCTTCCTGCTTTTTACTCCTTCTGTGGGGGCTGCCCTCATCCTCATGGTCCAAGATGGAGTTCTGTCATTTCCAAGTTCTACGCATTAATATGAAAGCAAAAGGGAAGGAGGGAGAAGACACATGGCAGCTGTCTTTTAAGGAAAGCTCCTTGCAGCTATCCCAAGACAGTTCCACTCCCATTGGTAGCTGCAAAATAGGTGGGGAAATGTAAACTTTATTCATCTGTCCAGCTAAATATTCTATTGCAATAAAATGGTCAGGAAACAATGAGCAGTTTTCCCTTCATGGCTCAACGCCTGAATACGAGGATCAAGCCTGGAAATGCCAATCAGAACTGAAGCTATTAAGTGTGTCCGATTCTGGCACCCTGACAAGTGAGGTTTAGCTAGGAGCAGTCCAGGTTGAGGAGATTTATGATGGCATGCTAGCTGGAGCGGGCCTTTCTCAAATCCAAGTCAGGAAGGGACTGTGATAGAGCCTCCTGACTTGTGACCGTGACTGTAAAAGAGAGTAAAATCGCCTCAGTGTGACACGACTGTCCTGCTCACATATTCGTGGGGGATGGATTGGGGTTACCTACATGGGAGTCAACTAAGACAAAAGCCATCGGAAAAGAACATGCCTGGGGTGCCTGGGTGGCTCAGTCAGTTAAGTGTCTGCCTTCGGCTCAGGTCCAGATCCCAGGGTCCTGGGATCGAGCTCCGCCTGGGGAGTCTGCTTCTCCCCTCCCCCTCCCCCTCCCCCCTGCTCGTGCTCTCTCACTCTCTCTCTCTCTCAAGTAAATAAATACTTTAAAAAGAAGAAAAGAAAAAGAACATGTCTGTGTTCAGAAATTTATTAAGGGGGGGCACCTGGGTGGCACAGCGGTTAAGCATCTGCCTTCGGCTCAGGGCGTGATCCCGGCGTTGTGGGATCGAGCCCCACATCAGGCTCCTCTGCTATGAGCCTGCTTCTTCCTCTCCCACTCCCCCTGCTGTGTTCCCTCTCTCGCTGGCTGTCTCTATCTCTGTCAAATAAATAAAATCTTAAAAAAAAAAAGTTTATTAAGGGGCACCAGAAAATGCTTGGTCTTCATGCTGCAGGTAGGAATAACCCCAAAAGAAGAATAGAAAATTTATTTTGTTTCATGGAAAATCTGCGTAAACACTCTCAGTTCTTTCTAATTATGTGACCCTTCTCACCTAGTAGTCTGGTTTCTCCTCCTGTAGATGGCCTCAGCTCTCAAATTGGGCCCATTCTTTGTTGTAGATGAATAAATGGACATTCTATCTTGTTATTTCTCCTCCTGTGAAGTTGCTTGGCATGAAGTAATCCTCTGTATAAACAGACAGAATTAAGTTCCTGGATTAGCAAAGCAGAGAGCGAAGCGTGGGTCTGTAGTGACATCACCATGATCCCAAACTCCCATGAGGTAATATTCCTTTCTGAAATACTTCAGTTCCTTTGCCTGGATCATACCCTCATCATCCTTAAACTTGATTGGACTCCACTGAGAGATGCAACTGTTGTCGAATAATATTGAAATATTCTTTGCTGACCTGTGTCACCACAGCCCTTCCTGAAGGTTTTCATGAAATTTGTCTTTTGTTTGGCCTCTTGAGGCAGTACCCACTCTGTGTCTAAAATTGTGCAGATTACTGTAGAAAATATATATTTTAAAGTATCTGACAAAATCACTACTTTCAAGGTTTTTACCCTCCTGTTCAAGAGAAAAGGCTTGTACACATAAAGCAATGAATGAGCAGGTTAGTCATGTTTATAATCTAGTTTTCGCTTGAACATAATTAAGTGCCAGTGTCACAATATAAAGCATAAATATTATAGGGTGTCAGAAGGAGAGCAATCATTATGAGATGAACCCATTAGGGAAAGTTTTTTAAGGAAAAGTTGGGATTTAAGGTGTGTTCAGAATAGGTGGAGTCAATGTATCAATTAAGACCTATTGATTGCAAGTGGTAGAAACCCAACCCAGGGGCGCCTGGGTGGCACAGCGGTTAAGCGTCTGCCTTCGGCTCAGGGCGTGATCCCGGCGTTACGGGATCGAGCCCCACATCAGGCTCTTCCGCTATGAGCCTGCTTCTTCCTCTCCCACTCCCCCTGCTTGTGTTCCCTCTCTCGCTGGCTGTCTCTCTCTCTGTCAAATAAATAAAATCTTAAAAAAAAAAAAAGAAACCCAACCCAGATTAATTTAGGTAAAAAGAATTTATTGGTGCTTAGAAATCAGGGGAAGACGAAATGGCCAAGCCGTGGGAAGGTAACTGGTGCAGCCGGGCCTCAGGAGGACTGGAACTGGCAATATAAATGCTGAATGGGTCTTCTTTTATCTTCCCATTACTGTTTCTCTCTGTACCTTGATGTTATTTTCTCTTGCTGCAAACCATTTTTCTTCATGGTGTTACCAGTCAGCTCACGAGCTCCACAGGAGCCATCGGGGTTAAAAGGACTATTTTCCAATTTTATTTCAGAAAAACCTGGGAATAACCCGATCCACCTGACCACGGGGCCAATCAACTAAAGTGGGAGGAGGAGGGGGTCATAAACCCTTGAGACCAACCGTTTGGGAGCAGAAGAGGGAGAAATGCTGAGCAGACACAATGTTAACTGATTATGAGGAGGAATGAGTGTGGTTTAGGCAGATACCGGCTGGGATGAGAAATTGAGGAGAAGTATGAGTAGCATAGATGCAGCAGGAGATTATGGAGGGCTTAGAATTTATGCAGTGGAACGTCAGGAGGCCAAAGGAATTTGGAGTTCAGCTCTGGGTGCCACATTTTAAAGTGGAAAAAATACAAACTCTTGTGTTCAGTGTAGGGTAATCAGTAGATTGAATGTCAGTTTGTATAAGGGCAATAGCTATGGGGCGTATCTGGGCTTGGAGGGAAGGAGTGAAAGCTCAAAGATAGCAAAGAGAACTCTGTAGGATTTAGGGTCGGTGAGAAGAGGTTTTAGAAGAGGTTTTAAGGCAAGGATTTCCAGCGTAGAAGGATGTGGGCATTTCCCGAAACAGGGAACATAAGAGGAGTAAGGATAAATATGATACATTTAGATTCAGACACTGAATTTGAGATGCCCATGCTGTATCCCTCAGCTGGAACGGCTGTCAAGAGGTTGGAGACGTATGCTGGGACTTACCGGAGATCAAATTGTACATAACTCATACCCAAAACTAGTAAAGAGGAAGGCACAGTCTGGGCTGTGGAGACAACCCGCATTTAAGGTTGTGGGAAGAGAGTCAGTGGAGGAGGCAGCTGGAGGAAGGTTCCAGAAGGTAAGAGAACTAGGCAAGTGTAGAGTCTAGAAAAGTCAAAAGCAGAATTTCAAGAAGAGGTGGTGGAGGAAACTTGGAAAAGCCAATTGTGTTTGGCGAGGTCTTAACCTTGGAGAAGAACGGAGTTAACTCCCAGGGGTTACAAATTCATTCAGATACTTGCTGACAGCTTAATTCCTGCTAGTACAATGCTAATTGCTGGGGACAGGAGGAACAACACAGTTCTGGACTCAAGAAGCTCACAGTGCGGCAGAGGAAGCGAGAAGTGAAAGAATACTTGAGATACAATGTTGAAAGTGCTCAAGCTGAGGTGTGCCCAAGATACAATAGAAGTGCTGCGGGGTGGGCGGCCCGTCTGGGGGGCTCTAGGGGAGGCCCGGAAGGACAGTTTGCGGTCCAGGGGCTTGGTGGGTCTCCTAAGATTCCGCGGGGACGATTCCAGGGGATCGGGTCCTCTGAGGCCATGGACAGCTCTTTGGTGGTTGCGGGGAGTGGCGGCATCGGGGGACCCTGGCGCCCGGGGGCGAAAGGACGTTCGCAATATTTGTGTCCTATTTGAAAGATGCGAGGTGGAGTTTGCAGCCTGAAGGAGGGTTGCAGAAAGGGAAGGAGAAAAATCTCTAAATTCTTCCCGACTTTCTCACACAGCGCAGAAACGATCAGGAGGGATGGAAGCCGAGCCCTCTGGGAGGCTAGTTGTCGACCAAAAGCCTCAATTCGCGGGACTCCGGGAGCCTTATTATTCTTCTCCCGCCTGTACCTCGGCCGGAACTCTAGTGCCCTAAGGCCTGGTTGGGCGCCGGACCGGAAAAGCGGATGGACCCACACGAGGAAAGCGGAGTACCCGGTCAGGAAAAGCGGGGACCCGAGTGGAAGCCACTCTCGGGCGCCGGCGGAGAGGCCCGCGGGCGCCGGCGGACAGTGGGGGCGACGCAGCCCAAGCAGGTGAGGGTTGAGGGGGCCCCCTCGCTGCGACATGGTCTGGAGCGCTCCCTCGAATCAGATCGGCAGTTAAACACTGGGGCTCTAGAGTTTCGTTTTCCTTCTTAGCAGCTGTGTGACCTCCAGTAGTTTATTCTTGGAACCTTCTTTTCCTCGTCTCTGTAATCGGAATAATAACAGTACCTCTCAGGCTTGTTGTGAGGAGTCGATGGACTACACTTGAAACGGTTTCGGGCGCGTGGTCAGTCCTGGATATATAGTCTTGACGAAGACAGCTCTCTCTTAGCTCCGTGGGTCACGCTGCGGTCAAAATTGACCAACTTCAGCCCGGGGTCATCCAGTGGACGGGTTTTACTTTATTGGCAAAAATACGAAACAAAAATTTATAATTAAAGTTATATTAGAGAAGTAACTGCCCTACTGAGTGCTTGGAAAATGTGAATATTATTCATAATTCCATCATTCTGCACACGACTTTAAGCCTTTTTTTCCTCCTTCAAATCTTTTTTTGTTGGTACACTTTTATGTTTGTTATATTAGTATATATGCAGTTTTGATTCCTCCTTACTTGCCACTTAGTAGTGTAGCCTATGGGTGGGGTTCACGAGAATCATTTTCGATTGTACAAATTCCATATTATGGGATTATCATTAGTTTCCCCAGTTCCTTCATATGTAGAGGTAAAATTATTTAAGCACAATCGGCGAGGGAAATTGAAGTATTACCTATGATTCCAGGACCTCAGATCAACTGTTTTTAATTTTCCTGGTTCCTTTCTATTTTTTTTTTTTTTTTAAGATTTTATTTATTTGCGGTAGAAGCAGAGGGCGGAGGGAGAAGCAGACTCCCCACTGAGCATGGAACCCTATGCAGGGCTGGATCCCAGGACCCCGGGATCATGACCTGAACCAAAGGCAGCTGCTTAACTGACTGAGCCACCCAGGTGCCCCTACAGTTGGTCTTAATAGAGATGAGGTTATTGGCCACGGATGTGAGTAGAAGTTAGGTTAGGGAGTTGGGCCCTGTGTACTGTTTCAGGAGTTTGAATTTCTGGGGGTGGGGATTGCTGATTTATTGTAAGGGGAGTGCAGTCGTATTTAGATCCCTTTTGTTGCCAAGAAAGGATGGTTTGGGAAAGGTCAGAGTCAGGGAGGTGAGTTAGGACTTTGCTGCTTAAAAGAGTGTCCAATGGGCTAACGACAAGGGCATCACCTGGGAGCTTGTTAGAAATACAGAAGGTAAAGGATATCTAATGCGTTCCAAAGGTTAAGTTAGCTAGGCAGAATCCACGGAGGGCACTCCTGGCCTGGGAGCAGCACTGCCAAGGCCTGAATCAGCCCAGAGAGGGACTCCTGATTGGCAATTGTTGGACTGCAAGTGTTTGTGGTTATTGGAGTAGAGAGTGGGGATGTGACTGAGGTGAGGTTGGGGAGATGAATTTTTGTTTTTCCTCTCTCCTGGTCTTTGGACCAAGACAGCAGAAAGAAAGAGAACTTGACGTTGCTCATTTTATTCCTTTTCGGGGTAGCTGGAGTAAGTAGGAGAGACGACTATTTAGCCAAAGTTGTTATTTTACCAGAGTTATGGAACTTATATTGCTGATGTTTTGTTGTTTTTAAAGATTTTATTAGATTTTATTTTTATTAGAGAGCTCGCATGCGTGTGTTTGTGTGCACACATACGGGTGGGGGGCAGGGGGAGAGGGAGAGGGAGAAGCAGGCTCCCCGCTGAGCAGGAACCCTGAGATCATGACCTGAGCTGCAGGCAGACGCTTAGCCGACTGAGCCACGCAGGAGCCCCTGTTGCCGACGTTTTACATGCAGAGGCAGTAGCATGTAATTGAGGGACTTAAGCCTAGGGTTCTGGTTCGAGCGTCCATACTGACTAGCGTTGTGAGCTTAGGCAGATCACTTCACCTGTTGGTGTCTGTTTCCTAGTGTCAGTGCATTCAGTGAGATAATATATGTCAGGTGGTTTGAGACTATTAAGAATGGCATTTAAATGTGATGGTATTAGTGTTATTGTTTAGGTTCTAGATTTGAGGAGCTCAGATAGTGACTGATAGCTCAAGCCTTGCTACTCAAAGTGTGGACCTTAGATTAGGAGCTTGTTAGACATGAAGAATCTTGGGAATTTTATCAGACTTGCTGAATCAGAGAACACTCATACCCGTTATTCCATCTGATCTTCAGAAGAATCCCTTAAGGTAGGTAGAGGACATGTTAACACAGCCTTACCCCTGAGGAAGTGGAGACTTCAAAAGATCAACAGCTTTACCTGAGGATAAAGAAGTTGATTAGGTTTAGCAGTCCTAAATTGCCAATATTCACAATACTTACAACCTAATAAGTGGGCATGTTTCTTACTCCACATACAGTGCACACTGTAGTCCCTCTTTTTGTAGATGAAGTGCTAAAATGTTGTCAGTTAGCCTAGGTCCAGAGTGAATTAGTTGGATATTCTATTTTAGGAATCAATGATTTCTTTAAAAATCTAGCATAAGGGGCGCCTGGGTGGCACAGTGGTTAAGCGTCTGCCTTCGGCTCAGGGCGTGATTCTGGCGTTACAGGATCGAGCCCCACATCAGGCTCCTCTGCTGGGAGCCTGCTTCTTCCTCTCCCACTCCCCCCTGCTTGTGTTCCCTCTCTCGCTGGCTGTCTCTCTCTCTGTCAAATAAATAAATAAAATCTTTAAAAAAAAAAAAATCTAGCATAAAAATTTGCTTTAAGATTGACACGACCTGGGGTACCTGGGTGGCTCAGTTGGTTAAGCGTCTGCCTTTGGCTCAGGTCATGATCCCATGGTCCTGGGATCGAGTCCCACATAGGGCTTCTTGCTCAGTGGGGAGCCTGCTTCTCCCTCTGCCTGCCGCTCCCCCTGCTTGTGTGCTTGCTGTGACCAAAAAAAAAAAAAAAAAAAAAGATTGACACAACGTTTTGAAGCGTGTAATTGAATTATTTTGGGATCAGTAATTAACTGCATGAAGGGGGCCTATGTTTCTTTACCTTTTGGCATTTTTTCACAAGGCAGTGGGATGCTTTACATACAGTGCAAACAATATTCTTCCCATAGTAAGGCCCTGGGTAAATGTTTACAGGATTAGAAAATAAGTTCAAATCAAAATACATGATTTGTGTTGCATTTGAAATTGTGATGCATTCATTGCTACCCTGGTAACTGTTCAATGTCTTTTCTGTTCTAGGTGGAATTGGGCTATTTGCTGAAGCTTCTTTCCCTCATAGACCAGGGAGAAATTTACATTTGGACTTTATCTTACCATGGCTTGGGTTCACAGATTTCTGAATGGCGCTTACATTTTCAGACATTACCCCAAGCCAAGTGCCTCATGTCCATTTTTGGGTACTCGCTTTGCATATTATTGTTCTAGTAGTCTTCAGAAACCCGAGGTTGCTCCTGGCAAAACCTCCTGTCAGAGGAATTCTGAAGGGGATTTGCAAGGACATCACCAGAAAGAAGTTGTTTTGGATATAACCTCTCCTGAGGAGAAGCCTGAAGTTAGTTTTGATAAAGCAATTAAAGATGAAATAAAGGACCATTTTAGGCGTTTGAAGGATGATATTGTGAATCATTGGATAGGCCCTGAAGGCCGCCCTCTGCATGAGGTCTTGTTGGAACAAGCCAAGGTTGTCTGGCAGTTCCGTGGAAAAGAAGATTTGGATAAGTGGGTAGTGACTTCTGATAAGACTATTGGAGGCAGAAGTGAAGTGTTCCTGAAAATGGGTAAGAATAATCAGAGTGCACTGCTGTATGGAACTCTGAGTTCTGAGGCGCCTAAGGATGGGGAAAGTGGCCGCAGTGGGTACTGTGCAATGATATCCAGGATTCCAAGGGTAAGTGAAGCCCCAGAGCCTCCGTTTTCTAGTGAACTTGGGTGAATTTCATTTTAGCACGAACTGTAGCATATGGCTTTTGTTTCTATAAATGAACACACCTGGCAGGTCATCTGTATATGGGGTTAAGTAACTCCTGGGCACAGGTATAAAGCAGAAGCATAAGGGGGAGGTGGTTCCTGAGGAGGGGGGTACTTGTTTCTGGGCATCACTTTGGGCCAGGGTGGAGCCATTCTTATGTTTGAGGAGCCCTGAGAAGTCAGACACTTGAATGCTGGTTTGGGGAGATTGCATCTTCTCTAATAGACCACAGACCCTGTGATGGCCAGGGGTTCCTTAGAGTAGACATAGGGTCAGCCTGTGGCTTTTTTTTTTTTTAACTTTTTATTTTAGAATAGTTTTAGTTTTACAGAAGAATTGTACAGGTAGTGCAGAAAGTTCCATTCCCTTCTTGGCCTTTTGGCTAAGATCAAGTGTAGTACAGAAAGTTCCATATGCCCCTCACCTATCTTCTTCAACTGTTGCCATCTTACATTGCTGTAGTACGTTGATTACAACTAAGAAACCAGCGTTGGTACATTACTATTAACTAATTCCAGACACTATTTGGATTTCACGTTTTTCCACTTGTCCTTTTTTTGTTCCAAGATCCCATCTGGGACACCACATTACATCCAGTTGTCATATCTCCTTAGGCTCCTTAGTCTCCTCTGGTCTGTGGTAGTTTTCTAGTCTTTCCTTATTTTTCATGAGGATTTGAGAAATCCCGGTCAAGTATTTTGTGGAATGACCCTCAATTTGGGATTTTCTGATTTTTTTTTTTTTTTTTTTCTCCTGGTAAGACTGGGTTTCTGGATTTTTAGGAAGAATACCACAGAGTTGAAATACCCTTCTCATCACTCATATCAAGGGCACATGCTAGCAACGTGACTCAACACTGATGTGTTCACCGTGATCACCTGGCCAAGATGGTGTTTGCCAGGGTACTCCACTGTTAAGTTACTTTTTTTCTTCTTCTTTCCATACTCTGTTCTTTGGAAGAAAGTCAATAAGTACATCCTACATTCAAGGCATGGGGTAGGGCATGGGATTAGGTGGTTTCTCCTGAAAGGGATGGTATTTACATAAATTATTTGGAATTCTTCAGAGAGGAGGATTTGTTCTCCCACATTTATTTATTTAGTCAGGCAGTCATTTTGTATGGACTCACACTTCCGGTTATAATCTAGTACTGTTATTGCTCAAATTGTTCTAACTTTGGCCATTGGCAGCTCTTTCAAGTTGAGTTTTGTCCCTTTGACATGCCTCCATTTTTTTGTTTTTTAGCAGTTTCTTGCAGTACAGGATACTCTAAGCATATCCTATATTTTCTCTGTCCCAACCCTGGAATTAGCCATTTCTCAAAGGAGCCCTGTTTCCTTTTTTAGGAGATCTGGGTCCTGGGTATGCTTGTTGCTACTGGGTTGACATTACTTCCAAGACCTCTCAGTGGACACAGCAGGAAATACAGGGATGTGTACCAACCCTGAGGAAGCACGTCTGTAATTATTTCTATATCTGTAGTAAACTAAACATGAGTTCATACTATGCTCTGACTCTAATCCAGTACCATGTAGTTCATTCTGGGCGTCTCCCTCTTGCTTATCTGTAATTTCCCTCTATAATATTGAGAAATCTGTCTCCTATCACCGTCAATTTAGCTACTAATTCAACCCCAGCATACATACAAAGCAGTTTCAGAACTTCTAAATCTTAACCCTGTGAGAAACGCCCTTACCAACCAGAATACAGTATTGACATATAGTTTCTTTCGTCTTCAGCCTTACAGTTTCCAATCAGAGCACTGTTTTCCACAGTTACTTAGGTTGACTCCTTTGTCTCACCATCAACCTGTGGCTTTTTGCAAATTTGCTGACCAGGTGTTGTTCCCGGGCTTCCTGGACAGGCTCCCATGCCTGGCCTTGGCCGCAGCCCCTGGATATTTGCTTGAATATTGTACTCTAAGGAGAAAGGCAAATGTTAGGAATAATCTTAGGCTCCCTCTCTCCAGTTAATGATTATAAAGAAAGGTATGTGTTCTTTGAAAGACATATGCTTACAAAGATTATTATTTTTTTTTTTTTCAGTGCCTGAAACCCACAGAATGGATTTGGCCATTCCACAGTAGAAAATAATTCTACAGCTAGATGCACATTGTGGGGTATTAAAAATAGGTGATAGGGGCGCCTGGGTGGCACAGCGGTTAAGCGTCTGCCTTCGGCTCAGGGCGTGATCCCGGCGTTATGGGATCGAGCCCCACATCAGGCTCTTCCGCTATGAGCCTGCTTCTTCCTCTCCCACTCCCCCTGCTTGTGTTCCCTCTCTCGCTGGCTGTCTCTATCTCTGTCAAAAAAAAAAAAAAAAAAAAAAAATAGGTGATAAAATTTATTAAGTGCCCTGCCGGTCCTTGTGCTACTTTATATACATTTATATACACACACACACACACACACACACCCCTTTAATTCCTCACAACTCTCCTCTAAGGTGTAGTCATCCTCATTTTACAGATGAGGAAACTGAGGCTTTGGGAGATTTAGTGACTTGTTGAAGGTTATACAGCTAGTTGGAGCACCTG
The DNA here is from genome assembly GCF_024610735.1 of Ursus americanus. NCBI lineage: Eukaryota > Metazoa > Chordata > Mammalia > Carnivora > Ursidae > Ursus > Ursus americanus. The sequence continues at coordinate 25,006,865 of NC_142162.1, read as the reverse complement.
GGTGGCTCATTTGGTAGAGTGATGGACTCTTGGTTTCAGCTCAGATCATGATCTGAGATTGAGTCCCGTGTGGGGCTCTGCTTGTCCTTCTCCCTCCCCCACTGCTCCCCTTCCACAGCCCCCACTCTCCTGCTTGGTGTGCGCACACTATTTTTTTTTTTCAAGATTTTATTTATTTGTCAGAGCGTGCGCACAAGCAGGGGGAGTGGCAGGCAGAGGGAGAGGGAGAAGCGGGATCCCCGATGAGCAAGGACCCCAACTTGGGACTCGATCCCAGGAGCCTGGGATCATGACCTGCTTAACCGACTGAGCCACCCAGGTGTCCCACTCTCTCTCTTTAAAATAGAAAAATAAAATCTTTTTTTAAGAGTTATATAGTTAGTAAATAATAGTTCATATGTGAGCACTGCTGTTCTTAAAATCAGGTTACCTTTGAGATTGGTATAAATAAACTCCTTTGTTCATTAACACTAAATTCCACTTTCCCTGAGAGAGACCGTATAGATGGTTAAGAATACAGAGTTTGGAGTTAAATGGCACTGGATCTACCACTTCCTAGCTGAGTGCTCAGTTTCTTCATCTGTAAGATGGGGCGCCAGCGATAGTACCTAGCTCACAGGGTTGGGAGGATGAAATTACGCCTGCGCAGTGCTAAGGGTAAGCTTTCAGTGGATGGAAGCTATTGTGATAAAACAGCAGTTTTTAAACTTGAGCTCGTTCATAGTTTTCTGATTTATAGGAAGTCAGCTGTCACACCCACTCAGAATCCATTGCTCCATAGGACCCGGGAAAAAAGGTACATAGAGTAATTCATTTCCATTCACTGATACAAGTGAGTGCCTACTACACGTCATCACTGTCCTGGGCCAATCATGTCTTGAACATTACCTTAGAAATATAAAACCGTGTCAGTATTTTGCACTAAAATAAGAATCATCAGATTTATCCGCTTCCTTACGGTGGTAGAAAGCCAAAAGAGGCAGGAAAGTGCCTAGTGGATCCTTTAGATGCTGCAAAAGATGACTAACATTTTGCTAATAGTGGAAAATGAGATGAAATTAATTTTCCTTTCTGTACTGTAGGGCCCTTTTGAGAGAAAGAGGAGTTACGACTGGTCCCAGTTCAACACTCTGTATCTCCGTGTGCGTGGTGACGGTCGGCCTTGGATGGTGAATATCCGAGGGGACACAGATTTAATCCAGAGGAAGAATCAGATGTACAGTTACTTCATGTTCACCCGTGGGGGGCCCTACTGGCAGGAGGTCAAGGTAACAGCACAAGTCTTTATTGTGTATGAAAATGAAGTCTCGAGATCATGGTTACACTGTAGTATGTTTGGTTCGCTTGTTTTCCTTATTAATCCCTCTTGGAAGGTGTGGAAAGGGAAAGAAGGAAGATGACCTATGAGTGAGATTGATAGAATTGATTTTTTTGGGGCGCCTGGGTGGCACAGCGGTTGAGCGTCTGCCTTCGGCTCAGGGCGTGATCCCGGCGTTGTGGGATCGAGCCCCACGTCAGGCTCTTCTGCTGTGAGCCTGTTTCTTCCTGTCCCACTCCCCCTGCTTGTGTTCCCTCTCTCGCTGGCTGTCTCTATCTCTGTCAAATAAATAAATAAAATCTTTAAAAAAAAAATTTTTTTTGATTTTTTTCTTTCATTAATATAAATGTTTGTTTCCTAGCCAGTAAATATTTTTGATAAAGATGTGGCCAGGTCCATGCTAAGTCATGGGTACCTCTCTGCTCTGGGCCCAAGTAGACGTTTAAGTTTCTGCCATATCCCCTCTTCCAGGCAACTGTACTAAGCTAGTACTCCTAGCTTAGTAGAAAGGCTCCCTTAAGCGCAATAAGTACTTCATATTTCATGATCATGAAATTTTTATTTATTTTGTGGTAATATAATACTTCGTGAGAAGAAGCTTTGAGAAGTTAAAAAGTGTTAACCTGGAGAAAAATAAGTAGAAATTCAGGGAATGAATTTCAACTGCCCACTCTTTTCTTCTGTCTACTGAAAGGTTTTTAATCCATAAACTCAAAAGAAAGTCCCCATTTTGCTTATACTTAAACCTAAGGGTCATTCTGGATTCCTTTCTCCCTCATTCCACATACATCCTGTTAGCAAATGCTGTCACCTATACTTCTAAAATACACCCAGAGTCTGACCATTTCTGGCCATCTCTGCCACAGTCACTCCAGTCCAGGCCTTTGGATTACTACAGCAGCTTCTTTATTGATTTCCTTTGTTCTCTTGCCCCTAAAATCCACTCTCCACACAGCAGCCAGAGTGACCTAAGCGTAGTGCAGATTACGTCACTCACATGCTTAAAACCCTCCAGTGGCTTCCCCTTACAATTAGAATAAAGCCCATACTCCTTAACATGGCCTACTGGGCCTACAGTATCCAGCCCCTGACTTTATCCTCAGTCTCTCAGCTCCCTCCCTCCTCCATTCTGGCCCCTTTTCTGTGTGTCAGACCCAACAAGCTCACCTCCATCTCAGAGCCTTTGTTCTTTGTGTTGTATTTGCTGGTGTGCTCCTTCCCCATGTCTTCACCTGCTTCCTCTTTCCTGTTGTTTACCTCCCAGCTCAAAATTCACCTCAGACGCCTGACCCCTGTAGGGTTGCACCCTCTAACCCAATCACTTTGAGTAAACACTACCCTGTTTTTGTGTTCATTTTTATTTATTTGAGAGAGGAGTGGGAAGGGGCAGAGGGAAGGGGGGAGAGAGAGAGAGAATCTCTCTAGCCGACTCCCTGCTGAGCGCAGAGCCTGACATAGGTCTTGATCTACGACCCTGAGATCATGACTGACCCTGAGATCATGACCGGGGCTGAAGTCAAGAGTCCGACACCTAATCGACTGAACCACCGAGGTGCCCCTCTGTTTAATTTTTTCATACAGCTAATGACTAGGTAAAATTACTTTGTTCATTCACTTGTGTCTTTGTTTATTGTCACTTTCTACCCTGCTGCCCTGGAACATAAATTCTGAGAGCAAGGACCTCGTCTGTATCGTTCATGGTTGCTTCCCTGCACCTGGAACAGTGCCTAGCATATAATAGGCACTCGATACATATTTGTGCACTAATAAAGATACATAAAAATTATTATATGTAACACTTGTATACAAATAATATATATATATACTGCATTCTAAAAACAAGGATTTCGTATAGAAAATTTGGAAAACAGCAAAAAGGAAAAAAATGTAGTACCACTACCCAGAGGCAGAGCACTTCTCATGTGTTAGATTTTTGCTTATACTTTTTAAAAAAATTTATTAACAAAAATGGTATCGTATTAGTGCTGTTTTATAGCATATGTTGTTCAGTGAATTTTATGTATAACTTCCTACTGAAATATTTTTACATCATTTTTAATTCTGTGTATTATACTATATAAGTATACCAGAATTTACTAGTTCATCCTCTGTTACTGTACATTTTGATTGTTTTTGGAATTTTTCACTGTTTTACCAAACTCTAAAGTAAATATCCTTATTTTCTAGGATATATTTTTAGAAATAACATTTCTAGAATAAATGATACATATATTTTTAAGGCCTTTGCACATTGCCAAATTATTCTGTAGTATTACCATTTAATTGTTAACAATTACTTTCTTCGCTGAAAATACATATAGTCCTAATCTTTATCTGGAAAGAATAGTGGTTGGCAACAGCTCTCTTTAAATCATTGAGGGAAAGTTTTGGGGAAGAGATTTTTTTTTTTTTTAAAGATTTTATTTATTTATTTGACAGAGATAGAGACAGCCAGCGAGAGAGGGAACACAAGCAGGGGGAGTGGGAGAGGAAGAAGCAGGCTCATAGCGGAGGAGCCTGATGTGGGGCTCGATCCCATAACGCCGGGATCACGCCCTGAGCCGAAAGCAGACGCTTAACCGCTGTGCCACCCAGGCGCCCCGGGGAAGAGATTTTTTAAGATTTTATTTATTTGATAGAGAGATAGAGCCAGAGAGCACAGGTTGGGGGAGGAGGAATGGCAGAGGGAGGAGGAGGAGGGGCTCCCCACTGAGCAGGGAGCCTGATGCAAGGCTTGATCCCAGGATTCTGGGATCACGACCCAAGCCTAAGTCAGACGTTTAACCAACTGAGCCACCCAGGTGTCCCGAGATTTTTCTTTAATTGAAGTATTATTGAGGTACAATGTTATATTAGTGTCAGGTGTACAACATAGTGATTCAGCATTTATATACATTACTCAGTGCTTACCACCATTAAGTGTGGTCACAAGAGGTATTTATTTTTTTTTAAGATTTATTAATTTGAGAGAGAGTGCACCTGCATGAGCAGGGGTAGGGGCAGAGGGAGAAGGAGAAGCAGACTCCTGACCAAGCAGGGAGCCCAAAGCCAGGCTCGATCCCAGGACTCTGAGATCATGACCTGAGTTGAAGGCAGACACTTAACTGACTGAGCCACCCAGGCGCCCAAGATGTTTTTAATTAAATGTTACTAATTGCTGTTCACTTGTTCATGAATAATTCTCCTGTAGTAAATAGAAGTGAGATGCTCAAATATTTACTCTGATTATAGAGAGAAAACAGAAAAATGGTGGGAAAATTATATAGTTTACTGTCACTTGTAGAGAAAGAGCAACTGTACATCCTTTTTCTTTTATACAAGATTCCTTTGTAGCTTTTTTATCCAGTTAAAAAAAAACAACCAGTTCCCTTGGTGTAGACAGTGGTCTTAGAGAATTACGTGTCAAAAAGATAGAAGAGATTAGTTTGAGGGGATGGTGTGGTATGTGACACATGCCACACGACAAGCAGGTAGCCTTGATTCCATTTCCAAAATGTTTTGACTACTGAGGTAGATGAAGTGCCAAACTAGGGTGCAAAATGCGAACTGATGGGGGGTCATGTCCCATCCAGGTTTGTTTGACAGGAATGAAGGGAGCGGGTGAAATAGGATGTGACTGTATGTATGTGTATGTATTTATTATTGATTTAGGATTTATTTATTTAGATTGATTTATTTTAGAGCGAGTGAGCATGAGCGGGAGGGGTAGAGGGAGAGAGAAGCTCAAACAGACTCATGCTGAGCCGGGAGCCCGACCCAGGCTTGCATGCGGCGTATCACCCTGAGATCATGACCTCGGCGGAAACTGAGGGTCCAGCGCTCAACTGACGGGGCCACCCAGGCGCCCCGGATAGGACTGCATGTTAATCTGCTGTGTGAGCAGTGTGATCTTGTGTAGTGGCGGGTTGGAATCCGAGTTTTGAACTGAGTTTGTTTTTATGTCAACAAGTGCTTTTGGTGATAAGTAATCTGAACACATTTTTTTAAACATTTTTATTTCTTGGTTCTAAAATCAAAATCTAAAATGATGTACAGTGAGAAGTCTCACTCCCACTCGTGTCCCTGTCCACCCTTTTTCTGCCCACTCTCTATAGGTGGCCACTTTCAGTAGTTTCTTGTGTCGCGTGGCAGTTTCATCATACACATACAAGCAAATGTGGGTACATACTCTTATTTTCTCCAGGTTTTTTTTTTTTTTTTTACTCAAAAATAGCATACTTTGGGCATCTTCTGTGCTTATTTTTAAAATTTCAATCCTAGGGGCTCCTAGGTGGCTCACTTGGTTAAGCACCTGACTCTTGATTTCAGCCCAGGTGGTGATCTCAGGATCGTGAGATTGAGTCCAGCATCAGGCTCTGTGCTGGGCACGGAGCTTGCATAGGATTCTTTCTGTCCCTCTGCTTCCCACCCCTCTAAAAAATAAAGTAAAATTTAAATCCTACAGAGCTTCCATATCACTATATAGAGTTATTCTCCATTTTTTTGTTATTTTATTTGCTATTTTCGGTTATATGGAAATCCTATAGTTGATTCTCTATTAATAGCTACTGGGTTGTTCCCAATTGCTATAAGTTTATTAGGTGGTTTTTTTTTTTTTTGAGGTGTTTTTAAAATTTGTGTTTATACTGTGGATTCTGTCTAGGTCCTCTTCATCAGTAACATATTGTAGAGGTCTTCCCATTGCGTCCTGTGTAGATCTGCATTAAGAAAAATAGCTGCGTAGTATCAGGTGCATGGATGCACCATAATTTAACCATTCCCCTATTGTTCCTTTTCCTTTTTTTTTTTTTTTTTTGTTGCTAGAAAAAGCTACATCATCATGTATTTATCAGAGTTTATAACATAGATTCCTAAAAATGGGGCACCTGGGTGTCTCAGTAGGTTGGGCGTCTGCCTTTGGCTCAGGTCATGATCCTGGGGTCCTGCGATTGAGCCCCATGTCGGGCTCTCTGCTCTGTGGGGCGTCTGCTTCTCCCTCTACCTGCCGCTCCCCCTGCTTGTGCGTGCTTGCTGTCAAATAAATAAAATCTTAAAAAAAATATATATATATTCCTGAAAGTGAGATTGGTAGGTCAAAGTTATGGCATTTCAAAATTTGCTAAATATTGCCATTAGTTTTCTGCATAAACATTACCATAAACTTAGCAGCTTCAAACGGCCCGTGTTTATTAGCTCACAGTTCAGTAGGTCATGAGTTGGGGTCGGTATAGCTGGGTTCAGCGCACAGAGCCTTAGAAGGCGAAACCAGGGTGTCACCTGGCTGTATTCCTTTCTGGAGACTCTGAGGAAGAACCTCCTTTCAAGTTCATTGTAGTTATTGGCCAGATTCAATTCCTATGATTGTAGGACTAACATCCTGGTTTCTGTACTGGTTGTCAGCTAAGTGCCGCTCTCAGCTCCTAGAAGCTGCTTGCAATCCTTGCCATTTCTCTTCTGTCCTCAGAGCCAGCAATGGAGAATCCTCCCTCCCCCCTCCCCCCTCCCCCGACCCAAGGAAATGTTCTTAACTTCTTTTGCCAGTCCTCCAGTGGGCTCAAGTGATGAAGTGGGGCCTACAGAGGATAATCTTCCCTATATTAAGGTCAGGTGCTTTGGGACCTTCCTTGTGCACAGTCCCTTCTCAGCAACAGAGGGTAGGGTGAATACCTGGAAGAAGGTGTGTAGGCACAGAAGGTGGAAATCTTCAGGCCATCGTAGACTCTTGCCTCCCAGTTGCAGGCCACTCGGAGTCGTACCGGTCTGCACACCGACCAGCAGTATACAAGTGTGCCCGTTTCTCCCCTTCCCTTCCCCATGTTTCCATTGGTTGTTAAATCTTAGTTACCTTTGAAAGCTTTGTGGATACTAGTTTTTGTCCATAAATGTTACAAATATTTTTTTCCTAATTTATCCTTTGTCTTTGCTGTCAGAAAGTTAAATTGTGCTCTATCATTTTTCCTTTGGCATTTCTTGCTTAGAAAGGTTTTGTTTTATTCTAGTACTTATTCATTAAAAAAATTCTATGATCCAAATGACTAGCCACTTGTCATAACTGCATATATTAGAATTATAATGTTAGAATTAATGTTAGAATTAAACTGTTATTATCATTGCAATTCCATACGTAGGCCTCATTTGCTTATATTTTAGCTCTGAAGTAATGGTTTCTCTTTTCAGATTCCTTTCTCCAAATTTTTCTTCTCTAATCAAGGAAGAATCCGGGATGCCCAGTACCCGCTTTTGCTCGACAAGGTAACATTTTCCTGTACTTTCACTCAGAACTGTTACCTTTAGTGAAACAGAACTCCTGGAAGGATGATTTCAGTCCATTTTTGAAGATCGGCAAATGAAAGATGAAAATTCTTATCAAGGCCACCCCTGTTAGTCCACCCAGAGGTTGATTCAGACCTGGGAGCCAGACCCCCACCTGGGTGGGCTTTCAGTGTGGTCATCTTTTCAGCCTGCCTACTTTGTATCTTAGCTCCAAGATAGGAGAACGGTATTCCAGTTCAGGAGGGCTTCGAGGAACCTCATCAGACACCCACGCTGTCCTCACCAGTCTTAAGTGGCACTACTTTAAAGAGAGGGAAGAGGAAGTAGAAAGTAGAAAGCTGGTCAGCCTGTACTTCCTCTTACGATTTGCTACAGCATCGGAGAACTAGGGTATGCTGCTGAGGGCTGATAGCGTAAAGACCCGGTTATATCAGTCGCCTCATGGGACTTGAAAACCCCGGGAACAGTCAGTGTATGGGATTTTGATCCGCTTCTGTTTTAAATGTAGATCTCTTCTGTTGGATTCACCCTGGCTGATAAAGTAGATGGTCCGTTCTTCCTGGAAATAGATTTTATTGGAGTGTTTACTGATCCAGCCCACACAGAAGAATTCGCCTATGAAAATTCTCCAGAGCTTAACCCCAGACTTTTTAAATAGAGATGGTAATTTTGTACTACCAAACGAGGAGTAGTAGTATCCATGATGACAGAGACAAAATAAAGTATTTCTTTAATGGCTTCCAACCGACGGCTGGTACGTATTCCGAGACAAACCTAAATGCTGTTGCCAAGAGGGGCCACTCAGAGGGAGACACAGCATGAAACTAGGTTCTAAGCTGTAACTTTATACAAGTCCTGATGCAGAGGTATTATGTAAAGAACTTAACTGTTTTGGGTTAAAATGATTGCTGTTAGGAACAATTCCTACACGCGTAGGCGTTGCCAAAGCACGAAGTCCTCAAGGTGACTGTTGATGTCGTTCTCCTACTCTGTTCCTTGTAGGTTTCTCGTGTTTTCTAATCCATCATTTGAGGAAAGGAGATTGCTATACAGTTCGGGGATTTTTAGTATATTCAGACTTGTCAATATTTACCACAAGCTAATTTTAGAAAATTTCTTTCTGCCTTAGAAGTAACCTTAATGCCCCTTTGCACTTTTTTTTTTTAAATTATGTTCAGTTAGCCACTGTATAATCATTAGTTTTTGATGTAGTGTTCAGTGATTCATTATTTACGTATAACAAACACCCAGTGCTTATCACAACACATGGCCTCCTCAATACCCACCACGCTGTTACCCCCTCTCCTCTGAAATCCCCGGTCTTGCAGGCACTCTTAATTCCCTCCCAGCCCCAGGTTACCTATTGATCTACTTTCTCCATAGGTTTAGCTTATCTGGGTATGTCCTACAAAGATCCTGTAATATGTGGTCTTTTACGTCTGGTGGCTTTTCACTTAGCATAAGATCTGTGAGATTCATCCATGTTGTCACATTTTATTAGAACCCTATTCCTTTTTAGCGCATCATCATTTTTAATCTACTGGACAGCTCTAGTTTCTCTGCTTTTTGGCTACGAGGAATAATACTCCTGTAAATATCTGCCTACAAGCTCTTGTGTGGACATGTGCTTCTCTTTGTCTTGGGTACATACCTAGGAGTAGACAGTAATATGCTTCTTGAACTTCAGTGTGTTCCGTGCCGTTGCTGGGTAATATGGCAGACATACATTTAAGATACTACCAACCTGTTTTCCCAAGTGATTATACCATTGTACCTTCCTCGCTGCAGTGTATTTGACAGCGATTTAATTGATCTGATCTCTGCTGCTTCATAATACAAGCTGAGTTTATTCAGCACCCAGGAGTATGCCAATGTTCTGTGGACTCATACATATAACAGTAAGTGTAACAGAGTTGGACACATGCTGTGAAAAATACAAGAGGAGGACATGGTCATTTCTTCTTCGGGTGAGAAGAGGTGGTCAGGACAGGATGCACGGAGAGTACAAGTAAACTTGTTCCATTTATTTACAAAGACTCTACCACCATGAGGAAACATCGTCAGTACAAAGCTCAGAAGCCCCACCTAGGTGCAACAGAAATGGCTGTGAGGCTAAGCAACTCTCGTCTTTTCCATAAAGTAGTATGTCACTCTGACGAAGCATACTGATCCTCGAAGCAGCCGTCCTCGGTTTCGGTATGGCTCTGTATATTTTTACGTAAGGCTAGAATGAGCTATAGAGTTTTTAAGAATATACTGAGTGACAGATGGCAGTTACATCAAGTGGTCTGAACAAACGTGCATGGGTAACAGAACACCAGACAGGGAGACTATTTATGCTGTTACCAACCCGTTTGGTTCCGTTTCATTAAGACTACTCGATTCTCTACAGGAGGCAGAGGTGGCTTTCTCAGCTTGTTAGTGGTCCAAGTTCTAAAGCTTGTGGTAGAACTACCTCCCATCAGGTAAATGCTTCTGTCTAGAAGAGGATTCCAGTTCTGTCAGCAGAGGGAACCTGACGTTAAAAATCTAGGTCGAGAATCTATAGGATGAGTCCCAGAAAACTGTACAGAAAACCATTTCAAAGAATTAGCGTTAAGGTTAGTATCTTTTCAGGGATGTAGCATGTGAGGAAAACCACCAACACCACACAGATAGTGAACAAAGAACAGAAAAAAGTTTTGACTAAAGTGGGGAAGACAGTAGAAAAATATTTACATTAAAGAAAGGGTTCAGAATAAAGGACTATTTACAGGATGTTAAAAAATTAATCTTTAGCCATAATGAGGCCTCTTCGAGCTCCCAAAACCTTTGCTTTCTTCTCCTTTCGTCTTTGCTCATGTTGTTTCCGTTGTTCCTCCCTAAAGAGAGAGATAGGTACACATTAGGGTCTAGTGAAGATCCAGAAGAGTCCACTTTAAAGCACCTGTTGTCAGACTAATGTTCAAGGTTAAACTGAAATCCAGTATACTTGTATAATACACGCTCTTACCAGACACTGCTCTAGCTAGTGGGCTGTCTGTGGAAGCCACATCTCTAAGTCACTTGTGTTAAAGGGCTAGAAACTGGTATTTTCCTTTTTTTTTTTTAAGATTTTATTTATTCGACAGAGAGAGAGACAGCCAGCGAGAGAGGGAACACAAGCAGGGGGAGTGGGAGAGGAAGAAGCAGGCTCATAGCGGAGGAGCCTGACGTAGGGCTCGATCCCATAACGCCGGGATCACGCCCTGAGCCGAAGGCAGACGCTTAACCGCTGTGCCACCCAGGTGCCCCTGGTATTTTCCTTTTTGTTAATGCAGCATTCTAAAATTAAGCATGGAACTCTAACAAAAGGCACCTCGGTACCTTTGTTTTAAATGAGAAATCTCTACCTTTGGAAGTCAGAGGTCAGGCTCAAAATCTTATAGTCTGGTGGAAGCGCTGGAACTAGAACCAGGGTCTGCTGACCTAAGCCACTGTATTTTTCTGGAAGGGATTGGGGATTGGCAGGAGGGGTAGGGGGAAGGCTAGGAATACGTTAAAAAAAAAATCATTAAGTAGGAGCACCTGAGTGGCTCAGTTGGTTAAGTGTCTGCCTTCGGCTCAAGTGGTGATCCTGGAGTCCTGGGATTGAGCCATACGTGGGGCTCCCTGCTTAGTGGGGAGTCTGTTTCTCCCTCTGCCTGCTGCTCCCCCTGCTTGTGCTTTTTTTCTGACTCTCGCTGTATCAAATAAAATCTTAAAAAAAAAAGTAATCTCTACACCCAATGTGGGGCTCAAACTCACAATTCCAAGATCAAGAGTTGCACGCTCTTCCAACTGAGCCAGTCAAGCTCCCCTATGTTAACAATTTTATTTTCTTAAAGATTTTATTTATTTATTTGACAGAGAGACAGCCAGCGAGAGAGGGAACACAAGCAGGGGGAGTGGGAGAGGGGGAAGCAGGCTTCCCACTGAGTAGGGAGCCTGATGTGGGGCCAGAACACTGGGATCATGACCTGAGCCGAAGGCAGACGCCTAACCGACTGAGCCACCCAGGCGCCCTCCCTATGTTAACAATCTTAATAGCAAATGTAGTTAGTAAATGTCTTGGTGGCAGCTGGATATGGGCAAGTCAAATGATGGGTAATTCTGTGTCAGGATAGTTCCATGCAGGGAATCAACTCAACCAGGACCAGCTATAGCCCACAGCAAGCTCTGGCTTTGGTTTTCACACAGAAGGAAGCCTCTAAGGATCACCCGGGGATTTCTTCTGGGTAGGACCTCGAAGCCTAGTAAGCCTGGTTTCCGTAGGACTGAAGAATTTACACCTGGGCATTTGGATTGGTGTCTGGAGGGATATCCAGGTGCACTGTTTGGACTGGTAGGCCGTGTCAGAGCAGGTCTCCTCATCACCTATCGAGCTTTGGAAATAGTGCAGTTGTTTGGGCCCCATCTCCCAGTTACTGAATTAAAACCACTGTGGTGGGGCCTAGGCACATGTGTCTTCAGGAAGTTTTATATGTGATTCCACGACTACCGTTTTCTTAAACCTCGCTATTACTGAAACTCTGTGCACCTCAGAGGGTTTGCTTTTATATATAGTCTTTCAAATTAAAAGAACTATAGAACCGGATAATTAGGTACTCACCTAGTCTGGAGAGGAGGTTGTTTGTAAGTTCTCTTACAGAAGCTAACTCTGTTTACATGCTCCTTCACAGAACTGTTTTCTTTAGACTGACCCCATGGTTTCAGTTTGCCTAGTTTGGGAGAGACAAAGATTTAAGAAGATTCTTCTGTTTATATTCCCAATTTTATTCTTCTCACTTGAGGCTATTTGCTTGCTATCAATATTTATACTTTATTTTTATATCCATTTGCCAGTTTAATTTTATTAATTTCCATATTTCACAAATACATTCAATTTTTTCCCCTAAAATTAAGTTTTTTTTGTTTGTAAGATTTACTAAGAGGAAGTGAGCACTTGTGCACACATGGCCTGGAGGGGAAAAGGGAGAGGGACAAAGAATCTCGAGCGGACTCTGTACTGAGCGTAGGGCCCGATGACGGGCTCAATCTCATGACCCTGAGATCATGTCCTGAACTGAAATCAAGAGTCGGACGTTGAACCAGCTGAGCCACCCAGGTGCCCTGGGAAGTCTTACTGTTTTAGAGCAATTCTAGGGACGCCTGGGTGGCTCAGTTGGTGAAGCCTCTGCCTTAGGTTCAGGTCATGATCCTGAGGGTCCTGGAATTGAGTCCTACATTGGGTTCCTTGCTCAGCGGGGAGCCTGCTTCTCCCTCTGCCTGCCTCTCCCCCTGCTTGTGCGCGGTCTCTGACAAAATCTTTAAAAAAAAAGTAATTCTAGAATTACTGAAAGACCACAAAAAGTATTGGTGTTGCTGTTTTTAGTATTTGTATTTTGAATGGATATACAGATACTTTAATATATGCCCAATTTATATGGGCATTTATATAGCCAATAAATGTCCCAGGTTGTTGGACTGGTGGATTCCAGCCTGGGATCCTTTGAAAGGTGTGAAGAAAACAAGCCAATTTCCAAGTTTCTTGATTTTTGCCTGAAGTTTTATTATTTCTTTAACACCAATTAGAAGTTACATCTTTGATTAACAAAAATGTAAGTGAATTATTTAGTATTTGCTTAGTGGGCAGTCTTTTAAATCACGGGTCATGTGGACCCAGGGGGATGAAATTCTAGGTGGTCAAGTACGGCTTTCCACTGAGGCACTAGAATTTTCACATCCTCAGATGTAGAACTATTTAATTCTCAGGCTTCGGCACATCTTGTATCTCAGACCATCTGCACGTACCTTTGTGTGGCTCATAGTTGAGGGGACGAGACAGACTTGCTTTGAGATCAAACACTGGCTTCTTGTTGGAGACTGGAGTCTGTGCTGCCTGAGTTGTCGGCTTGAACGGAGTAACAACTGCAAAACCAAGGAACGAAACCCCAGGGCTTCATTAGGAAAAAAAGGCCTATACAGTTTCTTGTTGAAGTACCATGTCTCAGTCTCAAAAACATCGCCTCTATGGGCAGTCTCAAACACGTAGGGTTAAAAAGGAACAGGGAGGGAAGAGTAACTAAGGCAAGCTAACCACTGAGACTTGCTTCCCTTGTGAGCACCTTCCCAAATAGTCTCAATATTAGGATATTTCCTAGAATCAGCTGGGAGTTGAAAATCCTGTTTAAATAATTGGGTAAATTTTCAGGCCATGTCCCTGGTATTATTCACCCTTTAAAAATATGTTGGTAGTAACATTTTCATCCACAGATATAAAGCCTGCAAGGAACCTAATCATCACATATAGGTGAAAAGATTTATGGCTCTGGTTATTTAATAAAAGCAGTTATTTAAAAATGTGAATTTTTGTACCCTAAAGTTAATATACCAGAATGGTAGGACTCAGCCAAATTTTTGCCCTAGTTGGGCACCGTGTATCGGGCACATTTCACAGTGCTTTCCCGTCACAGGCTGCACTTAGGCTTTTGTTGAATGGCAGCACTTGCGTGTATATATGAATAGCCACCAAGATCTGGGACCACTCAGTTAAATGAGAAGAGCACAAAAGCCCTGGGCTTAAGTGATCCCACTGTGTCGCTATCAGGTGCTGGCAGGGAGGGGACAGGGGCTGGCCACAGCGCGAGCATAGTTGCAATAGGTACAGTTCAACCCGTACCGTAACTGCAGCCCCGCCACACACCAGTCCGCCCGAGGTCTAGAGAGGCTCCGCACGTACACAGGAGACATGGGTAAGAATGGTCATAGCGCTGATAACAAAAGCTGGACACGCCCAGTGGTCAACGAGCGGGAAAGCGCATAAATCGAAGTATATCCATACCAGCGAAAGTGCACATTTTATAGCTCATTTATCAGTATGGATGATTCTTGACACAAACTGAGTGAAGCAAATCATTGGGAAAAAATCATATAATTTGATTTCCATTACATAAGATTCGTATCTGATAACTGGAGGAAAAAACGATCCCATCCCAACTGGGCACACCCCTGAATTACCATGAGAAAGCTCACAATTTGGAAAACATTGTTTCTGTCTCATGTTCTCTGAGCATTTTTGAGTCCTTTGTCATTATGAGGTAAGTGGCTGCTACTCAGTGACCTCAGCTCTCTGTAAAATAACACAGTCCCATCTTAGGCACGTCCCCTTCCTTGGTAGCACTGCCCTCTGCCCAGGCGCCTTTCTTCCCATACTGTCGGAAGACCGGGAATGTTACGTGGAACGGGTGCTTGCTGCTGGTGTTGAGATGAAGGGTTAGGGCGGGAATGAGCGCTCATTTAAAGGAAGCATCACATAAACTTACTGTTCCCACTACCTCTGGACCCGCTTAAAATGTAGCTGTCCGCCTCACTCCTATCTTTAAGGTATGAAGACACGCTCACAGACTCTGCACGCTGATTACCGAGCCCGGACTCTGGTCTGAGGCCCCTGCTGGACTGCTCTAGTCTCGGGAGTTGGCGAGCCTTTCTATGGGACCAAGGCTCTTGCCTGACGGGTTCAACAGGACGCTCAGGAGAATTTTGACATACTCGGTTCTAATCCAGGCCTCGATCTGCTGGTTGTAATTTTTTTTTTTTTAACTCTGTACTGCTACTGCAGTATTCTTTGGAAAACCACCTAGTCCTTGTAGGTGATGACGAAGTAGGCCGTGTGCAGCAGATGATCCATACGGCGTATTCCGGTTTACAAAATCTACTGGTCCAGAACTCTGGGATCCTGTTAGTTTCACAGTCCTGGAGGACCAGCCAGAGGCTGTAAGGAACACTGTGATTCTCCTTTTAATCCCTGAGTCCAAGAAGGGGCCGAATGCTCTTCAGGGAGGGTCACCATCTTAGGACTCCTCAGAGACAAGATGGAGTCCTCAGGCAGATACCAGTTTTTTGTTCATGTCTCGGGCATTTTCCTCACTAATATAAAATGAAAAATATGCTATAGTGAAATTTTTGCTTTGGATTTTATAGTTGTGGAGAGGCTTTAAGTAAACAAATATGCTTAATAATTTCATGAAGTTGCTAAGTGAAGTAAGTCAAGCAGAGAAAGACAACTATCATATGATTTCTCTCATCTATGGAACATAAGAACTAGGATGATCGGTAGGGGAAGAAAGGGATAAAGAAAGGGGGGTAATCAGAAGGGGGAATGAAGCATGAGAGACTATGGACTATGAGAAGCAAACTGAGGACTTCAGAGGGGAGGGGGGTGGGGGAATGGGATAGACCGGTGATGGGTAGTAAGGAGGGCACATACTGCATGGTGCACTGGGTGTTATCCGCAACTAATGAATCATCGAACTTTACATCGGAAACCGGGGATGTACTGTATGGTGACTAACATAATATAATAAAAAATCATTAAAAAAAAAATAATTTCATGAAGTTACACAGATTAAAGATGAACCAGAGTTTTTTCTTTTACCAGAAGCAGAATTCCCGGTTGTGGACTTTAACTTGTATGTCCCGAGCACAGCCTGGCCTTTAGGGGTACTCCCAGATATGGTCGCATGAGGAGACTTTCTGGCTGGAGTCTTGGTCAGTGAACGCTTATGCTCATTATCTTTGGTAGCAGCTGAAAACCTACACAGGACAGAGGAGTACCAAACATGAGTGCTTGTGTGAAGAGTAACACACCAAGCGTACGAGCAAAACCACCTGCCCACCACCAAGCAGTGAAAGGGCTCGATATATACTTGTTAAGTGAATGAACCTTTTTTTTTTTTTTTAAGATTTTGTCAGAAGGAGAGAGCGAGCACAAGCAGGGGGAGCTGCAGGCAGAGGGAGAAGCAGGCTTCCCATTGAGCAAGGAGCTGATGTGGGGCTGGATCCCGGGACCCTGGGATCATGATCTGAGCCAAAGGCAGACACTTAACCAACTGAGCCACCCAGGTGTCCCATGAATTAACCTCTTTTGCAGAATAAACATTTTACGATGCTTAATTTGTAAAATACGGTTTTGTATTCTCTGCTTTCCTTGCCTTGGACAATGACAGGACAAGGTAGGGCTCCAAGGAAATGCCTGTGGCGCTCGAATTACTCCCCTCTTTCTCCTCCTGGTGCCGGCCGATCAGGGAACAGGAAACCGCTCTACCAGATAAGTGACGGGAACAGATCTTACGTCTTCCTCGTAGATGGTCATTCATTTAAATGGTACATAAGCTCATTCTCCTAGCAAACTGCCATAAATTTATTCCACTGACTATGATGCATATTTTTTATGCATCTTAACGTCTGAAATTGGGATGTGTTTCGTAATTAGTAACATCATCGTTGGCAGTGATTTTTCTTAGTGGTTCATAAAATAGTGGTGAGTCTGCAGTTGGTGGTGTCTTAGATTCAGTGAGAATCAGGAAGGACAGATATATATATATACCTGGTGGTGGTGGGGTTAACAGAGGAGAACTTCTGGACTTAAACTAAAAGTAGTAGTAATCCGGTATCAGCACCCGACATTAGTATGAAATACCATGTGACCCAGTTACGACACCTGCACGTTGGGAGAGGCGCTGTGAAGCCCGGGCTGCTCTGAACACTGCAGTAGAGCGAGGGCTCGCCCGACCACGGTGTTCTCGGTACTATTAAATACAGTCAGAACTGCCGCGTAGAGGTCCTCAGACTCCGTGCTAACTCAGTAAACAGAATTCCAAACCTAAGGGCATTTGTAAGCTCTAGAAATGAC
Source organism: Ursus americanus (assembly GCF_024610735.1). Lineage (NCBI taxonomy): Eukaryota > Metazoa > Chordata > Mammalia > Carnivora > Ursidae > Ursus > Ursus americanus. The sequence continues at coordinate 24,989,625 of NC_142162.1, read as the reverse complement.
ATCAAGTAATTACATGTGTCGGGGAAGTGTTACCAGGCACCAGCGCTATTAGATGCTGCAAACACCCTTTAGAAAGGAGGGAATAGGGCGCCTGGCTGGCTCAGTCGGTAAGCATGTGACTCTTGATCCCAGGGTTGTAGGTTCGAGCTCCACACTGGTTGTGGAGATTACTTAGAAATAAAATCTTAAGGAGCGCCTGGGTGGCTCAGTGGGTTGTCTCCTTCGGCTCAGGTCATGATCCTGGGGTTCTGGGACTGAGCCCCACATCAGGCTCCGTGCTCAGCAGGGATCGTGCTTCTCCTCCCTCTGCCCCTTCCCTGCTCATGCACTCTCATTCCTTCTCCTTCTCAAATAAAATCTTAAAAAAAAAAAGAGGGGGGAGATTAAAATTTCTATATTAAAGAAAGGGGGCCTGAAGATCTTCATCTCTGGGATAGTTATAATTGCGGGCTACCCTGCTGTCAGGAAAGGTACAAAGATAATAGAGGGGTCAGTGGGACATACGATAACTATGACACTGCAGTACCCCGTGGGTTTCAAAAGTTAAACTTCAGGACGAGTCAATTAAGTTCTCTGCATCTAGATATTTTCTGTAGGAATTTAGCTTCAACTTTACATTTAAGTCAACGGAAAATCTTCTCTTCACGTCTTTACAGGCATACATAAAACTAGTAAAATGAATATCCATATATACCTTCTATCTTTACTTATGAGCCAAATGTGAGCTTAGAGAGGTTTGATAAGAAAATCCACCACAAATTTAAAGACAAAAGGTTAGAGCTTATAAAAGCCATCCACTTATTTTCTCTCCATTCTGATCCTCTTTTGCCTTCTTTCTCATCAACATTAAAACATTCGATGTCGCCCACCTGAAACGTACAGGAAGCAGTAAAGCTTTGAGACCTTGTTCTCGATTACATTTTGGAGCTCTTCTTACCTGACGTTCATTTTAGTCGCCGAGAGAACGGAACGCTTGGCGGAGCCCTTGCCACGCAAGGTGCTCCGGCCCGCGGCGCCCAGGGGCCGGCCCTGCGAGCGGCGCTGGCTGGTGGGCGTACAAGCCGCAGGGAGCCTTCCTCGGAGAGGAACTGGAGTCACCGCCACTCCCTTGGTGACGGGCTGCTTCTGCAGAAAGACACCGCACCATGTTCAATTTGGGCTTCTTAGCACTGTCTCCAGAGCACCCCCATTCATCCCCTTGTTCCGTACCTACTTTTTAACCCCACCTGTTAGCTTTCCTTCTCACCGCCTCATCCTCTTCCTACCTACCAGGGGGCCGGGCAGTTCCTTGCACCTGTACCGCTGTGGTGACCGAGTTAGGAGTAACTTCTGGTTGTGCTGAGTCATGCGTTACAGAGAGCCTTTCTCAGCTGCCACAGATCCAGGCCTTTTCTTTTTCTTTCTTTCTTTTTTTTTTTTTTAATTTATTTGACACAGAAAGAGAGACAGAGAGAGCACAAGCAGGGGGAGCAACAGGCAGAGGGAGAAGCAGGCTTCCCGCAGAGCAAGGAGCCTGACTCGGGACTTGATCCCAGGACCCTGGGATCATGACCTGAGCCGAAGGCAGAGGCCCAACCGACTGAGCCACCCAGGTGCCCCTGAACCCAGGTATTTTCTGACTAAAGAATGTGGCTCAAAAGTGTCCTGGAGCCAGAAAGGGAGAATAAATAGCTTCTCTCGGACATACAGTATCTTTGAGAACATGATAAGCCATTTATTAAATACAACTCACAGAACCACCTATTATACACTTAGCACATGGAATCTACAAATAATTCCAACCCTGCCCCCACAAACCCCCTCAATGGGTTCTTAAAGTTATTAAAAAACAAACAAGAGAGGGCAGGAAACCCTCCCTTTGAAATGGCCAGGGAAGGTCCACTTAGGTTATTTTTTAGACATTGTCAGGGCGCAAAGAATAACGAGAACCTCCTATCACTGGCTGAAGCTCTTGCAAGCAAGAGAAATTCAGCTTTGTGAACGGACAACAGGGGTGGCGCGACTGCAATCGACAAGGTGAAGACAAAAGTCAGAAAAATTCTGATTGTATCCTCGGAAACACAAGCACTCAGAAGTAGGTCCACTTCTCAACATACAAGCAGAAGAGACGCTGATGTGACACGAAGTTAAAACGTACTGAAATATTTAGCAAACGCACATCTGTACCGTTAGGCAGGAGCCCAGGTTAGATGTATGAAGCACACTGTTGTATCCCTCACATCTTTTCTGCTGCCTTCTGTCTTTCCCCCCAAATTCCCACTTTCATGCTGTGTCTCCTCACAGTTCACTTGGTGTCAGGACCATCAACTCTGCATCTTTGTTTTCAACTACTTGTAATGCAGAAATGAGGCTACTAGCCCTTGCCCGTCTGACTTTTTTCAGGTAGAATATTAAGCCATTTATTCTAGTAGTATTAACTCCTTTTGTTAGCGATGTATGTAACCAATCCCTCTCTTTTAGCAATAAAAATCCTGTTTAATCCTAACAAAGAGGTCAATCTTACCATATACGAAAAAAAAAAAGTGGGTTAAGGATTAAATATAGGGAAAAATAATAAAAGCAATACAAATAAATGTAAGAGCTTATTTTTATGATCTTGGAACAGGCAGGGTGTGACCAAAGTCAACAACGACAGCACAGACCCTTAGAAGGAAAAGTTGGATAAATTTAAGAAAAAAATCTTTCACAAGATAAAAAACACCATTAATGTAGCTAAAAAATAAACTGAAGGAAAGTATTTATAATATAGAATATATAGCATTAATACAAATGGCTAATAGATGGGTAAAAATTAAGAAAAAACAAATTTACAAAAAAGAACCCAGCCAATTAGAACATACATATAATGATCAAAGAAATGCCAATTGGGATTTTTTTCATATTAATAAAAGACTAAAACTCATCACTCCCACTGTGGGGAAGATAAACAGGCATCTTGGGGCACCAGATTTCTGTTGCTTGTAGAGGGCCATCTGACAACCAAATCAAACAGGTCTCCCTGCTCTAATCAGGAAAGTCAAGGAGACACCGGTCGTTGCCAGGATGTCTAGGATCTCTGCTTATTTATTATTATCCAACAGTGTCCAATGACCAATCCTAAAACATGTCAACTGTCAAGAAAAACTTCCTATCAGCTATGGTGAAGTCACTGTAATGGTTTCTTATTTTCCAATTTCCAAATAGATCATCCCCAATAACCCATCTGAGAGATCTGTTCCTTAAACAGTGGGGAGTGGGGGTAGGATTTTAGAACTAACCCCATTCAGGTGGGGTTATCAGTGGAAAATAAGATAACCTACTCATTTATTTAACACATCTTCAGGGCTACCCTCAAGTTGAGGGTTGAGGCACTTGTTCTGCCCTAATTTTTGCCTGGAAAATTAACTCACCCACAGTATGTGGTACAGAAAACTTGACTTTCAGTCGAGTATTTAAGTAGACTCAGCTTCGTGGTAAGGAAAAAATGAGTGGCCCTGCTTGCAGGCACATTTGCAGCTCGCTCATTCTCATGCAAAAAAAAAAAAAAAAAAACGAAAGAAAGAAAAGAAAAGAAACTCGAGGTCTACTTCCTGTACATCATCAGCGTGGGCTCAGGTATGCGACTGTCAGCGTGGTGCTACCTGGCCCTTGCTAATACGTAGGCAAGCATTGTTACGGGCATACGGAGTGCCTCTTCTCTGGTTCTCCACCCGTGCTGCTGGATCAGAGTCCAGCAACGCAGGCCTGCAAAGGCCATGGCTTGGCTTTGTCGCTCTTAGCTGGCTGATAAACAGTGTCTTCAACTAGGTTAGCTGTGGTTTTATGAAGAGTTCAAATGAATGTTACTACTCTAGATTCAGCTTCTAAGAAGCTTATGATGTATGTTTTAAAAAAAAAATATTTGGGGGCGCCTGGGTGGCACAGCGGTTGAGCGTCTGCCTTCGGCTCAGGGCGTGATCCCGGCGTTCTGGGATCGAGCCCCACGTCAGGCTCCTCCGCTATGAGCCTGCTTCTTCCTCTCCCACTCCCCCTGCTTGTGTTCCCTCTCTCGCTGGCTGTCTCTATCTCTGTCGAATAAATAAATAAAATCTTTAAAAAAAAAAAAAAAAATAAATAAATAAATAAATAAATAAAATATTTGGAACTTGTCACCTAGTGCGTTTCTGTGTTGGCATTTGTATTCGAAAACGCGGAACTCAACTGACTGACACAGCACATACTGTCCCTGCTAACAGTGCTCATTTCTGCCTCTTTCAAAGCAACTTTATACTATCTTGTGCTGTAATTCCAAAGACTGCCTCCAATTCTTTTTGAGAAACAGGCAGGTTGTTTGTATTATTAAATTCTCAAGTAAATGTCCCCAGTCCTCTATGTGGCACGTCTTGAACACCAGAGACCGTGTAAGGTAGTAACAGGATGTCGTCAACTCACGGCTCTAATTCACCCTCGGGGTTGACTTCATCACCTTTTCTTACTCGACGGGACCTAGAGTCCAGCAGGACCTGGACTGAAGGGCCCCCGGGAGCTCTGTTAGCAGGAAGCCCGTAAGTTAGCCACTACAATCGTTCCTTTTTCCTTTAGGTGAGAGACAGGCAAAGAAAATGGCTTCACCGTAAATCAGCGCAGCCTCAGCAAGAGCGATCAGCACACTGTGGGAATGCTGAAAACAGGACAACTGACTGGCACTTCGGAATTAGCTCCTTATAGTGAGGACTCCCGGTTTTATTCTGAGGGTTCATGAAAATTCTTACGGTGGGGGAAGCAATTTCAGATAACAAAGATACATTAAACTCAAACCATTCCACTGGTAGAGTAATAAAAGGCCCGCTGTATTAGCTAAGAGACTGACATTAAAATCAAATAGTTCGGGGCGCCTGGGTGGCCCAGTCCTTAAGTATCTGCCTTCGGCTCAGGTCATGATCCCAGAGTCCTGGGATTGAGCCCCGCATCTAGCTCCCTGCTGCTCCCCCTACTTGTGTCCTCTCATTCTCTCTCAAATAAATAAAATCTTAAAAAAAAATAAGAACATAAAATCAAATAGTTCAGTCCCGTTAAGAACATAATTTTAGGGGCACCTGGGTGGCCCAGTTAATTGAGCATCTGACCCTTGGTTTCGGCTTAAGTTGTGATCTCAGGGTCCTGAGATCAGGCCTCCAGCTGGGCTCTGGGCTCAGCACAGAGTCTGCTTGGGATTCTCTTTCCCTCTCCCTCTGCCCCTCCTGCTTGTGCCTGCTCTCTCTCTCTCTCTCTCTCAAATAAACAAATCTTTAAAAAAACAACCCCCCCCAAAACACATAATTTTATCAGCATACCTTCAGTTCATTAAATGAATTGTGTTCTTCAAAAAGTTTCTTTTTTCTCTCAATATATTGATCAATGGACTCCATTTCCTTAAAACGAGCCTCATGAAGCTTCTTAAAGTCTGGAATGTTCCCCAAAATATGACAATTAATAACAAGACAAATCCATTTATTCACCTTCCCTTTGTCTTTCTGCTAGCACTCATTCTCTTCTCTGCATCCCTGACACTCAACATCATCTTTGCTAAAACTTTAATTTCAAATCTTTCAGTTTTTGGAAACTCGGGAACAAAGTATAATATTCATCTTATCAACTATCAAACATTTACCGTCTCTCCACTGTCCATTTCACTAAATGACAACTTGGTTTAGTCCATAGAACAAGAAAAGAATAACAGATTTGTCATCTCCCCTCACCAATTAATCAAATGGCCCTTACTTAGTCATAAATTTGACATTTTATAATGCTTAGAGAGCTTTATACAAAGGATGGGCAAACCTTTTCTGTTAAGGGTCAGACAGTATTTTATTTAGTCTTTGTGGCCACATACGCTTTGATTTTTTTTTTTCATACAATCCTTTAAGTGTAAAAACGATTCTTAGCTTAAGTGTTTTTTTTTTTTTTTTTTAAGATTTTATTTATTTGACAGAGATAGAGACAGCCAGCGAGAGAGGGAACACAAGCAGGGGGAGTGGGAGAGGAAGAAGCAGGCTCATAGCAGAAGAGCCTGATGTGGGGCTCGATCCCAGATCGCCGGGATCACGCCCTGAGCCGAAGGCATACGCTTAACCGCTGTGCCACCCAGGCGCCCCAGCTTAAGTCTTTTAAGACAGACCGGGGTTGGCAGTAGTTTGCTGACCCCTGCTCTGTGCTCTTCTGATTAAGAATATTCTTGGGGGGGCTAGCTCATCAGTCGGAGGAGTGCATGACTCTTGCTCTTGGGGTTGTGGGTTCAAGCCCATGTTGGGTGTAGAGATCACTTTAAAAAAAAAAAGGAACTTAAAAATTTTTTTTTAAATTAAAGAAATTCTAATTAACTATTAAGTATAGGCATTTCTAATATATGCTGAGCAGCATTCTAAGTACTATAAATATACAACACTCAACATTCTATGTACCAGACAACAGAGAACAGTTATGTGTTTAGATATGGACTCCCTTAAACTTATTAATGAAAAAAAAATTAGGGGGCGCCTGGTTGGCGATCTTAGGATCGTGAGTTCAAGCCTCACGTGGGGGGTAGAGAGTACTTAAAAAAAAATTAAGGAAAAACTACAAGGTGAACATTGTACCAAGGACTTTATAGACTTTTGTTCTCAGATTTACTGAGTACCTGCCATGTGCTCGCTATGTTGGGTAATCAGAGGTAGAAAAAGTCTCAATCTATATACAAGCATACCTTGTTTCACTGCACTTTGAGATACTGGGGTTTTTTGTTTCTTTTTATACATCAAAGGTTTCTTGCAGCCCTGTCAAGAGAGCCATCTTTCTAGCGGCACTGGCTCGCTTCGGGTCTCTGTATCACATTTTGGTAATTACTGCAATATTTCAAACTTTTTCATTATTGTTATATATTTGCTTTGGTGATCTATGATGGGCGATCTTTGACTTTACTGCCGTAATTGTGCCCAAATAAGGTGGCAGACTTGATAAATGTTTTGTGCTCTGACTGCTCCTACAGTGGCCGCTAAGTCTTCAGGTGAAATAGAGCTGCACAGCTCTCACTTCGAATCTAAAGCTAGAAATGATTACGCTTGGCGAGAAAGCCATGGCAAAGCCAAGACAGGCTGAAAACTGGGGCACGTTCGCTAAGTTATAAACGCAAAGGAAAAGTTTATGAAGGAGATTACAAGCGCTACTCCAGGGAATACACGAATGACAAGAAAGCAAAATAGCCTTTGCTGATATGGAGGAAGTCTGAGTGGTCTGGGTAGAAGATCAGACCAGCCACAGCGTCCCCTTAGGCCAACTCCTAATCCAGAACAAGGCCCTGACACTCTTCAATTCTATGAAGGCTGAAGCCATTGGGGAAACTGCAGAAGAAAAGCTGGAACCTAGCGGAGGTTGGTTCATGAGGTTCACGTTTATTCCAGGACCTAGAAGTACGAAGTGGAGCAGCAAGCGCTGATGGAGAAGCTGCGGCAAGTCCCCCCGAAGACCTAGCTGAGATCATTACTGAAGGTGGCTCCTGTACCAAACAACAGACTTTCAGTGTGGATGAGACAGCCTTCTGCTTCAAGATGCCATCTGGGACTTTCATAGCTACAGAGAAGTCAATGCCTGGCTTCAAAGGACAGGCTGACTCTCGTTAGGGGTTAACGCAGCTGGTGACCTGAAGTTGAAGCCGATGCTCCTTAACCATCTGAGAATCCTAGGCCCTTAAGAATCGTACCACACTTACTCTGCCTGTGCTCCATAAATCAAGCAACAAAGCTTGGACAGCACATGTTTACAACAGAATCTACTGGATATTTTAAGGCCACTGTTGAGATCTACTGTTCAGAAAAAATAGATTCCTTTCAAAATATGACTGCTCACTGACAATGCACCTGGTCACCCAAGAGCTCTGTGGGAGACGCACAGAAAGATGAACGTTGTTGTCATGCCAACACAGCATCCATTCTGCAGCCCATGAATCAAGGAGTCACTTAGACTTTCAAGTCCTATTTAAGACATTTTGTAAGCTATAGCTGCCATAGATAATTCCTCTGATGGACCTTCTGGAAAAGACCACCACTCTACATGCCATTAAGAACATTTATGATTCATGACAAGAAACCAAAATATCAGCACGAACAGAAGTTTGGAAGAAGCGGATTCCACCCCTCAAGGATGACTGCGAGGGGTTCAAGACTTCAGTGGAGGGAGTAACTGCAGATGTGGTGGGAAGAGCACGAGAACTAGAATGACAAGTGGAGCCTGAAGACGTGACTGACTTGCTGTGATCTCAGGATAAGACTGTAATGGATGAGCAGTTGCTTCTTACGGACGGGCAAAGAAAGTGGCTTCTTGAGATGGAATCCGCTCCCGGCGAAGATGCTGTGAAGACGTTGAAACGACTACAAATGATTTAGAATATTCCATAAACTTAGTTGATAGGGTTTGAGAGGATGGAGGCCAGTTTTGAAAGAAGTTCTAGTGGGGGCAAAATGCTATCAAATGGCACCGCACGCTAGAGAAATCCTTTGTGAAAGGAAGTCAACGGTTAGGGCAAACTTCACTGTGGTCTTCTGTTTAGAAACTGCGACAGCCACCCCAACCTTCAGCAACCACCATCCCCCATCATTCAGAGCCATCAACACGGAGGCAAGACCCTCGACCACCAAAAAGATGACCACTTTGCTGAAAGTTCAGACGATGGCTAGCATTTTTTAGCAATAAATTATTTTTTAATTAAGATAGGTGCGTTGTTTTTTGAGACATAACACTACGACACACCTAACAGACTACGGCACAGCCTAAACATAACTTTTCCATGCCGAGAAAACAAACGCACTTGATTCACTTTACTGCTTTAGTCACTTTATCGCCTTATGGCAGTGATCTGGAAATGGAGGGGCAACCTCAGCTCTGTCCGTAGTGACCTGATGAAACAGGCAGTGTACTCAGTCCTACTGTAAACCGAGGAAGTGGGTTTACTGAGGCTAAGAGGCCCCCGGTCTCCGAGCTGGGAAATGAGTGAGGATGCCAGGCCCGGTTCCAGCACGCAAGCTCTCAGCCGGTCTCGCGCACTGCCTGTTCGGTCTCGCGCACGGCCTGTTCGGCATTAGCCTGCACGTGCCGACTCTTACTTTGTTTCTTTGTGTGTAAGACTTACTTGGAGTAGTGCTTGTAGTTCTTTTGCTTTTTCCAGGTTTGGAAAACCCATCTGTGTAGAGAGGCTTCTTTCTTTCTGAAGGTACCTTTGAATCTTCATCACCTGAATCCAAAGATACCGAATTAATGAAAGATTTCAAAACAAGTTCTTGCTATTAAGAAACGTCTAGAAGTTGGGGGTGCCTGGCTGGCTCAGTCAGAGTGTACGAGTCTTGATCTCAGGGTTGTGAGTTCAAGTCCCACATTGGGTGGAGAGATTACGAAACTAAATGAAACTTGAAAGAAAAAAAAAAAGGTCTAGAAGTTAACATGGGGGCATTTTCATGTGATGGGGTCTGCCAAGGTGGGGGGAGGGGGGGAGAGATGAGCACGGAGAATGAGTTATAGCATCACTACAATTTTAGCTCATATGCTTCAAGCAGGAAGAAGTTTTATGCTTCCTGTATAGAAGTTATGTAAATATATCAGAAATTTAAGGGGCGCCTGGGTGGCTCAGTTGGTTAAGCGTCTGCCTTCAGTTCAGGTCATGATCCCAAGGTCCCGGGATCGAGCCCTAGTTGGGCTCCCCACTCAATGGGGAGCCTGCTTCTCCTTCTGCTTCCCCGCGGGCTCTTGCTCTCTCTCAAATAAATAAATAACTAGAAGAAATTTAAGAATGCTTTTTCAAAACTTCTGCTATGAGCAGGTTATTTTAACTAGAATGATACAAATCACACAATCCAAGGGTGGCTGACTGGTTCAGTTGGTAGAGCACGTGACTCTTGATCTCAGGATTGTAAATTTGATCCCCAAATTAGGCGGAGAGATTACTTTAATTATTAAAATTAAAAAAAAAAAATCACACCGTGAGCATTCTCGGGTTATTTCCTCAGGTCCTCCGCTTCCACACTTGTTTTTATTCTTTAAATCCAGCTGTAATCATGGCGTCTGTATTGACTATTTTCCCTCACTTACAACCACATTCTGTTATCTTTTTCAACTTGAGGCAATCTACTTAAAAGTATCCAAGTGGGGACGCCTCAGTGGCTCAGTCAGTTAAGCGTCTGCCTTCGGCTCAGGTCACGATCCCAGCGTACTGGGATCAAGCCCCACATCGGGCTCCCTGCTTGATGGGTAGCCTGCTTCTCTCTCTCCCTCTGCCAGCCACTCCCCTTGTGTGTTCTCTCTCTGTCAAATAAATAAAAATCTTAAAAAAAAAAAAAGTATCCAAGTGGGTTTTCAAGAAATACTACTTATAAACACATCCCTCATACTGAAGGTTTCCCAATGCATCCATAAAACATCAAAGAATGACTGGGTAGGAGCTTCTGCTTGGAATTTGGCTCTACAACCAGAAAGGTAAAGTTCCATGCAACACAGGGTGTTTATGGAGTCAGAAGCACTCCTCACCAGATGCTTATTACAAATGGGAAAAAAAGCAGCCTCACAAAGGAGCAAAGGTGATCACCTGGTAACAAGCCACCACCTGTGCCTTCTGGAAGCCCGGACTGAGGATTACTCTGTGGGATTCCTGCCACAAGTGCACCATCTAAATCCAACCCTTACCACGTATTAGACAAATCATGGCTGAGGACCCCCAAATTGGCCTGTATTAAAAAATGTAAACATAAAAAAAATCCTCAAAGAAAAAGGAAGACTGAAGAATGTTTCATATTAAAGGATACTAAAGAGACATAATGAAATCCAAGAGCCGAGATTTTCCTTTGCTTTAATGGACATGACTAGAATAACTCATGAAGGGATGCCTGGGTGGTGCCGTCAGTAAAGGGTCTGCCTTTGGCTCAGGTCATGATCCCAGGGTCCTGGGATCAAGCCCCACTTCAGGCTCCCTGCTCAGCCAGGAGCTGCTTCTCCCTCTGCCTGCTGTTCCCTCTGCTTGTGCGCGCACTCCTCTCACTCTCTGATAAATAAATAAATAAAATAAAAAATACAATAGCTCATGAGACCTAAATAAGGTCATCTATAGAACAGACTAGCAAGTCTCACACTTCTGTCTGACGATCGTGTTATACTCTTAGAAATTACGGAGGACCCCCCATTTTTGTTTACATTCTAGCAGTATGTGGCAGTAGATATAATTAAAACATTAAAAATATTCGATACACTAAAAAACAATGTACTTGTTACGTTAACAAAAACATTTATGAAAAATTGCTAAAATTTCTAAAACAAACAAAAATAGTGAGAAGATGGTATGTTTTCAGTTTACTTAATGTCTGACTTAGTCAAAAGCAGCTGGATTCTCTTACCGGCTTCTGCATACAGTACATTATGATATATTGTTTTGTTTGAAGTATATATGAAAACAAATCTTGCCACAAACAGGTGGCTGAAAGGGGGAGAGTACTGTAGTATTAAGCCTTTTCAAGGAACTGTGGATATTCTTTTCTGATACTATGCTAAGCACCACTTGACAATGGTTGTTTCTTAAAGGTTAGTTGCAATGTGGAACATGAATCCCTACCAATGAGCTTTTTGTACATTCGTGAGAGGAAGTCCTGTGTTGTTTTGTTTTATTTTAAGCTCTAGGCCCAACGTGGGGCTTGAACTCACGACCCTTAGATCAGGAGTTGCATCCTCTACCAACTCAGGCAGCCAGGCAGGTGCCCTTAAAGCCTGTGTTTTAAGAAACACATACTGAAGTATTTAGGGGGCAAGGAGCACATTTCTTTTTTTTTTTTTTTTTTTTTTTTTTAAGATTTTATTTATTTATTTGACAGAGATAGAGACAGCCAGCGAGAGGGAACACAAGCAGGGGGAGCAGGAGAGGAAGAAGCAGGCTCCCAGCGGAGGAGCTGATGTGGGGCTCGATCCCAGAACTCCGGGATCATGCCCTGAGCCGAAGGCAGACGCTCAATGACTGCGCCACCCAGGCGCCCCAAGGAGCACATTTCTACAACTTACCTCAGGGAACAACATGCAGACGACACCTACACGGATGCATATGTGCACATGAACATAAACAGAGAAGGACCAAAGCAAATGTGGCAAAATGTTAACATTTCGGAAATTAAGGACATAGCAACACTTGGCACTGTTCTTGCAACCTTAAGTCTGACATTATGTCAAAATAAAAAGTTAAAAAAAAGGGGCGCCTGGGTGGCTCAGTCCTTAAGTGTCTGCCTTCAGCCCAGGGCGTAATCCCAGGGTCCTGGGATCGAGCCCCGCATCAGGCTCCCTGCTCCGCTGGGAGCCTGCTTCTTCCTCTCCTGCTCCCCCTGCCTGTGTTCCCTCTCTCGCTGGCTGTCTCTCTCTCTGTCAAATAAATAAACAAAATCTTAAAAAAAAAAAAAAAAAAAGTTAAAAAACCCTCTCACCAGAAACTACACGATCCTATTTCTGTTCTTCCAGTAGCCTGTGTTTCATTAAGCGAACTTCATGCGTCCACCCTGGTTTCTCCATGCCCTTGAAACTGGGTCCCGCCGCTAAGTCTCCCTGACAAAACGATGGGTACAACAGCAGACACTGGCAATTCCAGCCCCACGTCTGACTCGGTCACAGTTCCTTATATCTTGCTCTAAATCATGACTTTATAACGGGTTTATGAGGCATATGCAGCTTAATCCCGGGGTGCTGATCCGAAATTGCAGGCCCGCAGGCTCAGTGAGAACCTGCAATTCTACCTTCAGTAACCTCCATTTGCTAAGACATTGCAAATTCTGGGGAAGGAGGGCAGGCTCAGCATTAGCAATTCTGCACGTAACTGCATGGCGGCCACGGGAGCGGGTCGCCTCCTCTCTCCGCCGGTCAGGCCCTGCCTCGGGTGTGCAGACAGAGGGGCTGTGGGGAAGCGACCATGAGACACGGCAGCCCTGGCAGGCTTCCCGGGGAATGAAATCATAAAGCACCCAGTCCCGTTAGGTCTGGGGAACTGAAGTTTTCTGGTCTCACCGAAACCAACTTTTAGTTGACGAAGTTTAGGGAAGAGATTTTTAGAAGGTTCCAGACTAAGGATACATTTACCATAATAAAAGCGGCCGGCCCACCAGGAAGGGAGACTCTGCGGCTCCCTTTCAGTGCTCGCAGTGGCGCAGGCACGCGGCTCTGTACACCGGTGTCTGGAGCAGCCAGGGAGGGGGAGAGCCCACGTTTTGTAAACCACGTGGAGATCAGCGCCCCTCAACTTTCCAGCTATCACTCTCACCCTGGTTCCCACAACGGTACTGAGGAGGACTCGATGGTCCACTGTATTTGGTGTTAACTTCCACTCTCATTGTAGAACACCCAGGCGTCCTACGGCATGGTGTTCTGGCTGAACTGTGTTCCCCCAAGAGGTATGTGGGAGTCTTATCCTCTAGTAGCCGGGATAGGACCGGAGGAAAAACCGTCTAGTGGTACTTCGTTCTGCCAGTCCTAGGACGTGAACCACAGCGGTGCCCCTAGGAATGTCAGGCTTCCGTTTTGTTTTTACTTATTTGACATACCATTTATTCTTCTTTTTCCTGAGGAAGTGGCATTCTCCTCTCCTTGGCTCTCATCTGGTGGTGAAGGAACTTCTGCAACTGTTCTGAGATCCTGGTTTTCCTGCTTCTCTTGGTTCTGGATTTCAGAATCCAGAATTTCACTTACTTTTATCTCTGAGCGATCCTGTACCAACGTTCAAAGGGAATAAAGGATTTAAATGGTAAAAAGTCACCACTGTCTTCCAAAGATAGGCATGGCGAATTGAAAAGGGGCTAAAGGAAGAAAAGGTAGGAGAATGAGATTTCTGAGTGGCAGATTTGGGAACAGGACATACTGGGGGCCGCTGAAAAGCTTAAATAGCAAGATTAGCTCTCCTAGGGATGAGAAATTAACAGTCTAAATGGACCGTCTAAAGGCCAAGGGACTATATGGAGCTAGAAAATAAAAATTAGGACTGTGTCTTGTAAAGTTACACTTGAATGAGAGAATAAAAAAGGAATAAAATCAGAGTCCTCTTGACGTAACTGAGGGAAGCGCCTGGCTGATCACGTGACTGTTCTGCTGAACGACCAACTGAAGAGTGATCACTACTTCGCGGCCAGTTGAAAAGGAAAACAAAAATCTTACTAATGTTGGTGTGTCTATCCTTCCTACTGGCCCTCACTTAAGTCAGCACTTAATCAACTTTTATATTTACTCAGCCAATATTTAATTTGTGCTTAATCCTCAGTGAGTGCTTCCCACGTGCCAGCACCCAGGGTGCGGTGACCAGTCTAGGCTCGGGGCTGTGCTTTCGTGGAGCTTATGAGCACACAGAGTTTACAACCCTTTGCTGTCATAAGGAAGTTCAAAGAGAAAGTCTCCTAAGAATATACCAGTTTTGGCACACGTGGTGGTCAAAACTTGCACACTTCCACTCACCTGTGAGTCAGGATTCCTGTAGACTGTCCGGCACCTTCTCCTGGTTTTGGTGCCTTGGCCAACCGCCTCCCTCACTGCTTGTTCCTGGCCGCTGCTCTGAATCTCAGCCTCATCACAAGACGATGCAGAAGTTTGACTGCCATCCTGAAAAGAAAGACATTCGTCTGCCATGTCCTATTTTTAGAGTTATAATGTTCAGGAAAAATCAGAATTTAAACTGAATAAAAAACATATTTTCAAAAGGTAATTTTATAACTCTCTTGTACTCAGGTATAGGCCAGGACAAGAATTTTGGAGCACACAAAAAGAAATAATCAGGGATGCCTGGGTGGCTCAGTCAGTTAAGCATCTGCCTTCGGCTCAGGGCGTGATCCCGGCGTTATGGGATCGAGCCCCACATCAGGCTCCTCTGCTATGAGCCTGCTTCTTCCTCTCCCACTCCCCCTGTTTGTGTTCCCTCTCTCGCTGGCTGTCTCTATCTCTGTCGAATGAATAAAAAAAATCTTAAAAAAACAAAACAAACATATTTTCAAAAGGTAATTTTATAACTCTCTTGTACTCAGGTATAGGCCAGGACAAGAATTTTGGAGCACACAATAAGAAATAATCAGGGATGCCTGGGTGGCTCAGTCAGTTAAGCATCTGCCTTCGGCTCAGGTCATGATCCCAGGGTCCCGAGATCGAGTCCCACATCAGGCTCCTTGCTCTGCCTGCCGCTCCCCCTGCTTGTGCTCTCTCGCTCTCTCTGACAAATAAATAAAATCTTAAGGAAAAAAAAAAAAGAAAAGAAAAGAAACAATCACATTTAACAACCCCTGCTTAAAAACTAGGCTAGGAAAGCAAAGTTTTCTTAATGTGAATAAGTAAGTTAGCCTTAATTTTTTGAATGTACATAAAGCAAAGTACCAGGCAGTACGCTCTAATAATTACAGCTAATATCACAACTTCATTGGGCTAACTATTTACATGGGTTACCTCACTTATTCCTCAAAGCCTATGAGATAGGCACTAACACTATCCCCAGTTCACAGAGGGGAAAACTGAGGCTTAGCAAGTCTAAAGTAACTTGTCCAAGGCAAACAAAAGGGAGTAAGGTAAGAATGACACCTCTACTACCATAATCTAAAAGTAAAGAGCTCCGTTATCCGAACAGCAAGGTACAAGTATCAGAATATCCCAAAGAGACTTGCTTTTGTGTAAGAACTCATTGTTTGATAAGAGTTGCCCTTCGTTTTCATGGGGGAAGACCAGACTCATGATTCAACACGTGATGCGGAGAAAACTAACCACGCTTTTTATCTTTTTGGTGGGGGAAGGGAAATGAAGCTTAATTTTTTCCCCCCCACACCAAAATGCAATCTGGATGGGTCGAAGATTTAAATGTAAAAACAAAAGTATGGAAACACTAGGAAAAAAAAAAAAAATCAGTGAGAACCGATCGTGACTATGAGGAAGGCCTGTCTGCAGCACGTTCTTACCTACATCCACACCAGAAAGGAGAGGCTTGATTTGCTTCGTGGGGCTTTTGTTTTTATACCTAAATTCTAATGAGGATCCAAGCTGAAATAAACTGATATTACACACCTGTGGCTAAAACCAAGTCCTAGAGAGAGTCTACCGGAAAGCAGGTGCTTCACCTCCGCGGCTGACACCCACGTCCCGCGCAGCTCGCTGCGGGCTCCCCCTTTGTATTGGCAGTGGCTGTTCCGAGCGCCCGTCACGGGCTGCGGCGGAGCTCGCTGGGCCCACTCTCCTCTCCCACCTTCTTCCTGAGGGCGCTGTACCTCTTCGCTCTATTAGCTGCTTTAAGGATTCTCAAACCTTCACATCCTGTCCCACACCTACACAACACCTGCTGTAAAATCCAAGCACAGAACCCTTATACTTCCCTTCACCTCTTGTCCTCCTTTTCTCGCTCCATGTCTGCCATCTATTCTCTACGGTAACATTTACAGCTTGTTATGTAACCTTCATTGAATCGTCTGTGCTGTGTCTGTGGGGCTTGATTCTAGCTGATAAATCATTAAGTTTCTGTAAGGCGGTTTTTTTTTTTCTTAAAGCTTTTGTCTGTCTTCTGGGTCATCTGGGTCTCCTTTAGGGGTCACCTTGTTATTTATCTTCCGCTCTCTCACACTGCAGGCTTCCCCTCAACTGTCTGGTGTCTGTTGGCTGGCTACTTGGTTTTAAAAAATAAGAAAGATCTCATCAGGGGCTTGGGTGTGTGGCAGGGGCTGATCTGGCAGGATCTGATCTTCTGTGGTCCTTAGGTGGGGAGGAGGCTGTTATGCAAGGGAATCCTTGAACGCTAGAAGCCAGAGGCCTTAGCGCAATGCCACTGAATTTCCTTACAGAGAAGCCTTCCAATATTTTACCCGGTCCTGCCTCCCGGGGCTCTGCGTGTGGGAGTGGTAGCTCGAGTGCTTTGTATCCTGATTTTCATTCCATTTCACGGTGCTGCCTGGCCCCCACCCCCTGAGAACTGATTTAGTGGGCCTGGGGTTTGGTGAGGCCTATATACCACCATGTGTAAAAAGCTCCTCAAATGATTCTCCCATGCACCCTGCAATGAGAACCACGATATCAAGTAAACGTGTTGGAAGTCAAAGACTAAGGAGGTCTAGAGAACGGCAGGTTTTAGACAGAGGTAAAATATTACAGAAGTGATGCAGTTCCAAGTGCTGGAAGGTCCAGGATGAAGAGTGGCAAGGAGATACAGGAGCTGAGAGGAGCAAGGGGACAGGGTGGAGAAGGACATCCAGACACACCTGTGAACGCTCCCCAAAGAAGGTCAGCAAACGACAGGTGGGACAGGTAAACGCAAATTCAAAGGTGAAGATGCGTGAGTAGAAAGATGCTATCCGGATCCCACTTCCCAAGTCCCCGGAGAGTCATGCGGAAGGAAAAGAAACCATGTCCACTAAACAAGTAACACCCTTAGGCTGCATATCGCGGGACTACAGAGACACTTTGAAAGCGCTTATTTAGCCCTCCTGCAGGGACTCCGTGGCAGCAGCGTGCAGGAGCGGTCGGCAACTGTCCTGTTCAGATGGCTGTTAGCACCACTGCGGATCCCTTGTGTTAATCCCATGCACCTTCCACACAGGTTAGTCTGGGAGGCGGACAGTGATCAGGGAGGAGGTGTTCATTCCCGAATGCACAGTGATGTACCTGTAAGAGGTCTGTCTAACTCCAAGACTGCCGAGGCACCCCCGGTTCAGACAAGGGAGTCCTTGGCACACAGCCACACTAGCCCACATACCAAGCTGCTCAACTCTTATTACAGTTAAGGCCGACCTACAGCACAAGGTTAAGGCTTCCGTAAGGTGTGATGTCCCCTCACTCAGATGTGACCAACACCTGTGCATTCCCTATGGGATAATTTGGGGGTCAGGAAGTTTGCATATCTGTCAATTCTTGGTAACATCAATGATCTCTTTGCTACGCACTTGGACTGTGTTCACTCCTCCTATAACCTTAGATAAATCGACTCTTTGTATCAGGTCTTCCCAGCAATCTATGCTCACTATTGAGGGCGCCTGGGTGGCTCAGTCGTCTGAGCAGCCAGCTCTTGATTTCAGCTCAGGTCATGATCTCGGGGTCCTGGGATTGAGCGCTGCCATGGGCAACCTGCTTATCGGGGAGTCTCCTTGAGGATTCTCTCTCCCTCTCTCTCTCTCTCTCTCTGCCCCTCCCCCCACACGTGGTTATGCACACCTTCTCCGTAAAAATAAATAAATCTTTAAGTTTACTTTTTTTTTTTTTAATTTTATTTGAAAGAGAGCATGAGCGAGAGCACAAGCCGGGGAGGGGGGCCAGAAGGAGAGAGATAAGCAGACTCCCCACTGAGGGGGGAGCCCGACGTGGGGGCTTGATTCCAGGACCCTGGGATCATGATCTGTGCCAAAGGCAGACACTTAACCGGCTGAGCCACCCAGGCGCCCTAAGTTCACTATTTACAGATTCGACACTTAGGAATTCTTTATCTGAATGAATTTGGACTATCACCGTGCTTTTGTGAAGTTTTCCCAAAATGGAACGGCCCCGGAGATGTTGAATCTGAAATATGATAGATGATTTTTACTCTATTAACTACCATCCAAACTAAAATCTTGATTTCAAGTGGCACTAATCACATATCCTTAACCATTAAAAGAATTATATATAGAGATTGAGATTTAGTTGATGTAAAATCTTAAAGCTAGAAGTCAAAATTAATCCTTTTTTTTGTCTATTTTAAGTTAATTAAACCTAGAATCAAAAATTTTACCTTACATTTTAAATTTTTATTTATGTTTATTTTTTAAGTAAGCTCCATAACCAGCATGAAGCCCAATGAGGGGCTTGAAAACAGGACCCTGAAATCAAGACCTGAGCTGAGATCAAGAGTTGGATGTTTGACTGAGCCACCCAGGCTCCCCAAAAGAATTTTGAGAATTAATAGTTTTAAGTGTTTATAACCTGGAATACAGAGATGATAAAGATGAGGGGCTGGCAGCTAGATTTTCCATTCATATTTATATTTACCTTCATTTCCAGATAGATAACAGATGCTCTTCAAAGCCTAAGGCCTTAAGGCCTTTCTGGATTTTCCTCTATGTCAAGTTTAGAATCCTGGCCCTAACACAGCATCCACTGACTGTCAGGCCCTGTCAAAACCTTCGGTCTGAGGCAGCCATGACACCCCCTCCCCTACCACTCTGGTGTCCAGTTCACCACGAGCCACTCTTACAGGCCCTATTTCATCTGATTTTCATGACATTCAATTCGGCAGAGCAGATGTTTCCATTTTAAAGAATAGGAAACTAAGAATTAAGGCATTTGAGTTTTCCAAGATCACATAAAAAGAAATGACAGAACTGCTACTTAACCTGGATTTTGGGGGGCTTCAAATCTTGTTCCTTCCTTGCTCATACCAAGCTAACTCTTGTAATGTTTGGCAACTAGTAATTCATTAACGTGGCATTTTTATGAGAACATCATCAGTGAGTAGGTTACTCACTACTAGGTAGTTTCTTTATAGCAAATAGTTATTATCAAAGGATTTATTATTATCAATAATGATCTCTTTAGGGATAAAAAGGAAGTCTTAAGTCATCACTAGTTGTGTTTACCACTCATTCATTAAATATAATTGTTTTCGTATTTAATAGGTGGTAAAAAAAAAAAAATATATATATATATATTACTTACCTGATTCTCATTTTCTTTTTTTGCTTCGTGTTTAAGGTGGGCTTTCAATGCTTTTAACAACTTGTCTGCCTGCAGGAGAGTTAAAGACTTTATCAGTAGGGCCAAAAATCAAGTAAGCAAAAAGATAGGTTATTAACTTTCCCATTTTTGAGGATAATTATTCTCCTGTTCTTATACTCCTCAAATATCCTCTGGGCAGGCTCTGGAACAGAAGGATGACCAAGACAGAATTGGCCCCACCCAGATTTCACAGGAGAGTGGGGAAGTCAGACAGGGAAAGAGGCAATGACAACAGACACACTGGGCGAAGTGCCAGCATGAGGACACCCAGGCTGTTGTGCAGGAACACAGGTAGGCTCGGCCGCCAAGGTCTGGACTGCCGGAATAGACTCGAGCAGGCAACTGGCCACAGCAGGTCCAAGATGAGGACATGAGGTCTGTAGCTGCTGAGGTCTGAAGGATGAACCGGACAGTGGTGGCCACAGAGAAGGGGTAAAGAAATTGCATGGGAAGGCAGGAATGAGGGTGGAGTTTGGGGAACTCAAGTTCAGTGTGGCTGGAGCATGGAGCTGGTCAGGGAAGGGGAGGGAAGACACTGGGAAAGTGGGCAGGGGCCAATCCTGCCAGGCCTTGTAAGCCTGTTAAGAGCAGGAGCTCTACCCTTAGAGCGAAGGGCAGCGTCTGAAGAGTCCGCAGCAGTGCAGCAGGGTGACCAATTCCGCATTACTCAGAATGATCTAGCAGGACAATGTGCAGGACGCGTTTGATCGCGGAAAGACGGAAGCCAGCAAAGCAGCTGGGGGCTCTTACGGGAAACCAGGAAGGACTGAGGCCTGAGCCAGAGCAGGACCAAGGTAGGGTGGAGATTCAGAACCTTTTTAGGAAGTAAAATCAGTATGAACTCAGGGCTTGAGAAACAGAGGAGCGTTATTACGCCCAGGTTTCTGGCGTGGGCAGCTGATGGGACATGGTAGGGGTCTCTCGGATAGGGAATGCCAAACACAGGCAGGCTTCGGAAGGAGAAGGGTTACAGGTCCCTGGGAGAAAGGGGCTCCTAGTTTCTCTTCCCACCCCGAGAAACCTTCCCTTCCTGAAAGGAAAATATAATAAAAAATATTATATATAATCTATATATAGATATATAATATAATCTATTTTCTTGTGCTTTTAAAAGGTCAAGCATATTGTTTGGGTTGTCTTTTCCTCCCCTTCCACTCAGCCAGACAGCTGAGACCCAGAGATTTCCTTCTAAATGTGGGCCCAGCCCCCACATCTCATACCATTTATCCCTGGCCGTGTGTCCAGGAGAGAACGGCGGAGATCTGGATTTGGTTTGGGCTTTGGGGGACAGGAGAGGCTGTGCTCAGCGTGTGAAGCACATCCCCCGGCCGGTTTACCAGTATGCCCCGCATTGAGTTCTCAGGCACCATACAGCTAGTAATAAAGTGGCGCGTATTTTCTACTGCTATTGTTCCTTGAATCTCTCTTGGGGTCTTCTCTGTGAAGGGGGTGATTGGCAGGACAGAACTCAGGCATTCTTGGTTCTCCAATCATTTTTTCCCCAACCACTTCACAGAGGTATGATTGACACACAAGGTATAGATATGTAATATACACAATTTCATGTGTTTGGAGATAAAGATATACCTGTGAAACCATCATCACGGTCATAAACCTCTCTGTCACCAATAGTTTCCTACAGCCCCCTTTGGGTTTTGTCTTTTTTTGTTTTTCTTTTGGTTTTAGGAACACTTCACCTAAGACCTTAGCACATTTTTAAGCACATACTGTAACGTTAATCATAGGCTCTATATTGTACAGGTTTCCAGACTTAAAATACCACAAAAACCTCATCAAACATGTGACAATGATGACACGAGGTACCTGTGGCAGAGCCAAGTCAGGGCGTCTAGCAGGTTGAAGGCTATGGGGTGACGCTCGAGAGAGCCAAACAGGGGGTACAACTGTTAGCACCAGCAGGTATTCCCTCATCGCCCAACTAGCATTTACCATGCTGCACACCGTTCCAGGCACTGCAGAGACAGTGATGAACCAAAGAAACAAGGTCTCCAGTCTGTAGGAACCTCCAGGGGTTCCTCTAGGGCAACGGTCTATTAATGAAGCTCAAAATAAATGATACGACATCAGGGGCTACGAGAAAATTAAACTGGGGACCGGGGTAGGGTGCTACCTGAGTTAGGAGGGTCAGGAAAGGCCTCTCAGTGTGGGGACGTTGAAGTGGAGATGTGAGAAGAGGTAGCAGGTGAAAATGTGGGGGAGAGCATTCCAAGTAGAGGGTACACCAAGCCCTCAGGTGGGTTAGTGAATGGGAAGGACAGAACGGAACCAGTGTCGTGGAGCATGGTGAACATGGGGTGAACGGGGGCCGGGAGGTCAGAGAGGGAGCCAGAGGCTGGGTCAAGTAGAAGGGTATAGGCCACAGCAAGGTGTGGATTTCTTCCTCATAACTTTTGATTTTTTAAAGATTTATTTATTTATCTTAGAGAAAGAGGAACAGAGCCTGGGGTGGGGGTGGGACCGGGGCGGTGGTGGCAAGAGGGAGAGGGAGGGAAAAACTTAAGCAGACTCTCTGCTGAGCTTGGAGCTTGACATGGGGCTCGAGCTCATGACCCTGAGACCATGACCTGTGCCAAAACCGAGAGTCACATGCTTAACTGACTGAGCCACCCTGGCGCCCCTGCTTATAACTTTTTATTAAAAATATGTCAAGTCCAGGGGTGCCTAGGTGGCTCAGGTCATGATCCCAAGGTCCTGGGATTGAGACCTGCATCGGGCTCCCTGCTCAGCGGGGAGCCTGCTTCTCCCTCCTCCTCTGCCCCTCTCCCCTATTCATGCTCTGTCGCTCTCTCAAATTAATAATTAAAAAAAAATTTTTTTTAAAGATTTTATTTGAGAGAGAGAGCGCACATGAGCAGCAGCAGAGGGAGAGGGAGAAGCAGACTCCCCACTGAGCAGGGAGCCCAACTCAGGGCTTGATCCCAGGACTCTAGGAGAAGGCAGACGCTTACCTGACTGAGCCACCCAGGCGCCCCAAATTAAAAAAAAAAAAAAAAAATCTTAAAAAACAAAAGTCGAGTCCATAGAAAAGTTGAAATATAATAAACACTCTTATCTTCCCCACCTAGATTCAGCAATCATTAATACAGTCTCATATTTGCTCTATAGTAATGTGTTTCTTGCCACCCTACTTAAAAATAAGTTCTAGCCAACACGATACTTTCCCACTAAATACATCAGCCCCATCTCCTAAAAATAAGGGGCTATTCTCCTACATAACCTCTAATGCATTATCATACCTAGGAAAAATACTAATTTCCTAATATCCTCTGATATGTAGCCCACAATCAAATTTCCTCAATTGCCTCGATTTTCAGCTGTTTTCTTTTTAAACACATTTCCCTCCAAATCAGGACCAAACCAAGTTTCTCACTTTACATTTGCAAGAGTCTGGATATTATTTTAGGTGTGAGGCAAGTCAATGGAGGGCACTGAGCAGAAAAAGTTTCAAATATTGCCTTGATTACAAGAGAATCACTACCGTGAGGCAAGAGTAGAGGCGGGAGACCAGCAGACAGGCTGTGGCCAGGTCCGCAGTGCTGGCGATGGTAAAGAGAGGTCAGATTTCAGGAGTGAAAAGTGGTGCAAGTGGTTCGAGCAAAAAGGAGTATTCGATCCTGCTGAACAGCAGGGCTGGACACAGATGTACTACAAGCTCTGGAAGATGCAGAGCCTAGTGGCCTTGGTAAGAGCAATTTCAGTGGAAAAGAACAGAGAAATTGAGCAGAATGAAGGACAAGTGGTCAGGAGAGGTGTTTTTTGTTTGTTTTGTTTTTTTAAGATGGAGGATGTTAAGACTTGACTGCATCCACTATGGAAATAAGCCAGCTGAGTGGGAGAAACTGATGTAGGAGGAGCTCATTGCAGGTGTGTAGCCCTGGAGGGGGGCACAAGGATCCCCAGCACAAACGGCAAGGCTGCCCTTAGGCAAAGGCAGAGTACCACGGGACAGAGGTGGGATGGCCCGAGGGTTTGATGGTGGAAAGAGGAGGTAATGTTCAGCCGACTGAATCTATTTTTCCATGACCTGTGAGGAAAAGTCATCAAGTGAAGGAAGGGAGCCTATTTGAGGTGAGAAGATAGGAAATAATTGTCCTCAAAAATGGGAAAGTTAACGACTACCAAGGAAGCATTTGAGAATCAAACGCTCATTTTACAATTTATGGTCATAAATATAAGTTCAGTCAACAAGGTTAGGTGATTTTCTCCAGGCAAGGGTCAGCTGGTTAGGTACAGAGAAAGGGGGCGGGGTGCATAATCACAACACCAGTATTATACCCGACAAAAGTAACAATACCTTAATTTAATAACTAGTCCAAGTTTAATTTTCTTCAATTGTCTCAAAAGTGTCTTTCTGTAGTTGCTTCTAATAAAGCCTTATATGGTCAACTTTGTCTGGAAAATAGTACCTCTCAATAAGTATTTATTGACACCTACTGTGTGCCAGATACTGGGTGCTAGAGAGGTAATGGGGTCAGTATCGACCAGAAATACTTTACTATTCCACTCAACGAAAACGGAATAAATCGGCTAACCCAGATCAGGTGCCTCAAGAGAACTACAGGTGGGGCTTTTAGAAAAAGATCTCACTTGCAATAGCTCTTCAGAGGCCCAAATGGTTGTAGGGCCTTAACGTTATCCAGAGCTCTGAACTAAGGAGGCCTCCACTGCAACTCTCCTGCCACCGACTGGAGCATTATTCTAGCACTGCCAACAAGTGATTGAAAATAATGATTCAGCATCTCCCACATAAAATGTACTGCACTTAGTGTTGTGAAGACCTTCCAAGGAGCATGGATGAGGTTCTTGTTCAAGGAAGTTTACTTTTAGTGGAGAGGATAACGTAATACACAAAAAAACCGGAGTGCAAGGTGAAAGCCTGTAAGCGCTCAAAGAGAGAACCTGAAATTAAACTGCTTTTAAAAGCACATAGGGTTCCTGGGATTACTGGGGTGGTGGAACTGTGGCCAAGAGACCGAAGAGAAGGAGATGAAGTGATACTTCTGTTGGACACTGAAGAGCAGTTGGAAATTATTAATGCAAATAAAGAAGAGGGAGAGAGAGGGAATCTGAGGCCAAAGGGTCAAAATTAGCAAAGGCAGAGAGATGGACTAACGTGCCAGGTGTCCAGGGACCAGCACAGGCTGGATGCTATACTGTCCTGGAGAAGAGTCCAGCCAGACTGCAAAAAGCTTAAGGAATTTAAGATAAGGAATTAAGGCTTTGTTTATAAAGTAGTATTGGGGATGCCCTTAAAAACTACAGCTCAGAAGTATCTCCAAAGACACTCCTTTACTATTAAGCCCTAACAGGTACCTGGGCACTGATAATTTTAACTCACTTCAAAACATTTGTAATGCCTGATTTAGGCATTCACTGTGTAAATACCACGCCCTGCAGAACACACCTACAGAGTGCCCGTAAGTATTTTGCGGGAAAACTCCACTGAAGAATATATAACCCCCAATCCCAAACTGAATCTCCACATTTTCCCCTCAACGTTTTGCAGCATCGGAGTCAAAGACCTTACCGGTTTTGAAACAGAACACTACCACAATAGTAATCATAAACGAACGATCATGCTAGGTCAGGGCTGAGTTATAAAAATTTACCCACGGGATGATCCTCTAAAAGTCATCCTTTCTTCCAGGTCCTCCAATAAAGTATTAAGAGATTTGGGCCTCATTTACAATTCACCAAATTGTTACTGTTTCGAATTTTCCAGAAGCCAAGGCAATTATTTCCGCGACTGCCTAACAACCTGAATTAGACACAGCATCCCTGAGCTTTCTGGGCCTGCATTTCCTAAATTAATTCCAGAGTACTTCCAAGAACACCAAACCAAACAAACCCTTTTGAAGTCAAGGCCTATGAGAGCCTCCAGAAAAATCAGGTGATTTTTCAAAATAAGGTGAATACTATGGCCCCCTTTCCGTTTTGCGTAGTTGGAAGGAGAGCTGGCTCAGTCCCCGGGGTACACGTTCGGTCCTTCCCACCACGTCTACCGGAGGCCGCTCACCCTGCCCCGCCCGCTACCAGCTCCGTACCCTCAGGTTAGCCCGGAGGCCCAGATTCTTTGCCAAGCTCTGCAGGTCGCTGTATTTGAGGGAGTCCAGCTCCTCAAGGGAGGGTACGGCCATGGCGAGCTGCATCCAGGCGACCACGCAGAGGACGCGTACTCCACCCTCGGCAGCACAGTTCAAAACTCTGGCGCCACTGTAAGCGTTGGCTAAACCGAATTTTATAGAGAGTTTAAATTGAAAATGCTGCACTTCTATTGGTTAAAAATGCCCTGAAGGCGGGGTTTCCTGGCATTGACCAATAGAAACGATGATTCTCCACCCATCAGACGCACGTTTTCCGCCCCAACCCTCAACTACACTTTGGCGCCGAAGGGCGTGTCCAGGCAGCGTGTGTGGGGCGGAGCCCCCGGCTCACGAAGTCCAATGAGGATTAAGGAACCGTGCTTGGGCGGGGCCAGGTGCTTGTTCGACGGAGGCGCGGGCTGCAGGAAGATGGCGGCTCGGCCCCGGCGGCATCGTTCGCGGTATGCAAAGCTTCCGCCGGGTGACTTTTGTGATGGCGCAAAGAAGAAAACAGACAAACACTCTTGTACGACTTCTATGGAGTGGGACACGCAGGTAGTGAACGGGTCCTCGCCACTTGGCCCCGCAGGCTCGGGGACGGAGGAGCTGCTCTCCGGCCCGCGGCTGCCTTCGTGGCTACAGCCCGAGAGGTGCGCCGTGTTCCACTGCGCACAGTGCTACGCCGTGCTCGCTGACTCCGTGCACCTCGCCTGGGACCTGGCGCGGTCCCTCGGAGCCGTCGTCTT
Source organism: Ursus americanus (assembly GCF_024610735.1). NCBI lineage: Eukaryota > Metazoa > Chordata > Mammalia > Carnivora > Ursidae > Ursus > Ursus americanus. The sequence continues at coordinate 24,963,104 of NC_142162.1, read as the reverse complement.
CTCCAGTGAGTGGGGGCGGAGTCTGAGGAAGGCGGAGGAGGGCCAGAGAGTGGGTTCTGCTTTCTCACGGGATGGTCCAGAGCGGGTGGAGAAAAAGATGGGTGAAGATTTGGAAGGAAATTAACGCCTTTGCCAGGGGTGGGGGCAACTTTTCGTGATTTTTGTGGCAATAATGAGTTTATCTGTAAGGGGTAGGTTTTCCTTTTCAGGGCTTCACAGGTACTCCTTCTGACCCGTGTTTGTCTTCTTAGGAGTCACAAATAACGTGGTTTTGGAAGCTCCCTTCCTAGTTGGCATTGAAGGTTCGCTCAAAGGCAGGTATGTACTGGGAGTTCTCTATTGGTTTCTAGTCCCTCACTCAGTAAGACGAGTGTAGAACCGACATGCACAAGGGGAAAATTATTTGTTCTTTTTTGCGCTAGAAGAAAAGTTTATTCAGTCCTTACAGTGTATTTGAAGGATGTTTCTTTTACCTGTTTGAGACTTGTGGGAACTTGATGTGTTAATGAAATGGAAAGGTTGTATTTGTGTATAGGTTTTAAGATCTTTCTGAGGGCCATCTCTCTCTAGTGGCTTGTGCAAGGGAACTTAGGCTAAGAAAGTTATGTCTGGTATGGGAAAAGGGAGAAAAGTTCCTTTTGGTGTATAGTGAGAATCTATGAACTACAGTCCTTTGAGATAACGAGGACTTTAAAATTTCCATTTTACTTGGTGTTTGTAATAAGCCATGGTAGGACTATTTCTTCTGTAATCCAGGGAATCTGGGGAAGAACACAAGTTGAATGTTAAGTACTTGAATATTGCCAGTAAACTTTGCATCCAGTCTGTGCGGTGATCTACAAGTGACAATGAAGTGCTCAGTGAATTTAGTATTACAAGGCTCCGTAATTTTGAGCATTGGCTTTTATAGCAAAACAATTCATTCCGACCACAGTTTTAGGGTATAAGGTATAAGGTATAGGAATTCTGAGTTGCTTTACTCAGTAACCAGAGTCTTGCAGTTCCTCTTTCCCAACTGAAATACACTAGCGCTCCTTACCAGAGTGTCCTCTTTCCACCCAAAGGGAACAGGGAGAAAAGGAGTGCTGGCTTGCTTGGAATTGGGTTATTTGCGACCAGAAGCAGAAGCTCTCCAAATATCTTTCTTAGATTAGGATAATGCGTCTAGACACATGCTGTCCAACACTGTAACTATTAGCCGCATGTAGCTGTTGAGCACTTAAAATGTGGCCATCCTGAATTGAGAAATACTGTGAGTGCACAATACACACTGGAGTTTGAAGACATTTTTAAAAAGATTTTATTTATTTGATATTTAGTACAAGCAGGGGGAGTGGCAGGCAGACAGAGAAGCAGGCTCTCCGCTGAGCAGGGAGCCGGATGTGGGGCTCGATCCCAGGACCCCGGGATCATGACCTGAGCTGAAGGCAGACACTTAACTGACTGAGCCACCCAGGTGCCCTGGATTTTGAAGACTTGATTCAAAAAAATTAATAGTTTAAAAATATTGATTATATGTTGCAGTGATATTTTTTGATATATTGGGTAGTATAAAATGTATTAAAACTAATTTCACCTGTTCCTTTTGAATTTGTTTTTAACAAGACTAATAGAAAACTTTAAATTACTTATATGGCTCACATTATGTCTCTACTGGACAGTACTGATCTAGATGGTTTGTAAAACACTGGAGGGAAATTCCCAAGTATTTGTGTACTTTTAGAATTAGGAGAGGCATGGGCAGGAAGAGATTTATTATCAGGAAATGGTTCGTGTGATTACAGAGGGTGAGAAGTCCCAAGAGCTGTAGTTGGCAAGCTGGAGACACAGCAGAGCCAGTGGATTAGATTTAGTCTAAGTCCCCAAGCCTGAGAACCAGGAGAGCCAAAGGTGTAAGTGCCAGTCCAAAAGCCAGAAGGCTTTAGACCGAAGAAGAGCCTACATTTCAGTTCAAGTTTAAAGGCAGAGGGTAAAATATAATGTCTCATCTTAAGGCAGTCAGGCAAGAGGAGTTTCCCTTTACTCCTGACAGGGTCAGCCTTTCTGTTCTATTCAGACCTTCATCTTGTTAGATGAGGGTCACCCAAATGGGGAGGACAATCTGCTTTACTTAGTCTACTGATTCAAATGTTAATCTCATTCAAAAACACTTAAAAACACATTCAGAATAATGTTTGACCTAATAATTGGGTACCATGTGGCCTAGTCAAGTGGAACATAAAATTTAACCATTACTTGTTAACTTGGCACCCACATGCATCTCCTAAAACCATACTTAACCTCCAAAGAAAGACAATAACAAGGTCATAATTCTAACATGTTACAACTGTCCTGCATACAACTGAAAATACATTAATCCCTTCTCTGAAAAAGGAAGTCAAGTCCTTAAATAACATTTACATTTCTCTTTGATCTCTCATTAACTTAAATACTGTGATATAAAATTAATAATACATAAATAGAATGATATAGTTTGACATAATAGTATGATACAAAATATGATTTTATGTTATATAATAAGGGAATAAGAGAAGAACAGAGATAAACACTCAGACACAAAAACCTACTCATAACAAGGTAAGGAGGAAATACTTATGATAATTACAGTCCTCATTTCTGTAACTGGTCACTCATAGCTGTATTTTGTAACCACCTTCTTCCACTACCCATCTGTATCCCCTTTTGCCTTTAGCAAGTACTCAGCTGGTCATAGTTCTTTACCAGTGTGGTAATGCAAACCTTCATTTTTGAAGGACTTGACCCATTAGCAGACTAATAGTCAATGAAATATTTTATATTGCACGCATAAGCATAATTTGGGGATTTTTTTCACATTTTTGCCCTGTGCCATAAATCAGTATCCCCCAGACATTTTTCTGTACATACTGTGCTTTCTCTGATACCATTAATTCCTACATAGGAATTAAATCAAATTAATGCAACTTTATTTCATGGCTTGCTTTTTGGTTACTGTATTCACAAAAATACAGTACATGTGTGCTGTGGTACTTAATTTACCAATGCATTGGGATACTGTGTTGCTTGGTCTTTTTTAGTATCCATTGACATGAATCCTCTTCTTGGTCGTCATATGATTTTTATACTCTATTGATGCAGTTTTACTGCATAGTATATTATGTTTATACAAATACTTTTTTTCCTTACCCAACCACTTTAAAATTGTTTTCAGGGGGTGCCTGGCTCATACAACTCTTGATCTCAGGGTTGTGAGTTTGAGCCCCATGTTGAGTGTAGAGAGTTCTTAAATAAATAAATAAATAGTTTTCAGTACATGCCCGATGTTTTCTTAAAACATTTCTCTGTAGTATTTGGGATGCCTGGGTGGCTCAGTCGGTTAAGTGGCTGCCTTTGGCTCAGGTCATGATCTTAGAATCCTGGGATTGAATTCCGTGTCAGGCTTCCTGCTCAGTGGGGAGCCTGCTGCTCCCCCTGTTTGTGCTCTCTCACAAATAAATAAATAAAATCTTAAAACAAAAACATTTCTTTGTAGTATTTGGGTATGTCTTATGTACCAGCAGATATGGTGAGTGACTTACCCAAGTGGTTTAACTAGAATCATTACCTGTTTCCTCATCCAGTAATCTTTCAGAGGATAAAAGAAAAGAAAATAGATGGCTTGCTAGGGTAATAAGATTTCTTTTCTTTTTTCTCTTTTGGCATTTTGTCTGGGTATTTTCTTAAGTTACTTTTTTGTTACATCTGCAAAAGAAAAATCCTGATTTGAGTTCTATTAATAAATTGTTTAGTAAACCCCATTCAACTTGATTATTTTTCTTAAGCTAGAGATTGGTTTAATGGTAGCTAATTTATATAGTCATGTGTAGTTTTATATGTTTAAGTGTTAATCTGATTAGTTAGCTCTTTTTCTGCTTTTCAAATGTGAATTATTCTATAAGTGACAGTTGTACATCCATAATAATCTAGGATGTAATTATATGAAAAGCTGAGTCAACCTTTCTCGAATATGACATTTCTTCAGTCTCAGTCCTATTACAGCACAGTTTTTAGGAGCACTGGTTCCTGAGACTGGTTATTTTATATTTCTTCTCTGATTTCCTTACCTATATCCTCTTTTTCACTCTAGCACTTACAACCTTTTATTCTGTACTTCCTGTGGGATTTCCATTGGTTTCCATTTGTATTCTACCCATGCTGCTCTGGCTGCCTTGAGAGGTCACTTTTGCCTTTCCAGTGACAAGATGGTATGGTGAGTAGACTTAGATATTCTTTATCAAATACATTTTAAAAGACCTTCCAGAAAAGGCAGAACGTTTGTACCAAAGAAAATGCTAAAGCCAGGCACTGTCTCTTCAACAAAAAGATGGGCAGTGGGATCAAAATATACTTTCATAACACTATGCTTATTTTAGATGTCTTATAATCATACCATGTCTTAATAAGCTTATGATGGAATAAATGAGAGGATATTCTTTTGTTACAGAAACTTCTGGAAGGTAAGCTTATTGCAAAATAATGTGTAATAGACATTTACTGGGTTTGTACCCGTCCCTGTTTTCTTTCCCTATAGAGTGGGACCTTGTGGCCATGTTTTTATCATGTGTGATACCACTCCCGGGTGATAGGATCAAGAATGAATACCTGGGGGCGCCTGGGTGGCACAGCGGTTGAGCGTCTGCCTTCGGCTCAGGGCGTGATCCCGGCATTATGGGATCGAGCCCCACATTAGGCTCCTCCGCTATGAGCCTGCTTCTTCCTCTCCCACTCCCCCTGCTTGTGTTCCCTCTCTCGCTGGCTGTCTCTATCTGTGTTAAATAAATAAATAAAATCTTAAAAAAAAAAAAAAAAAAGAATGAATACCTGACCTAAGCTAAGCCAATCAGGCTTTCTACTCTAGGAATTTGAAATAAGGACCTTGAGACCCAGAGACACTGGTCATTGTAGATGGTACGGGTGCAGAGCTTGGGAAATGAAAACTCTAGGTTTAAGGTAGCTATTTTCTACATGTATGCATGTAGATGCAGCAAAATCTTGTCTGCAAAAAAGAATGAAGCAGATAGATACCCGAAGAAAAGTTAAAAAAATAATGATGTGGCCTCATAGAATCAGATAAAGTACCATACTTCTTGTTCCTTCTTATGTAGTACTTTGAATATTTATCTTCCTAATACTACTGTTAAGCTTTTTTGTTTATTATAGCAAACTGAAACATCTATCAGAGTCTTTTGTTGACCATTAAAAACAAAAAAAACAAAAACAGCCATTGATGAGCTAGTTTGTGCCAGACATTATCCTTACCTCACTGAGTTCTTAAAAGAAGACAACTGGAACTCAGAGGTGGAGGAGCTGAGATTTTAATCTGTGTCTTAACTCCAAAACTCATTTTTGTGTCATTAGACGTAAAGTTTCCTTTCTCTCATTTAATGTGCTTAGATCGGTGTTTCTAAACTCATAAGTAAAGCTCGTCCTTCATGCATGAGGTTGTTCAAAATGTATTAGGTATACTATTTGTTCTTCACCGCAAATTTTTTTTCCTTCACTGCAGATTTTCAACAGGAAATAAATACTTGAGATGGATTGATAATTTACTTTCAATTTCTAATTCTTAAATAATTTTTAAAAAGATTTTATTTAATTATTTGTTAGAGAGAGAGTACAAGTAGGCAGGGCAGCAGCAGAGGGAGAGGGAGAAGCAGAGTCTCAGCTGAGCAGAGAGCCCGATGTGGGGCTTGATCCCAGGGCCCTGGGATCATGACCTAAGCCAAAGGCAGACACTTAACTGACTGAGCCACCCAGGTGCCCCTCGTCTCAAATAATTTCTATCTAGAATTAAGTTTAAAGAGGGGCAAAAAGTGTTTATAAATGTGTGCTATTAGTAACCCAAATTTTCTTTAAAAACAGTTATAAGTAGTTGTTCCAGCTGAGCTGTAATTGAATATTGCTTAGGGAAGTTAAGCTTTTTGTAACAAAAATTTTTTAATATAAAATTTTAAAGTATAGTAGATTTTAAGTAATTTTTAATCTTTAAAATAAGGAGTTGGGAAAGGTCAGAGTATTCCTTTTGATTAAGTAGAAATCAGGCATGTATAGGTAGCATGAGTCTGGGAAGATAATAAATCTATCTCTGTCAGAATGAATTTGGTTGTGTGTGAAAGAAAACCAGACTGACAGTGGCTTTAACAAGTAAGAAGTGGAGTGATTGGCCACTCCAGGAGTCCTCCAGTGGCTTAGCCACAACAGGGCTCTGGATCAACATCTCTGGTTCTCTTGGCCTTTTCCTCTTAGATGCTACTGCGATTATAAGCATTACATCCATAGACAGTGGCATCCCCAACCAGAAGGAAAAAGATATGGGAAGTGGGAACACAGGGAATGGTCTCATTTTATCATCAAAAATGTCCTTATTATTATTATTATTTTTTTAAGATTTTATTTATTTATTCGACAGAGATAGAGACAGCCAGCGAGAGAGGGAACACAAGCAGGGGGAGTGGGAGAGGAAGAAGCAGGCTCATAGCGGAAGAGCCTGATGTGGGGCTCAATCCCATAATGCCAGGATCACGCCCTGAGCCGAAGGCAGACGCTTAACTGCTGTGCCACCCAGGCGCCCGCAAAATGTCCTTATTATTGACCAGAACTATGTTACGTGATTGCCTTAAGGTGGGAAAGCAAATACGTGAGAGAAGGGAATAAGATTGCCACACTTGGCTTAGAACACTTCTGATTCATCTCCTAGGATTGAGCATACTCTTGTCCTAAACAGAATCTGGGTTCTTGGTGCCTGGGTGGCTCAGTTGGTTAAGCATAAGCCTTCAGCTTAGGTCATGACCCAGAATGCTGGGATCAAGTCCCAGATCGGGCTCCTTGCTCTTTGGGGAGCCTGCTTCTCCCTCTGCCTCTGCCTCTCTTTCTCTGTCTCTCATGAAAAAATAAATAAAATCTTCTAAAACAAAACAAAGTCTGGGTTCTGTTAACAAGGAAGAAGTTAGGAATGGCTACTGTGTAGGCAACCAACAGCGTTTGTCACCATATGATTACTTTTCTTCTAACTGCTATACTATTTAGTTATTCGTACGACCTGGTTTGTGTATTTAGTTTGTCATGGGATAATTTTGTCTTACGTATTCCTGGCTGGCAAGGGGTGAGCTGAGACACAGAGTCTCTGATGATTTCTTAATTGAGAATTTGTTTTTCTTACAAAATACAATATGAATGTTGAAATGAAAATCTGTAAGGAGGCTGTCTTTGCCTGACATTGCTTTAGAGGACAAGTTTGGTTCATTGATAATCTTATCTGTAGTATGATACTAATATTTTCTCTCTACATTTTCTATCCAGCTATTTGTTAAAAACAAAAGCCATAGTAAGTGCATCTGAGATGGATATTCACAACTTGTCTCTACCAGAAAAAGTTGCAGAGGTAAAATTTCATGATGGTTGTATGTTTCCTATAATACAGGCATACCTCAGAGATATTGTGGATTCAGTTCCAGACCACCACAGTAAAACAAATATCATAATACAAAGCAAGTCAGATTATTATTTTGGTTTCCCAGTGCACATAAAAGTTATGTTTACGCTATATGTAGGCTACTAAGTGTGCAAGAGCATTATGTCTAAAAAAACAATGTACATAACTTAATTAAAAAATACTTTATTGCTGGGGCGCCTGGGTGGCACAGCGGTTAAGCGCCTCCCTTCGGCTCAGGGCGTGATCCCAGCGTTGTGGGATCGAGCCCCACATCAGGCTCTTCCGCTGTGAGCCTGCTTCTTCCTCTCCCGCTCCCCCTGCTTGTGTTCCCTCTCTCTCTGGCTGTCTTTATCTCTGTCAAATAAATAAATAAAATCTTTAAAAAAAAAAAAAAACAGCTGCATTTAAAAAAAAAATACTTTATTGCTAAAAATGCTAACCATCATTTGAGCTTTCAGGGAGTTGTAATTGTTGTTACAGATCACCCTAATGAATATAATAATAATGAAAAGTTTGAAATATTCTGAGAGTTACCAAAACGTGACAGAGCCATGAAGTGAGCAAATGCTGTTGGAAAAGTGATGCCAATAGACTTTGCTACACAGGGTTGCCACAAACCTTCAGTTTGTAGAAAACACGGTATCTTTGAAGTACAATGAAGCAAAGCACAATAAAATGAAGTATGCCTGTATAGACAATTCCTGGCACTTTATTCCAATGAATTTGGTGGTGATGAAATGGTGTAATAATCCAGTAATCCTTTATACCTGGTTTGGCATTCCTTATTGAACTTGGGACACAAAGCTGAATATTGTAACATCCAGTTCAAGAGAAGGAAGAAAGCTGCTTAGCTCCTGCAAGTCCTATACTCTCCCCTCTGTGCTGGGAATGGACACCATCATCTGTCTTAGATCTGTCCTTTCTTTCTTTCTTTTACTCTCTTTTTAAAAGATTTTATTTTTAATCTCTACACCCAACGTGGGGCTTGAACCTACAATCCCGAATCAAGAGTCATAGGCTTCTCTGAATGAGCCAGCCAGGTGCTCCAGATCTGTCCTTTCCGTTAAGCACTTCATGTTTAGATGTCTCAGGAAAGAGTGGTGAAACAATCTTTAAGAATTCTTATTTAAATGGATTTTCCTAGTGGTCGATAGTTTTGAAGTTGAAGAAAGCAACTTTGTTTTGGTAGCTTACTCTCTGAGTGGAAATTTGGCTGTAACTTTACTAGTCTCAGAACAACCTTAGAATTCATTGTTCATTTTGTTTTTCGTATTGTTAATAGTTTATTCCTTGCACATTATACATTTTGTAACCAATGGCATTTATTTTCCAAAGTTTAAGTATCTTTTAGGACAGGGGAAGAATGATTTTTGGGGGTGTTGTTTTGCATAGCTAACTAATGAACCATTCATGAGCTAACTCATGAAACCATGTTCTAAGCCAGGTGTTGCGAACTTCTTCTATAAAGGACCAGATGACAAATATTTTAAGCTTTGTGACCATTCACCTCAAGTACTCAACTCTGCCATTGTAGCACAAAGGCAGCCATAGGCAATATATAAACAGATGCATGAGGTGTGTTGCATAAATGGGCAGCAGGGTATCCAGCAGTCACAGTCAACCTTCGCTCTAAGCAACCAAGTTGATGAGAGGGCTCAGTAACTATTTTCATTGGCATGGGAGATAACTTCTGGAATGGCAGCCTGAGGAATTCCACAGCAAAACTGCCATAACTGAATAAAATTGCAGAGGAAACAAACATTTTAAGTCTGTAAGAAATTTTCCTCAAGGCATAAGGCAAATGAAGAGACATTTATTTAAGAAAACCTACAAAACCTCCGAGAACAGTGAAAGCCTGTGGCATTTGAGCCGGTTCCCTCCCTCTCATGCCTGTACCTCGGAGAAGGGAGGCTCTATCTGGGTGGGCAGCTGTAGCCAAGAGCCCCCGGATCATTTTTGCCCTAGCTCCCAGTTGAGGGCTGTGGTATCTTCCCAGGAGGGGCGGGCTATCAGTAATTCTCATCAGAAGCTCCATTCCATTCACAAAGGGCCCCTTGTCGTGCAAGTTCTACCACTGGCACAGCAGACTAAGTACCAGGAGCCCATTCACCCTTCCCCCAGCTTGCAGGTGGGGCAGAGGTGTCACAACGGCAGAGGTAAGCCAGGAAGAGAAGTGGGCGCCTATACCCAGCACTGTGCTTATGAAGCGAGGGTGTCATTCCAGGAGACGCTGGCCCCCAGGTTAGGAGGAGCCAGGGTAAGAGGCAGATTGTAAAAACTGCCCCCCTCCCCCTGCCACACAAGGGAACTGCTGCCCAAAACAGTGGAGATTTTGAGTAAGCAATTAAGAGGAAGCTGGTAGTTCCATGAGAGCAACAAGCTAAGCCATAGATTAGTTTAGAAGGTTATCAGACAGAACCGGTGAATAGATAGCTAAGAAGAGCCCCTCCTGTGGTCAGAACAACAACAAAAAGACTGGCTACCAGTCTTTCAAAGACTACCCCTACCAATGGGGGGAGGGGTCCTGAATTTAATTGGATTAGACTCTTGAGCAATTTACGTCCCAGGGCATTGTCAGAAACCGTAGAGCAGTCAGCCCAATAGTGAAGGCGAGCTGCTTGACACGAAAATCAAGGAAACACTGAACCGCTGTCCTTCCAGGTGACTGACTGCACATGCTCACGCCTGTGTTCTCTGAGGACTGACAGCAGAGTCTCATACGGGTGGGGAAAAGAGGTATCAGTGAAATAGTCTAGTCAGCTCACTGAAGCCGATAAGTAGACAACAATAAGCTGAGGAATGGGTGTTTAGTATCCAGAGTTGCTATAATATATTATTTAACATGTCGTTTGCAGGGTGCCTGTCTGGCTCAGTGGGTGGATGTGTGACTCTTGATTTTGGGCTTGTGGGCTCGAGCCCCATGTTGGTTACTCAAAATAGTTTAAAAAAAAATTTTTTTTTTTTTTTGCAAATGTCCGGTTTGCATCAAAAATTAGAAAACACTTAAAAATTAGAAAACACTCAAAAATTAGAAAACACTCAAAGAGGAAAGTATGACCCATACATGGGATAAAAAGCAG